>NC_079383.1:9584352-9939352 GCF_021018895.1 Seriola aureovittata
CACTTAGAATTTCAGCTGCTGAACATATAACAAGGAACTGGTTAAAACCTACTCTACCAATCAAGGGACAGAATTTACAAGACAGCGGAGTAAATGGATGTATTTATTTCTTTCAGATTTCTTTTCCTTTAAAGTAAAAAATGATTTAAAAAAAAAAAAAAAAAACGTATTATAAAAATGTAAATATCACAATATGGAAGTAAAGTATAAAAAAAAGTTTAAATGACAGAAATGGTCTGAAAGCATGTAAACCCATTTGGTTTAGCTAATGTTAATGACGTGCTCTATAAGTGAGCTAGAAACATGTTTCCTTTTCTTTCAGGAGCGAATGTTAACACTGAAGAAGCAGGCAGCACAGATTATCCAGCAGGCTCAGCGAGAGAAGGAGAGCTTTTTGAAGGAGAGGAGCAACCTTGAATCAATGCTGCAAAGGGTACTGGGATATTGATGTTTGCATGTGCATGCACGAGACATTCTTTGCTTCTGTATTTGAATGATCATAAAAACCCATCAACAAATGGTTAATTTTATTTTTAACAATGTTTTTTTTTACTTTTTACTATCTTTGTTTCTTTTTCTGTCTGTTAGGAGAGAGAAAACCTTTCCACACTAGAAGGAAAACATGCTGACCTCACTGGTGGCCGGGGTTTCACACTAAGAGAGGTAGGTTTAATTGAGCGGTATCACAAGAGAACTAATGACTAGCCTCTTCTTTGAACTTTTTATGATTCCTAAAGTGGACATGGACCTACCTTATTTTTAATGGCTAGGATTTCCTTCTCTGCTTGCAAGGATACAGCCTTTTTTGGCTGATGTGTGTCAGTCTTTTAGCGAATGTTGCCATGACAAATCATCTGCCACAATTTTTGTTCTTCTAATCAACCCGAACACCTTCTCATCAATCCTTTCCTCTATTTTTCTCAAGAATCCTGAGGTACCTCTTCGTCTAAATTGTCTGTTTAAACATATCTTTCTTCCTATGCCTTGATCATGATCCAAACCCTGTCCCATTGGTTATCTGTTGAGACCAAGTCCGATCCCACACTTATATTACACTACTTGAATGCTGATTAAATAGCCTACTTTATGGCTTATACAGTGGGATGCACCACTGTTGAGCCCGGTTGTCTTAGAGGAGAGGAGCTGAAACAAGATCAGGCTGAGGTGAACACGACATAGTAATAAAAAATATCAGATTTTGATCTGCATTATTTTAGCTGATACCAATCCATCAAAAATATGCCCGGATCGTGCCTGATCCCGATCCTTAAGACCGACTCAAGACATCTCTACTCCCCATCTGTTCCTCCTCTCATTGTAGTTGCTTCTTTGTCCCCTTTTGGTTTCTTGTTGGGCTCTAACTGACCACCCCTTTAATGCATGATGAGACAAAGTTACAGGAGAGATTTATATAATTAATTCTATGTACAGTGTATGCTCATATATTAATATTGAGGGAAGCTTGTAAGAATGTTTATTGTCTTGTGTACTCCACTCAATCATTGTTAACAGTGCTGTGTCTGGCTAAGTAACTTGTTTCTAAGTGACGAGACTTTTTGCTCTATTTGCCATTAAAGTCTGCATCATTCTAACAACTAATTTACCATAACATATTAATATGGCTGACTCACTTCATGCTATGCCTCACCCCTTCTCTCTTCCCCATTTCTCTATGATACTTTCCAGGGCTATGTCACAGTCAGTGAAATCAATGAGCTTTACTCACAGCTTAGAGGAGACCAAAAACCTACCCCTGCCCCTGCTCTGGTCAATGCCTCCCCTGAGTCTGAGGCATACCCCTCCCCTGAGGACAACCCCAAACCACTGGAGGATGAGGTGTGTGTAGTGGTGTGAAGGGCTTGTGTGAGTAGTTTAGACCATAGACACAGATGATGCAAAGTGTGTAGGTGTGAATAAGTGTTATTTTCCTCAATTTTCCTTCTTCTTCTGCACTATTTCAGTTTTCTGACATGTTCCTCTCTTCTTTTCAAAGCTATATTATTCTTCCTCACCTGCTGACTGTAGCTCCTCTTCCTCCTTTTCTTCCTCCTCCCATCTAAATCCCCGACCCCTCCCCAAAACACCCTGTGTGCATTGGCCAGAGAACATGGTGTCATATCGAGACCCCTCTCCCCTCCCTGATTCTCCCCCACCTCCTCTTCCTGTCAAAAAACACCATCATCATCACAGGCAGGTATTGTGAATTGTAAATAAAAAATAATGTGAATAAGCCATGTGAATAAATGACTATTTATGTGAATAAATTAGTATTTATTGACATGGATAATCAATCAAAATAAAAATATATATGTAATATGGCTTTAATTTTCAGCATACAGTTTTTTTGTTTGTTTTTATACTACCACCAGATGTCACCAAAGTAACAACCCGCACATAGGGGCACTAAAAAAAGTAGGACAATGAAGTAAAATGAAATTGGATAATATTGACCAGTGATTTTGATTGATATGAATGGTAATGATGAATAATTGGTAATTTAACTGTGTTCATCTCTTCCCTCTATTGTGTGTCTGTGTGTGTGTCTGTGTGCGATCAGCATTTCCGTTTGCTGGAGGAGAGGAAGAGGTCTGAGAAAGATAGTGGCTCCCATTTAAGTGACACTTTACCCAGGAAGAAAGCCACTCCCACCATGACCCGCCAGTTCACGTGCGCAACACTCGGACGCAGTTTCCCTAATAAGGTACACGCACACGTACTTGATCATTGCTGCATAAATAATCAACTTATTTTTTTTTGCCATTCCTTTAGTCTGTGTGGCACTAATTTTCTCAAATCTGACATATAATTGTATTCTAAAAGAGTTTTTTAAATCGAAAACAACTGGACTAGGTTATTTGTCTGGGAAGACGTTTCACCTCTCATCCAAGAGGCTTCATCAGTTCGTGTACGCATCTGACCAGGCTAGGACTGGTCCTACTTTCTGGTGTGGAGACCCAGGTATTTAACCTCTTGTGGGCGTTCACAAGGATGATGATGTCACTGGTTCCCTTTTGTGCTCCAAGTATCAACGACAGTCGTTTGCATGACTGTCGTTGGTGGAAAATTGGTTTCGACTTCGTTAGTGCTCTATTGTGTTATAACGACAGTCGTCCTCTTGGATGAGAGGTGAAACGTCTTCCCAGACAAATAACCTAGTCCAGTTGTTTTCGATTTAAAAAACTCCTTTAGGATACTATGACCTGGACAAATGAGAATATACACAGGCTCATATAATTGTATTGTTTATTATTACATATTAGATAAAGCTATAATTGGTTTTTTGAATATAAGTAGAATGTTTTGTCTCTTCTTGGTTTTCCTAGTCCCATCAGCCCCTGGTACAGAGCACAAGTTGTGGCAGCATTCTTCCAAGAATTCTCTCATTATCCAACAAGGAAACTGAATCTCGACGTTTGCATAAAGGTGCAAGCAACACACATCACTTGCACAACACCCATCAGCTCACACATCCACAAACACTCTTGCGTAGAAACCAAAAATAGGAGTAAAGAGAGAGCATGTAGGCAGAGGCAGTACATGCAGCTTCACCTACAAGGATTCTCTTCATATGTAGGTTTTCTCAGTTATGTGTGTCTCTTTTTCTTGCATAAACAAACACAACTCTGGGTTGCAACATGAGAATATGCCTTATATGGTAACAATATCCCTGTTAGAGGTTTTGTGTATGTGGGTGTGCACCTCCATTGTGTTTTGTCAGATTACACTGTTTGTCATTTGTTTATCTGTTGGTGAAGATAGTGGAGGAATGCAGGAGGCAGAAGGCTGCCCCGTCAAGGGACATAGAGTACTGTATATGTTTGTGTTTGATTATTCAGTGGAGGCTTAAAGAACATTTTCTCTATGTGCCGGTAGAAGTGTTTTATATGTATTCACAATTAACCGTTACAAAAAAGACACTTGGATATCGATATAAATCCACTTCCTACCACCAACGTCAACCAGGTATTTCCCACCATTAAAAAAACCTGCTGTTCGCTCACCACAGAGTATAATCCTTTTGCTTTGTTTAGATGTGTGCTGAAATGTGGTTTTGAACCCACATTTTACTGTTGAAAGATGAAGGATGATCTGTTACCTCAAGGAAGCTGTGCCTTTTTTCCATGTCAAGTTTGATGTGTGTATATATGGTCTTTTGAATTATAGTGAAAATGTAGTTATGTGCAGCCACAAGCATCAACCACTTCTAATCTTTTATAGATGACAGTTTAATCACTGCACTTTTACAAGACAAATATCCAGAAAACAATTTAGTACTCTGTGATGTTTTTAGAATATTGTGTGCCTTGTGTTGTAATCATGCAGCTGTTTTTCTCCTGATACTTTCACGTGTATTTTGTCCCTCATTCCCTTTGGTCCCTTGATCCAGCTCATCAGATGGGTGGGTCGGCTACATGGGGCAGATGGTATCAGGTTTTTTGTGTGTTTCTTCCTGTACCCACAGGCTCAGTTAGTCTCTTGTCCAAGTATCTGGACTGTAATTTTGTCATCATTCTTGGTAGTTCTGAAGATGTCTCATTTTCTTCCCAGACATCTTTGGGCTGACTGAATTACTTTTAGAAGCCTTTTTCCTTCATCTACTTGTTTGCCCTACTGTTAAGACACGGTACTTACACCATTAAGGTGTGGATTCATTTCTCACTGAATGTCTTGGAGCGTGTTTCATAGTGGCGGGGCATTGTGATCCAAAATTGAAGCTGTCTGGGCACACTGTTGTCCCAGAGGACGTGACGCAAACAGGTACAGCACATGTGTGTGTGCATACGAGTAACTAACATTTGTTCCTACTTAACTTCTTTTTGTTTTCTCTGTGTGTGTGTGTGTGTGTTTACAGGTCAGCCTGGCTCACGAGCAGCTTCCCAGACCAACGTCTACCTCGATGCCTTTGGGTACCGTGACAACCAGGCCTTTGACACAATGAGTGTGGATAGTACTGACTCCATTGAAACAAGCATCTCTGCTTGCTCTCCTGACAATATCTCCAGGCAAGTGTCGCTGGCATGTGTTCACACATGTATTACTGTGGATATTAACTACAATAACACACACAAAAAAACATGTTAGTAGTGTGTATTTATGATTCTATCTGTAGGATTTGTTTAACCTGAATATGTCCATTGTCAAGTATGTGCTGGTGAAGATAACCTTTAAACTTTCAAGTGATTTGAATCAGAGCTGTGAGAAAACTGACTGACAAAAAGGTTGAAATATGACATGAGACAGATATAATAAATGTCCCTTGTTGTTCATAATGTGAAACATTGACTCTAGAAAGGGGATGGCCAGCAGGAAAGAGCAGCAAGAGTAGAAAGTGAGTTAATGTAAAAAGTGTGTGGAGTGCTTTCCCGCCTTTCATGGTGCCTCCTAGGATGTGTAGAAGTGTGTGTGTGCGTGTGTCTGTGTGTGTTATGAGTCCAGAGGAACTCTTGATTAGTGTTCTTGGGGTCAGGTTACGGAAGAGAGAGTGTGTATGCGTGCATGGTTCAGTCAACCCCCTCAGGTTCAGACGAACTGAGCGAACCAGTATTAGTGTGGAGGTACATTTGGGGGTTCAGCTCCCCGTATGGACCAAAACCATGTGTGCTTGCTTTCCTTCTCTCCTTTTTACAGTGGTTGCATCTGTCTTTTGTCTCCCCTTCTCTTGTTTCTCTGAATGGTATGGTCTTGTTTCTGCAGATAGATTTTGCACAGTCCTAAACCATTTGCAGATTGGTCTCTCTGCATTGTAAGTTTTCCTGTAACAGGCTGCTTTGGATTGTGTTGTACCAGCTTAGATTGGATTGGAAGATGTGTTGTGGAGCCTGGATCAATGCTGGGTGAAAAAAGTAGTAGTTTCATGATAGAACTGGATTTCTTGTCATATCGTCAGTGGTGTGTCCCTTTTTTCTGGAGATACAAGTGTTGGAGCTAGATAAACAATTTCTTCTCAAGTAACCAAAGACTTTAATAAAAAGGTTTGAGCTGGGCTAGTCTACAATGACTATGAGTGCATTTCCCTCTCATCGACTGAGGTAAGAATCGCAAGGGGAATGGGAGGAAGAGAGGAAAGGATGGATGTTACAATGATGTTGTAGCATTTTGGATTAATGTTTGTGAGTAATAACACTAACACAATAATAATAATAATAAGAAGAAAACAGGGAGACTAAACTAGACTAGAATATTGCAGATAAGTAGTCAAAAGTACTGATTTAATTAAGTCTTTCCATAGTATTTCTTAATCTGGATGGCATGCTGATATTCATCTCTGCCTAAGTAGTTTTTATGATGAAAGTGTTGTTAACTATCAGTAAAAGTATTTCACAGTCAACAAATTTAAGGTGATATTCACATCCAAAATCCACTAGTATGTAATTGGTGGTATTCAGTTAAAACTAAGAATGTAGAGTGAGAGCTGTGGTGTTGATTGCCATCAAATAGGAAAAAGTTGGAACTCAATATGAAAAATTACTAGAGTCTCCACTTGCTTTTCGTCTTTTCTTAATGTTTTGATAATCTCCCTCCAAATCCCTTTTATCTGTTTTCTGTTACTTCTGATCCCCTAGTTCTCTCCTCCCTCTCTCCCTCTCTTCCTGATTTGTTTAGACTGAGTCTAATGTCAAGCATTCATCTTAACAATTTGTGATATGATCAAGACGGGGTACCCATTTCCTTCTGGCAACTGATAAGAGAGAATTTCTGTGTGTTTGCATGTCAGAGGGGGAGAGAGAGAGAAATTGAGCAAGACAATGAGCAGGAGAAAATACTGTTTAACATGACAAAAATGCACACAAATCCCTTTCCTGTGATGTTGGTCAAGAAATCATGTCGTAGATCAATCTGCAGCCCGGGAGACCTGAAGCTAGAGGAGGCATGCTGGTGTAAGCTGAAGATACAGTGGTACAGCAAAGAGTCAGAAGAACTTATGAAGAGACAGAGAGGGGAAAGATAGATGGACTGACCCAGAGGTCTCAGAAAATGTAACATATGAAAACAACATGGAAAAGTCAGAATGGATTCAGTTTGTCATGTTTATTGCTGATGTAGCAGGTTTTTATGGCAGCTGCTCTGTTCCATCAGATTTTCAATGCATTTAATGTTCAGCTTCATTAAAGTCGATTGGGTTTTTGTTTTTCTATGACTGTATGGAAAAGTGGCTGACAGTACACGGAAAAAAAGTTTGCCCACATTTCTTCTGATGATTGTTGTTTGTGTTTGTGTGCTGCAGCGCCAGTACATCAAATGTGGCCAAGCTAGAAGAGATGGAGCGTCTGCTGAGGGAGGCTCAGGCAGAGAAGAACCGTCTTCTTGAACACAAGGTTACTATAAGAAATCACAATCATTTCATCCTTTGTTTTCACTATTT
Source organism: Seriola aureovittata (assembly GCF_021018895.1). Lineage (NCBI taxonomy): Eukaryota > Metazoa > Chordata > Actinopteri > Carangiformes > Carangidae > Seriola > Seriola aureovittata. The sequence continues at coordinate 9,591,716 of NC_079383.1, forward strand.
TAGTTTGTTAATGGTAAACGGGTCAAATATGTAAAGCCTATATGAATCAGTAGGCTGTGTTTCCTTTACTTGCAAAATTATTAAATTTGCTTGGTGATAAATCCCAAACATAAAGACAATTTAATTATTGTTCAGGAGCGAGAGATGGACATGCGAAAGCAGGCACTGGAGGAGGAGAAGAGAAGAAGGGAGGATCTGGAGAAAAGGCTACAGGACGAGACGAGCAGACGCCAAAAACTAATTGACCGTGAGGTTAAACTGCGAGAGAAACAAAGGGCACAGGTGAGAAAGATAAACGGGACATTTGTGCTCCACTTGGAAATGTTAATTTCGGACTGGAAAACAGCAGCAGTGTTTGTCAGTATGTAATTATTCAATATATATATTGTATGACCCTTACTGCAACCAATGAGATTTTTACTGCTGTACTTTTTTACCTAAAGATAATTTGGAACTTGATATCACCTACTAGAGAATTTACCTTTTGCTCTTTTGTTTCTGTAGCTAACTTTTGTACATTTTCTTTCTGTGTGTGTATATATATGTGTGTGTGTGTGTGTGTGTGTGTGTGTATATATATATATATATATATATATATATATGTGTGTGTATATATATATATGTGTATCTCTTCATGATTTGTATGAATGATATAAACACTAAAAGAGATGAGAAATGCATCATTGGCCGTTACTTGAACCAATTCCCTTTCCTTTTCAATGGACCCCATTCACTTTTCCACCCAGTCCCGGCCATTGACACGGTACTTGCCAGTGAGAAAGGACGATTTTGACCTGCGAGCTCACATTGAGTCGGCAGGCCACAGCGCAGACACATGTTTCCACTTGTCCATCTCTGAAAAGACTTGTCGAGGCTACTTGGTCAAGATGGGAGGCAAAATCAAAACCTGGAAGAAACGCTGGTTTGTCTTTGACCGCAACAGACGCACACTCTCCTACTATGCAGGTAGGACAAAAGATGCACACACACTTGCAACCACAAGACACAATTGTAGTGATACAAATGCACTGACAACAGAGTGTATGTGGACAGAGCATCCACATACATAGGTGCACACACTCGCATAATCGTCATGTCATAATGTCAAAGTGAAAACATTTTTTTTCTGAATTTTTTTGCAGATTTATTAAAAAAAGAGATTTCAGATCTTGATTTTTTTTTAAATACATTTACAAAAATAAAAAAGATATAAAACTAAAACACAAGTCTGAATACTTTTTGAAAACACTGTAAGTTGAATGTAATTATAGCATTAATTCACATCTATTTTGTATTTTCTGTGCTTTACATACATTTAAAACATAAATAAAACTGAACATGCTGAAGCGTATTTGTGCACATTTATACATTTCATTTTTATGTTATTTCTACCTCAGACAAACATGAAGTCAAGCTGAAAGGAGTCATCTACTTCCAAGCTATTGAAGAAGTTTATTACGATCACTTGAAGAATGCACATAAGGTATGCGTTTACAACCTTTTGTATTTACAAAACTACCACCATGGTTATGTTACTACAAAAGTGAAGCATGCAAATAACTTCTGTCCTGAAAAGTATGATTTATTATCTGTTCATTGAATATCCTCACTTGTAAGTTCTTCTGTCTCCATCTTTTTTCTCTCACACTAATTTTCTTCATTCCCTATCTTGCTCTTTTTCTTTTCCTTTTATTCTTGTTTCATCCTCATCACTTTCCTTTCCCTTCCTTTTCACTCATCCTAAAGTCCTCTTCTTTACCTCCCTCAGAGTCCAAACCCGTCCCTGACCTTCAGTGTTAAGACTCATGACAGGGTCTACTACATGGTTGCTCCCTCTCCCGAAGCCATGAGGATCTGGATGGATGTAATTGTCACAGGTGCTGAGGGATACACCCAGTTTATGGTGTAGCAATGGGGTTATGGTGGCAGGATATGCCAACATGTGGCTTTTATATTTGTTTTTTATCCTTGGACTTTTTAAGCATCTGGATGGATATTTTTGGCATCTATGCTGAAGAATGAACACCGTTTTTGTTGACACCAGCCTTACTAAAGTTACTCAAGAAAACTTTGTAACATTTTATCTGATTATTTGGAGATTACATGTGAAACATTGTAGGCAGATAAGAGATAATTTGAATATTTTTAGGTAGTCTGGTTCAGTTCAAAAGAAGTGATGAAGTTCAGGAGATCTGTGCTGGTGCTATGGTGCACTACAGTGGGTCACAGTGGGCTCAGGTATATTTGTTCAATTGTGATATTAATGTTAAAAGCTGTTTCTGACTTTACTATTATATGAGCTTATTGTAGCCCATTTTCTTAAGAGAAGAGCAGACTATGACTCAGTAGTTCTTTTTTTAGCCAGACAGTTTGAGCTCTGTTATGTCTTTATTAACATCTCATTATTAACATTAATCAGGAATCCAAAAGAGTAAATCGGTAGCTGTGTTTAGTGCTAAAAAAAAACAATTTTAAAGTCATGCAAGAACGTGATTTGAGAACAGATTTTGTGATGGGTTTAATCACTGTTAGATCATTTCGTATGTGTTTATAATAATTTTTATTCATGTGTACAGAATAAATTATCCATATTCATTTAGTAAAGGTAGTTGAGCAAATGTATTTTAAATTTCAACTTTTGTCATCTTGATTTAATCTCATGCATTATTACTGTGGCATTCTCATATCTTAACTGTTTGCATGGATGTGAATGCATGCATCATATGAAAATGTATATAAAAAGTGTGAATATATATATATATGTGCTAAAGTTTGAAGTTAAGTTTAAAGTTTAATGCACATACTTGATGTACATATCTATTTACTTTGTGCTTCTAATGAAGCTCCAAGGTGCTATTCTTCCATGGTGAATGACATTAATAATCCATGCTACATATGATTTGAATTGGGGTATAATTTTAAAATCAACATGGTGATTATCAGTCATCTTTAAAATGGATTATTGTGCTGAATTTATATGTCACCACAGGCTCAGAAATGAAATGTTAGTGTCAGGCGACTTCTTATTTTTTTTAAGGAATAAGAGGACTATATGGTTTTAATAAGGCACAGAATTGTGATATTTGTACATTTTGTTTCTAAGTTGTAGTTTGTTTTAAAATAGTTATGTCAGTTAATTATCCATTATCAACTTGTGCATTTTTATTATCATATTTGTGTGACAGTATTTTGACATGCATATTATCTAGATTTTTAAGCGCTACATGTATCTAATAATGCCGAACTGTCTGTGGTGGAAAACATGCAAATGTGGTAATTTGGTCCTGAGTGGGTTTGTTAGAAAAAGACTGTAGGATTATGTTGTTTTTTTTAAGGTGTCAGGCAGATGAAATCTATGGTACACGCTCAATTAATAGGCATTTAGTAATTGAAACAGACAGATTGTTGTGCTGCTTTGGTCCATTAGCTCTCATTGCATTGCTTTTATTATTATCAATTTAATGTATGGTTAAACTGACTATTCCACATTGATCACTAAAGTTGCTTTTATATTGTATATCGTAATCTGGACTACATCAGAAACATTCAGTTCAAGTGCATTTATCATCTTTTGTTTTGTTTTTTATATATATATATATATTATATATATATATATATATATATATATATATATATATATATATTATATATATATATACACACACACACACACACACACACACACACACACACACACACACACACACACACACACACACACACACACACACACACACTTCTCTTTGTTAAGTATAATAAGATCAATATTACATCAGTTTATACACAACTCACTGAGCACAGGGTTGTTTCCCACCAACTAAAGATGAGATGTTACAGTGGAACCTCCCATGAGCTTAATTTTTCCTTTTTTCCAATAATTATTTTTATGGTGATCCTACTATATTTATGTGAATATCAGTGCATGTATCTTTTGTATTTCCATATGAATAATATAAAAATATGTTTTACTTTTCATATTATCCAAACTGTACGACACCAGTTTCTCTAAGAGCACACTGCCTCCCTGTGTACCAAAATAAACTACAGTGCTCTAAGGTGCTACCATGTGATGTGGCTGTTACATTTTAACTAGAGGGTCAAATGTACAACCATCTCTTCAGCAGCAGGTGACGGTCGAATTTCTACATTAACCAACGAATAATACCACTATACCTTTCACTTAACAAGCTGTTGCTACCTTTTAATTCTATTGGCCTGATATGGAAATTTCTGCGTGTGATTTGTAGTGGCTGCTTAATGACCCCTTCTGGTTGTACTGAGTAGCTTACATTTTACCAATATTGCATTCTGAGCACAAAATAAATCTGGGAGGCCATGAAATAGGTGAACAGGTGCTGTTTGTTGCAATTTTTTTCATAGGAATCAGTACATGTATATCAAGTCAGCCATTGAGGAAGTCGGGGATAATTATTTACAAACACTGATCAATAACTTTGTATGTTGACAGAGTCCTATACCCTGTGTTTTGCTGATAAGTAAGACACTCGGATTTCAGTCTCCTGGTTCTCCTCTGACTGTTGGCACTGACAACGTTTTCTAAATCCTTAAATTTTATGCAAAAATTCTGGCAAATGTATTCAATATACTTGGAAACTTGTGAAGAAGAATTTAAGTTAGAACAGTTAGCTCATTGTTAATTGTGTGAGTCAATGCCTTAAACATAGTTTACACCACACTAATTTCTCACTTAAAATGTTAATATTGTGGTTTTATATAATTTTATCTTACCATAATAAACTGAACCCAAGACACAGACATAAATACTGCAGTCCACAATTTAATTTGACATGTAGTGAACACCGTCCCCTGTCATGTGCATGGTGTGAGAAAAGGAGTTCAGGACATAGAAAATGATCTTCCTGTTTGCTACATCAACCATGTTATTGAGAGTGAGATTTTCATTAAGATGTACCACCTCTTAACTCTTAACACAGGGCCATGTATATTGTCCAAATGGGTTTTGTTATTTTATGCAGAGAGCAAAGATTTGCTGTATCTCTACCAAGCAATACAAAACGATGCAGCCACTTGAGTAAGTGCATCACAAGCGTCCTAGGGGACCTTATACTAACAAAGTCACATGTGACCTCAGTGACATGAGCAAGCTAATACCAGCACTTGTTTCCCCACAGAGTAACTCTTGTTCTATTTCATTCTTACAGGCTACCAAATACAGTGTATATACACACAAAATCACAAGGAATCAACATCGACCGTGTTGCAGTTGCAGACAAGAGAGAAGACAGCTGTTGCCACAGAATGAGAAGCAGCCATGTTCAGCCTGTAGTAGTGGGAGTATGTACACAATGAAGCTCAAGTAGCTGCAGCATGAATGTCACTCAATGGAACAGGCTTCAGAGTGGGCCAAGAGGTGGAGACACCCCTGGTTGAATCAAGGTTAACATGGGGGTCTTGCAGACTCTTAAGTCTGTAAGCCTGGGATATAGTATCTACAACCCAGTTGCAGAGTCTCTGTTTTGACAAGTCACAACCCTTCTGGTGCCCTCCATAACAAACAAACAATGCATCAGACTTATGGAACCCAGCTGAAACATTTATATATGTTCTCAGGGTCCAACAGGACATATTATATAAGCAGTAGGACGTAGCTCATCTGGCATTGGTTGCACAGTGAAAGCTATCACAGTGATAGGCTGATTGCTGTGAAAACCTGAAAGCCTCTTAGGAAGAAAGGATGAGTTTGGCCACTTCCAATGCAAACACTTACTGACAATAGACAAGGCACAGAGTTCACTTTGCAGATGCAATACTGCCTACATTACAATGCCTGTAGGACAATAGGCAGGTACCATGAAGGCACACACACACACACACACACACACACACACACACACACACACAACATGTGGTAAGTACAAACGCTCAGCCACTTTCAGAATACAACCCACCAGAGAATGACACCCTACAGTCTGATTGACATCTAAAACATTTAGAGATGACAGCAAAATACATCTCAAGACCAAGAGAGACAGAGAGGCCCTGATCCAACAACATTTATAAATAAGCAATACAGGGACTGAACAACACACTGGCTCATACCTCATCAACAAACATTGATGCTTGCACCAACTGGAAATGAGCATCCACTTGTTGGCATACAAAGAGAATGTTTTCAAATTAAGTATAGTCTTCACAACAGAGTGATCACAGGTATACTTTATGTGACAAGTTGGCAGAGAAGAGGGATCACAGGTAAGATTTTCTTTATTTACCCAAAATGAAGAATCTAAAACTTTACAAAATTTCAGATAAACAGAACTAGATTCAGTCAATACTAGCTTAGTAAACCATCACTATAATCGAACAGGCCAAACTGACTGAACAAAGGCAAACTAACCTAATAAACTGAACAAAAAAGGGACAATATACTGTATGGTGGCTGATGAGACCATTTTGAAACAAAAGGTTAACAAAACACTACCTACTAACTTTACAACATCAACAACAGTCACATTTAGTCTTAGTTTAAATAATCTAGAAACAAACCAAAAACAAAAGTATCAAAAAAACTAAAAGAAAACACAAAATAAAACAAAAACAAAATCCCTAAACTAGAAAACCCACTTTCCCCCCATGATATGGCAAGAACTTAGTAGTGTGATTGCAGCTCTGCTTTAGTGGGCACATCTTTTGCTCTGACCTGATAAGGTGTCCCTCCAGTCGTAGCAACCAGCAGCAACACTCCTACCACTGGTAACTAAAAGAAAAAGCAATGAGAACAACTTTAGGCAAAATAGGCCCTGTTCAGATCTGGCAGTAACATGTGTCTTAGGTGAAGATACATTGAGATCCGATCACTTAGACCACATTCAGAGGTATATGACCACATCTGGCCTGGGATGACGTGTGCAAAGTCCTGCACCCATCTGACAAGGGAACTGAGCAAGCCCCACTTGGCAGTAGTCCAAGGTCAATAAAAACAGTCTCCTCTGGTCATAAATGCAAAGTTTGAAGCAATGCATCACTCAGGGTCTGGACCGAGGCATCAACTCCAGCAAGGTGGAAAAGGGTGCTTTCCCATCTGAGATGCTATATCATAGCTCTTGATCAGTAGGTCAGCAAAGTTATTATCCACCACTAAGGACGTTGACGGTGAGCAACTAGTCTAAAGGCCTCATCTGGTGATACTATCAGAGAAGCAATAGAGAGGTCTGTGGCTGGCATTAGGTCCAGGCCATACTTGGCAGCATCCTGCATGGCAGCAAAAGCTGTGCAGTCGCTCAGTAGGTGGCGTTTGAGTCTGACCAGCCCCTTCAAAGTTGATCAATATATGGCACAGACTTATGAATTATAAAAATAGATATAGTAGTAGTAGGCTGAGGAGCTCATCTAAAGAAAGCACTAGAGGGAGCTGTGTCCACAGTGGCAGCACTGAAGGGAGGGAGAACTCTTTCTCCTGTTCTTTGTGTTATCTGATTTCCTTGTCAGCAGAAAGGTTCCCTGAAGCTTCACTTTAGTTGACCTGTGGGCTTAAACCCCAAAGGAGAGCTGAATACAAGTCAGTAATAGTACTGGCATTTTCAAACCTAGCAGGCCTCTCTGGAAGTGGCATGCAGCTTCAAACTAGTAGCCTACAGACATTTTATGTCAGTCCCTGTCTCAAGTGTTCGATGTCCAGACACGAAGGGCATGTGTCATGGCCATCTTCTGGGTTGAGAGGGCTTCAAGCAGGACTTGCAAATGGTGAGCATAATGACAGGTAAGCTTAATTGTCCTAACTACTTGTAAAGCTGTAGCTGCAGGGAGACACACTCAGCTACCCAAATTTTATTTAGCTCCTATCAGCTGTCCATGTGTTGTAGGACAAAACACAAAAACTAAAACTCAGTAGGAAACTGCACTCCACAAGTAGCAAGCCCATACCCATGATGTTTGTTAGCTATCGACACCGCTGTCAGAAGATGTGAGAAGAGAACACCCCAGCAAGGCTGTTTGGTAACATAAAAAAAACAGCACACCTGAACAAGAGAAAGTGCAAACAGGTTGCGAGTGAAAGTGCATACCAGAGAAGTCACAGCACTTCAGACTGAAGCTGCCACAAAAAAATCCTCTGCTTCATTGTAACAGGCTGGTCAATGGTCACAGCTATGCAGTCGACAAAATGTAGCTCAAACGATGGAGTTACTGGACTACTAGCATAGGTGGTAAGCTAATATTAGCTATTGTTAACAATGTACTCAAGTAACATGAAGAGCCTCTTTTGTTGGGTTTTGCCCGGCGAGTTTGTTCATTACAGCTGCAAGACCTGACAAACATGTAACATACAAACAACCTATATGTTTAACTTATGAAATCACTGTGTCCACAAATGCTTGTTAAAAAACACTATCAGAGTTAATGTTTTCCAGCAGTGAGAAGGTTGAGGACAAGGATATAAGGGGGATAGCTGAATTGTTTTTACAGTGAAAAGATTAGGGACTGGTGGAATCATATTATGCATATATCAGTGACACCCTAAACCAGTAGTCTGCACAACTGCAAATCAGGTCACAATGTTGTAGACCTAACCACATGTCTGTGCTTTAAATACACTGGCTTTGCTTCATTCAATTCATAGGAGATGTGGGTATTGGGATGGGTATTGGTGGACTATGCACTACAGCCGACATCTGGGGAAGGACACGGACCACAACATCAGTGTTTTAACACTGGGAGTTGAAATTGCTGCTGTATGTTGTCTAATACTCCCCTTTGTAATTGTCTGTCCTGATATGTTTTTATCTTTTGTTTCTTTTTTGCTGAGTGGATGGGCTATGTATCCTGTCATTGAATAAGAAGGAGTAAGCAGACCATATTTACAGCCTCTGATGTTTTGTCACCAGTTGTAGTAGCCTAATGACCTTGTACATTTCCCTTTGGGCCACTCATTATGTCATTTGGCATTTTAAAGAGTGCAGGATATTGCAAAATGAGATTAATTTAAAGCTTTAAAGATTCAGTTAATGGATAGATTTAAAAGCCTTAACGGATTCATTGATATTAAGACCAGTAGGCCATGGCTGCAGTTTGCTGTACTGGCTATCTTGTCTGATTTATCCTGGACCAGTTCAACAAGCCTTGGCTATAAATAGACTCCGTGAGTGTTCTTGGGCAGAACACTGTGGTAGTGTGCATGTGTATGTGTGTTTGTGTGTTTGTGTGTTTGTGTGTGTGTCTTTAAGAATTCAGCTGAAATTTGATCCCTATGGGGGGAGAGGGAGAGAGCTCATACACCAACACCCCATATCGTTACCGTAATCGAGCGTCGAGCTTCATGATCCGCACCTCTGCAATTATGCACGTTTCATGTCGGATGGGATTCTCGGTAAACACTGCAAAGGTGGCAGAGGCACGGAACAGCAGCCCTTCGGCATCTCCCCCAAGTTTATAGCGTGTGCGTGGAGCAGGAGGCGGGCTGTCTTGTTGATCAAAAATGACTCGATATGGCTGTGGCTTTGACTCAACATACACGGCTTTGCGAGCAACCCTGGAAACCATAACCACTTGATAGAGTGAGAGTGAGATCATCTTAATGAAAGTCATAAGGTAAGTACATTTGGGATCTTTTATTTTCTCTTGTCGGCTGGTACACAGAAACACCACCAGGCCAGTGTTATTTTCCCTCAACACATTATAGCAGCTGACCAGGCAATGCGGCGTGAATTGGCCTCGTGTGTGTGCAATTCTATACGGTCATTTTTGCTGTAAATAAAATGAGAATACCTCTATGACTCGGTTGATAGCGTGTGCTGTGGGCAATCGATTCTGGACAGCATCTGTAAAGTGCTGTCCGGTGATGCACATAACTAACAATTTTCTCGTGAGGCTATCAAACGTTATCGTTTCCCCCTTAAAAAAAAAAAAAGGTCCACCCGTCTTACGCAAGCGCATTTTAGCCGTACGTGCTAGTTGTTATAGGAACATACGAAGCTGACAAAACAATCTTCCAGGAAGTAACCAGTTTCATTCTTGTGCAGTGGAAATAGACATCACTTTCCACATTAATTAGACCGGGTCTGTCGTTGAGGCGGGCCCAAGCATGTCATTGTCTATCCAAATGGTTGAGACATTAATAAATCAGTGGGGCTCTGAATAACACTGCTCTTAAACCATGGAGTTACTTTGGGGTTAATTCTTGTAAACTCATTCTTTCCGCGTTGTTACACTCAAATTTATGTCTTATGAGTACAGTATGTTGTAGCAAAGGGAAAATGTGTTTTTCATAATAATTGACTTTTGATTGGAGGTTAGTTTCAGTCACTTTTTTAAAATTTTTTTATCACCACAAGGCTATTGTGAATGAGGGCAGTAAAAGCCAGCAAACAGGTTAACAGGTGTGTCAGGAAGTATATTAGCAGATTTCTTTCTTTTAGCTCCACATCTTGTTTTGCGATTTCTCTTGACACAACCACTGTCTCTTATTCAGCCTTCATTTCAACTCGATTCACAGTTCATTCTACAGGGTTATTAATAGATAAATCTTTGCAGAAGAAACACACTAAACTCCACAGATGTGCTTGTTAAAAAGCAGATGTTTATGAGACAGGCTATATACACTTGTAGTGTTGTTTGCCATGGTTTTTCAACTGTTTCCTTTCTGCAGCCTGGCCTTCAGTCAACTTCTGTAACCATTTGCCCTTGGCAGCAGTGTCCTATAAGGCACTTACCAGACGCAAACATGTATGTGTGTATCTGAAACAGATCCACGTGCTTTGTAAGCATGACAGAGAGTAGCATTAGCCAGATACCCAGATGTCTACCGAGTCAAAATCACCTTATGGTTTCTTGAAGTGTCCCTATAATAACAAAAAGTCTTTCTGCCTTGCAGCATGCTGTGTTTAAGTACTGGAGCACACTGCCCACTAATGCATTACAGGCAGGCAAAAGGAGAGGGCTCTGTGGAATTGGCCTTTCAGTTCCCTGGTGTCTTCTTATTGTTTACAGTGTTTCCATGAGGCACACTGTTAGTCCTCTAGCATTTCTTTGGCATAACGCAGGAACAAAGGCAGGTATGAAATCAAACCAAAGCCAGAGCTCCAGGGAGTGAGATGTTTGTTTTTTGTATGACTGTGCTGGAAGATACCCTGTTCTCTTACTTGGGAGATGTAAATACGTCTCCAAAGTTAACAGACTTGACCTCTTACCAAGGGCTGGAACAGTCAAATTTGCCAATATGCAGATAGCTTAATGCAACACTCATAAAACAGCTCAGTGGTGTGGACTCAGTGGTTGCAGTGGACCTCTGTCACTGACATACATTTACTGGCTACAAGCCAGCGTGTGAGAGTATGAGTAGAGCTGCTAATTTTGGAACTTTGTTGTCTTAACCTCCTAGGACCTGGCGTCCACATATGTGGACCTCACATTTTGGGTTCTCTAGACCACAATACTAACTTTTTTTCAACAAGGGCCTGGTGACCAAATATGAGGATATTATACTACCACTCAGTAATCGAAATTTAAAACTAATGTCCTCATATGTGGACATCATTTTTCTCAGGTCCCAATCAGCCTATATAGCAAAGAATAGAGCTCGGGTCTTAGGAGGTTATAGAAGACACACACTTTTGATCCAAATATAGACATGATAGTTTTTTTTTTTTTATTTAACAATGGCTTTAGAGCATAATGCATGTTTTTACTGCACATTATGTTAATTTAAGGCCTAGATATTGAAGTAAATCATGTATAAATAGGAAATGGATTTTGTTGCACCATCCTGTGCTGATCAGCATTTATACTATGCTCTCATTTTCCACCACTGGGGTGACGTCCTACAGCAAAGCCGTTATACCAGTAAAGTAACTGAAATATTTCCTGTAGTACAGCTGTTCAACATATTAATTTGATGTTGATTTCTACTTGTGTGATCATATTAAAAGTAACTTTTTTGTATATGTCTTGAAATCCCACCAGTAGGCATTTTGAAAATATTGTCAATATGTCTTAATATACAGTGCATTCAGGAGCTATTCAGACCCCTTAAATTCTTTCACATTTTGTTATGCTGCAGCCTCCTTTTAATATATATATATCAGTACCCCATAATGACAAAGTGGAAACATAATTTTAGAAATGTTTTGCAAATATATTAAAAAGAAAAATCACATTGACGAAAAGTATTCAGACCGTTTGCAATCACACTTGAAATTTAGCTCAGCTCTCTTCATCTTTGAGATGATCTACACCTTGATTGGAGTCCACCTGTGATAAATTCAATTGATAGGACATGATTTGGAAAGGCACACTCCTGTTTATATAAGAGAAAAAAACAATCCATGGGTCAAAGTTATTGCTCAGAGAGCTCAGAGACAGGATTGTGTTGAGGCATAGATTTAGGAATAGCTACAAAAGGAAAAAAAAAGAAAAAAGAAAAGGAAAACCCATCACTGCAGCACTCCACCAACATAGGCTGTATGGCAGAGTGGCCAGACAGAATCCTCTCCTCAGTGCAAAAAAGTAGTTAAAGGACTCCCAGACTTTGATAAACATGATTCTTTGGTCTGATGAAACCAACATCGAACTGTTTGGCCTCAATTATAAGCGTCATGCCTGGAGGAAATCATACATGACACTTAGTAGTGGTTGCCCTTCTGGAAGTTTCTCCTATCTCTACACAGGTTCTTTGGATCTCTTGGTCATCTTTCTTACCAAGGCCTTTCTTCCCTGATTGCTCAGTTTGGCCGAGTGGCCAGTTCTAGGAAGACTCATGGTTGTTCAATACTCATTTTATTTAAGAATTATGGAGACCAGCTCTTGGGAACCTTCTGTTTTTTTTTGTAGCATTCCCCAGATCTGTGTGTCAACACAGTCCTGTCTTTGAGCTCTGCAGGCAGTTCCTTCCTCCTCATGTCTTGATTTTTGCTATGATGTGCACTGTCAGCTGTGAGCCCTTAAATAGACAAGTGTGTGCCTTTCCAAATCATGTCCAATCAACTTAATTTAACACAGGTGGACTCCAATCAAGGTGTAAAGATGATCAAGAGAAATGGAGGCCCTTCAAAGTGCAATAGCAAAGGGTCTGAGTACTTATGTCACTGTGATATTTCAGTTTTTCCTTTTTAATGAAGTTGCAAAATTTTCAAAAATGATCTTTTTGCTTTCTCATTATGGGATATTGAGTGCAGATTGATGACGGATTTTTGAAATTATTTTAGCACAAGGCTGTAACATAACAAAATGTGAGAAAATTGAATGGGTCTGAAAACTTTTGGTCAAAAACAGTATGACACTTCATTTTGTCAAAATGATCCAGTTTTAACCTGTATTATTATTAAATATAACAGAAGGTCTCTTTAGTTTGTTTCTATAAAATTTCCATCTCTACATTGTGGAATTAATGCAATATAAATAATGGAGCAGCTTTAGTGATGCTCTCACAAATGAGTACTATTATATTTTTCATGCAGGCCCAACTGTAAGCTAATTCAGCTTTGATTTCGTGGAGAGCACAGCACTGTACAACATGTGCTGTACGCCTACATTTTTGTAAATGATGATGAACCCAAGTACAGAGAATTCAATCACAAAAGAATCTTGAAGCATGTTAATCAGCAGGGTAGACAGATATGGTGCAGAAGATCTTGGTTAAAACCACTATAAAAGATTGAAAATTATCAAAAGTTCAAGATGTCACTGAATAGGCCATGCAGTGTTAAAATCACCATGTCTCACATTAATCACCCTCTTTGTGTTCCACCAAATGTTTATCGCTCACAATGGTAGAGTGTGACATTATAACTCTGATTTTATTCATGGTTTGTTATTATTCGTTGACTATATTATCTTCATTGTGTTCAAGATACTCCTTGTAAGTAGCTCTGAAATGTCACTAAATTGCCACACGGTAATAGTGCATGTAGCCTCTATTAATGTGAAGATACACTCTGCCCTGTAATACACTAAGGGAAACTGGGTTTTGCATCAGAATGTAATTACAGTACACATACTGTGGCTCTTGTTTAAGTTGGAAAGTAGGACACTGTAAAATGGTTATTGTGTTGATTGGTCAAATGCACAGTGGGTTGAAAAGCACTTCAGTCAGCATAGGCATGTAAATGTACATCTTCATTTTTGTTGTAGAGCTTCCTAAGAAAGAAGGTGTCTGTGGGTTTAGAAGCTGTGTGAGCTGAAACCACAATGACTGGTTTCAGAATGCATGTCTTGATACTTTTGTCTTCTGTCTGTAACATAAACCAAGTAAGTAGCACATAAGCTTATCATTGTCAAAAAATCAAGTCAATACATTTCCATTCAGTTTGTAAGTATTTAGTAGAGGTTCTGAAGATGTAAAGAAGTTGATGGAGTAAAGTTGATGACTAGTTACTGTCAAAATATTATTGATAGTTAGTAGTTTACCACACTTTGCCTATCTACCTTTTCTTTTAAAGGCCAGTGGCAGCTCTCCTACTGGAGCTAAGTTAATAAAATTTAACTCACCCCACTGACAATTGTGATTTTCAGTTGCATTGTAGTTCTTGTCACCAAATACACCAACTGTGATTTAGCTGATCTGAAAAGAAAACATAATCACTAATACCTAATGATTTTTTGGTATGTTTTTAAGTATGACTAACTTTACAAGTCTTCTTTCTAACCTTTACCCAACGTCTGTCCCTCCTCCCACAGTGGGGTTGGATGGCCATGGACCCATTCAGCCAGCTTATCCTCACCATCTCTGTGACCAGTTTCCTCACCTTCCAGTGGCTCTTCCACAAAGTCAGCCCGTGGATGTCCATGCGCATCAGCCCTGGCTTCCTCAGCCTCAGTGACAAGCAGAAGGTGGAATGGAACTCAAGGTGACCTGAACTGAACTTCTGATCATGATGATCCTAAATATTGACATGCTATGTATGGCAGGGAGTGTAAGCTCAGCTCAGATGTTGGACAGAGGGGATTTGTTTCAGCTCGATCCAAAGATAAGCACTGACAGTCAACCCACATATTTCCTGTGACATAGTATCTGACTCACTAGTAGGATGCATTGTGTGTTTTGCTATGTTTGCTCTATGTGGCACTGCTTCAAGGTGCTGGCAACATGGTGGAAACTCAATGGAATGCTGTTTTGAGTGATTTTCTTTTTTATCTCTGATGTAGTAAAACCTTGCTTAGTCTTTACAAATTGTAAAGCATAAAAAACTGGACTGGAATACTTGATACAAAATGGTTTCCCCCTATATTTCTCTCTCTCTTTTATTTTTAACAACCCTCATGCCCAATGACATGCTGGTAAATATTTTATTCACCAACTTCATTGTTGACATCATTAGCTTAAATTCCATTCTTTAATTGTATAATGTAACAGTATTTCGTAGGTCCACCTTTATTTATTTTTTGTGAATATATTTTATTGGCATTTTGGGTGTCACATCACAATACATTACAAAAAACAAACAATGCCATTAAATGCTCCTATATAACCCTAACCCACCCAACACCTCCCTTTTGACCCTTTTTGCTCTTAATCTAAAGGAATTGTGCTTACAGTCTTGACAAACATGAGAAATAATACAAACAGAAAAGGACTAACAACAAAAATAGAAAGCAAGATATATTACAAAAAAGATAAATAAAGTAAAGAAAAAAAAGAAAAAAAAGAAAATGACAACAAAGTGTAGTGTGTGCATGTATGAGTCTTTGCGGTGCAAAACAGATTGCTGGGAGATCTTCGTTTTTATGCCCAAATGTAGGATTCAGCTGCTACATTGTGTTAGCTATCTCACCCATGTAATCAATCTGGGGGAGGAGAAGACAGACTCTTAACATAAGTGATCAGGGGTTGCCAATGACTGTAAAGTTTGTCTGTCGAGCCACGCATGGAGAATTGAATCTTTTTTAATTCCAAGAAAGACATTGTGTCTCGCAGCCATGAGGTTGGAGATGGAGGCAATGGTTTCTTCCATAATAAAAGTATTGTACGATGGGCTATTAAAGAGGCAAATGAGACTAAATTTGCTTGCCTTGCTGATATAGAAGGTTGCAGAAGGTCATCAATTACAGAAGAGAGAGGGGCATCTGGAAATGAGGGTGTTTTTGATTTGAGTAACTGCTGAACCTGGAAGTACCTGAAAAGGACAGATTGAAGGTAGTATATAGCTGAGCAAAGCTGGAGAATGTGCCTTCAGTATAGAAATAACCAATTGTGCTAAGGCCTTGTCTGGCCCAGACAGAGAATCAGGCATCAATCTTAGCCGGTTTAAAGAGCTCATTATTACATACTGGGGTGTTAAGCGGGAGCGTGTTCCAGCCAAAGTGTTGCTTGATTTGTTGCCAGATTCTTAAAGTAGATATGACTATTGGGTTATTTGTGTACCGTTTGGGTTTAAGTCTGTGGGCATGGCATATCAGAATCTTTTAAGGAGGAGGAGTTACATGAATGTGATTCTAGTTGGCACCATTGAATTTCAGGATAGAAAGCTCAGTGTAAAATATTTTGCATGTTGGCAGCCCGGTTGTGTAAATAGTAAATTGTGCATGTCATAATTTTTCAAGGACGGCACTGAGCCTTCTGTTATTGATAGTAAGGCTCTTCCTACTGTATATCTCCTTACCACTGCAGCACCTGTGTTTCGGCCTATGTTCAGTAGTCTATTGATGCTTGTGTGCCCTCTCCTCTCATGTAAGTAGCTGGGCGAGGATCCAACTGGGCGAGGGTGTACCCCACCCTCGCCCAGTTGGCATCCAGCCCCCCCCTGCAACCATATAAGGATAAGCAGTATGGCTAATGGATGGATGGAAGGTGCAATCGTTGTTGTAGTGATCACAGGTAAACTTACTTGTTGCAGTGATCACAGGTGTCCTCAATTTGGTTGCATTGAGGTTGTGATTTGGGGTCTGTCTTTTAAATGTGGTCTATGTTACCTGTTTGTTTTTAATTATACGCAAGGTCAAATACCCTTCACCTCTACTAAAAAAAATAATACAAATATTGTAAAATTTTGCAGTTTTGGATCATTTAACATTTTAGTGATATTGCACTCGGGTGTACATTTTGTTGTATACTGTACATGGGCTCATATAGGAAGTTGTAGGATATAACACATACACAGATTTCTAGATTCCTCTTGGGCCAGCTACTATAGTTGTGTGAACATTTTGGGATTTTGGTTTCATTTTTGTCCATTTTAATTTCAAGCTCATCTGAGGATCTAACTCAACCAACATGTACATACTGATGAATTTGATCAAACAACAGCCAAATGTCATCTGTTGTCACGTTGCTGTTTTATCTGCTAACTTGTTTTGGGAACATTGCAGATGCTGGTAGAACAACTAGATTGGAATGAAAAGATGGAGTGCATTTGTTTGTAGAGCGAGACAGACAGGCTGCTGTTATCATAAAGCACTATGAGAACAGTGAATGCTTTACTATAGATTGAGGGACAGTGGATGTCCAGGATGGTAGACCAGCCTGGTCCAGCCTGAATGAATCAATCATTTTCATTCTTCTTGCATACTCAGCTTATTACTCATGAGAGCACTTGTGAAATTCATATAGTCACATGTTTTATTATGAGCAATAAAAATTAATGATTAATAGAGATGGATGTACAGTAGACTATGGGGATAAAAACATCTTACAATCAGGCTGTCACTCTGTCTTACTGACTGATTGATGAGAATTGTTGGACTGTCTCACTGCTTGAATGATTGACTGTGACTGTGCTGCTCTGCCTGACCCTTCAGCAGTGTTTAATCTCTTAGTCTAATTGGTCTGAATCTGTGTGCCAACCTGACAGGGAATCAGTTGATCCACAGTGAGTACTAAAATTCTGCGCTTTACCACAAAACAGGTCTAAGGCACTTTTCATGAATGAAGATAAATATACACTATTCCTCTGATGTGTCAAGACAGGAGAATAACATCACAGCTGTGTGTGTTATGGTTTTCATTTCAGGACGGTGTCAACGTTTCACGCACTGTTGGTGGGAATCTTCTGTCTCCACATCTTGTTCTTTGATGATGCCGTCAATGAAGACCCTGTCTGGTGAGAGTTGTGAATCCCCTGTTGTTAACCTTTATTTTCCATACTTAGCAACTGTGCACATGGCAGGTATGTCAGTCTTGCTGAAGCAGTGTATATAGAGTCTGGAGGTTGGTGTCTCTTTTTTACTCTTTCCAAAAACACAACAGCAGAAGTGTGAGGAATGGATTACACATTGAGTTTGCCTGCTTTAAGGTAAGCTATAAACATTAGCATGCCCAGCTAATTAGCTGACTACCCACTGTAACATAGCATTACTTCGAAGGCCAAGCGGTAACGTACAGCATAAAACATTATTACTATATGTTGTTTACGGGTTATATTAGAAAAAACAGGTTTAAGAATGACCCGTTACTTGTGTGAGAGCCAATTAGCAGCTGTGTCCTGTTCTTTATTGGAATTGGGGAACTTAACACCCCCAACACCTTCAGCCAAGCCTGTAAGGATAGCTAGGTCTGTCTTCACTCTCAAAATGTGTTCCCTTGTTTGGGATATGTTTACCATTTTAATTCCATTTTTATTTAGAATAACACTAAAGCTGATAAGCTATCCTTCCAACAATGCTGCTCTTTATTTACATATACATGGATCATCAACTTTTGAGGAACATGTAGCTTTAGCAATAGTCTCTAGTCATTATAATAAGAATGCAATCATCACATGGATATTTTTACATCGTTCTGGTTTTAAAATAAGCTAACTAGAAGCATTGTAAAGTCAGCCAACTCAAGGAGTTAGTTCTACCTTGCTAGCTAACTAGAGCTGACAAAATTTGCTAACCACAGTTGTCATTTCAGCTGCGACAAATTGATTAGAAATGAAAAACCTGCCTTTGTTTAATTGTGTTGAAATCAAATACCCATTGTTTCTAAAAGCAAGAGCTTTGAGTGTTAAGTCTTCCACCATTATCAATGTAAACTGTTCATGTGTCATGCTAGAGTGGAAATTAGTTTTATTTTCAATTGATTATGTGATGATCCCCATAAATTTTTCAGGTGCTGACTTTTATACTGCCACTAGGAATCCCCAGAGTCAGAAATTTTCAACACCAACACATAATGACTTTAAAGGAGTTATTTCTAAGTTTTGCTATTGCTAAATAGATAGTTTTAGCTGTTTATTTACCAGTGCAGAAGAAACACTGCAAGCTCAGCATCAAACTTCATTCCTTCACTTGCCAAGAGCTGTCCCCAGTGGTGGAAAGTAATTCCAATGTTGACTATTTCTATCATTTCTTTTCTTCATGCGGCTAACATGCTAACCCCAGCCCATTTCGTCACTTTCCAATAGCAACTCACTGTAACCTCCAATCTGCCCTGAAGATGTAGCGCTGCTCAGAGTGTGTATTATAACCTCTTGTCTTTTAAACACAATGGCTGAAGTTCTTGTCAAGCGACAATCTCCACCACCCGCTCCTGAGAGAAAACTTACAAATAGCCTCTTTTAAAATTTAATCACACATACTCAATCAAACCAAATGTGTATTTTTAATAGGGGAGATCCTACACTGGTGAAGACTAATGTTGCCATCACAACAGGCTACCTCATATCTGGTAAGGGAAACATCCTGTTTACCCAGGTAATATCTGTAAAAGTGGGACCCAGAGAGCATGCATGTAATTTGTTATATGTTAATAAGATGCAATAAACTTGATGCTTAGATGACTCCCTTGAGTTTGGGCCCAGCTGTGTGTCTGTTCCTGGTCAGAAATAAAAACCAGACACATATACAATTTTTGGATAAAGTATTAAAAGTTTAGAGTATATTTTTTTATTACTTTGTATGTTCTTTAAATGTTTTGAATGTACCAATGACATGTTTTCTGTCTCTCCCCTGTACTTTTGTTTTCCAGATCTGCTGCTAATATTTTACTATTGGAAGGCGATAGGCGACAAGTTTTTTGTAGTTCACCATCTGGCAGCATTGTATGCTTACTACTATGTACTGGTGAGTGCCCTATTGTCCAATAGCAGAACGTGCAGGCAAGATGGGAAGGAGACAACCAAGGGTGAACAGCTGTGTCTTGTCAAACTGTCTGTTTAGCCATTATTCAATAAGTGTCCATGGCTATCCCCATATAGCCCTGCAGCTCATGTAGGTTAGTTAAACATGCACAAGGCAAGGTCAGCATAGTCGGTATCTGTGCAAAGGATGTACCCAAAACTGTACAAACACATCAGAGAGGGAAACCTCATGGATGGTTAAAATCATCCTCAGTCAGTGTGCCTGCCCTTACGCTATTAAGATGTGTGAGTATTAAGATGTTCTTGCCTCTTCTGTGGTTGTATTTTTTAGATGGCTGGATAACTGACTGATAACCGTAGATTTCAAGTTAGTTTGACATTTCACTCAGGTTTAGCACTTTTTTGAGCTGCGTTGTGAAAGCACTCTTACCAAAGAACATGATGGTTGACCCTCATCATACACCAAATCAGCTATTTGGTGTCAAGACTGTATTAGTATCATTTTGTAACATTTAGCCTGATAATAATTTCAAAATTAGTTTGAAGTACTAATTAGTAACTCATTGGTTATTCCTCCACTGCTAGTATGCAGTTGGCGCTTATCTAGACATGGGGACTGTTCAGTGTACTCAGCATTTATGGGCAGTGCTATTCACTCTTGGTTCAATCTGAAACCCTCTAGGTCGCCAGGATCTGTCGCATAATTATCATAGAGATGAATGACTATGGTATTTTTTGCATGGAATGCTCAATAATGATACTGGCTGATGACCCTCCCCCTTCACCTTGCCCTTACAATATCTGTGCTTTCTGTTTGTTTTACTGACCCCTTTTGATGTTTTGTGAATGTGACATAAGCTGAGCTGTTCTGAGCTTAGCACAGCCGAATGCTGAACTGTAACCACTGTGTGCATGCTGGCAGTTCTGAAGCGTTCTATAAAGACAGGGTTCCTTTCTTGTTACTGTGCATGCCAACAAACAGTATTTAACACTCCTAATTACTTACCTGCCTATCTACAGAACCTTCAGCCTGTCTGTCTTTGTGCCAGAGCCTAGTGCTGCCTCCTCTTTCTCCTCCTTACACTCCTCCTGAGACTCCCTGATGAGGGAAAACTGTCAAAGCCACTCAGATAATGTCATCCAGATGACCTCAGATGATAAAGTGCATCACCAATTAGCCAAGGCTTTTTATAATACCATGTTGAATGTACTCTGTTAGGTGTATCTGATGAAATCACTGTTGTTAATGATCTTAAAAGACAGTCTTTTCCCTTATACCCACTTTATTTGAGTTAAATAAACTTACAGGTCATTCCTGTTTGTTCCCCTACAATAAATGTTCCATATTTTCTATATAAAAAAATGCAAGAGGACTTACACTGCGCATTGCTCTGCTTCTGAGTCACCATCCTTCAACTGTTCTTGGATAAAAAAAATGCTTTACATTGCTTTGTACTATAGATTTGGTTTTATGTTGTAATTGGCAACTCATAAAATCTTGGTATAAAGCTGTAAAGCACTACAGATGTTTGGTTTCAACCATGTGTTTAGTGTAAATGCTGCAGTCCAGATTTACATCTTACCCCTTTCAACGCTCCAGTCAGTGGCTGGATTTACAGATTTCTTCTTTAATGTGACACACATCATATTTGCATCGGTCTATATCTGCATTGTTACTGAGGATTATAACTTTCACACATTTCTGTGTCTAAACATTAATAATGAGATTAAATAGTGTCACATTGTCATAACAAAATTATAATTTACTTCTGACTATAAATCTAGCCTTTCATTTGGAGAAACAGAGCAATCACCTGTATCTAAAACAATTAGGTAATTGAAATGAAGTAGGCCATACTGTTACTGGACAATCATGACGGTTTCCTCAGACTAGATCTCAAATTCATGTGGGATAACAGAATGAATGCTCTGCATTATTCAACTGTGATAGAAAAAAAACGAATCACGAGTCACATTACTGTAGGCGTTATTACGGTACATTTGCAGTAGAAACCATAATAAAATTGGCTAATCCTTGATGTCATTTTCATTTTCTTTAGTTTTGTACCCAGTCAACTTGTCATTTGTTGTCTTAGTCTTATTGATTAATGTGTTAAGTGTTTTTATGTGGAAGTGTACATGTTAAATTCACAAAAAAGTAAATTCAATATTAAACCCTGAGACATACAACAAAATTAAGGCCTACTTAAATTTACTTTAAGTTGGGAAACTTCTATTTAAAAAAAAAAAATACAAATCGGCTTAATTACATGAGCTTGTTGGTATGTTTTAATTGTTGATTAGTCAGACATTTTACATTTTTTTAAATGGAGCATAATCTGTTTTTGTGTCCATTTTAACAGTCAAATATAGCTTAATCAAAAAAATGGAAACATGCTGTGTAAATATTAGATGCATGCTTTCTTCTGAGTGTCGTAAGTGTTGCTTCTTATTTGCTTCCAATTGTGGTGGCATCTTTTTTTTTTTTTCTTCTTCTAATGTACCTGTCTGTCTGTCTCTGTGTCCTCCGCTGACTTTAACATAAACAGACCCTCTTTAAACCCTACATGCAAAAACTACCAACAAAAAGTTGGGTTGTGTCATCCCCATTCATGCAAAAACTACCAAAAAGGTTGTGTATCATTTAGAAACCCAGCGCAGGTCTTGATCTAGATGGGGACTTCTTTATTCCTGTCTTGTCTGCTGTTATTGCTGTTGTGTTGCACTGAGCAGATATGATGCCCAGTCACAGTATGGACTTACCAGTTCCTAGAGGTACTAGCATGCTCATGCTAGGTGGAAAGATCACATCATATGGTAGAAAAACTGCAATGCAGATGTACCCTGTTTGTATCATATAGTAAGTATGTTTCAATGAACAGCTTTTGTTTCAGCCCTGACGGTAAGTCTTCTTTTACATGCTCTATATAAATCGGGCCACAAGCCAAGTAACCTTGAATTCTATGTTGTGTAGGTGTCAAATTTAATACATGATTTTTTTTATCCTAATTTTGAGTTTGACTTGTTTATATGGTCCGGAGTTAGACACAAAATTCAGTTTAGAACACCTGAGTAAAACTATCTTATTGTAATTCAAATTAAGATACAAATAACAGCACTCACTATTACACTTTTTCAGTCAGAACATTTAATTCAAATTTATTTGGCTAATGGCACAATTTTAACAGCATCATTCAGTGTTAAATGTTTATATAGAAAGGTAGGCCAGGTTAACAGTGTTTAAGATCAGGTCTCCTGAAAGCATCTTCGTTTTAAAATCATCTTTCATTTCATCATTATATTTAGTAGCAGCTGAAAATTGTGCATTTCTATTAAGGGGAATGGAAATAAAGTAATTATGTTATTTTATATTTGTATCACTTATAGTAGGGCTTCATAACAGCTTTTTTCCAGGTCAGAAACTACATTTTAGAATCAGGTATCATTGCCAGTATTGTTAGTTTCATTAGGAATTGTCTCAAGCACTCATAATTCATTTATTTCATACCTGACAAGAGATGATGTAGAATTCAGGCCCTGATCTTCTAAACAGCAATATGTTTGGCAGTTAAAACATATTACTTTTTACTCTGCATGGCTTTTGATTGCTCCTTGAAATAGTGGCTGGCTGAATATATGTGTGTATGGTTGTATGATATATGTATCAAAGCCTGTGTTGTGTTGATATGTGCTCAATACCTTTTAATGTTGAGATGTTATTCAGATGAATTATCATGTTGTATGGTCCTAACAGTATGTTTTTCTGCTCTCAGGATGAAAAGCCTAGCAATAGTTAGCATATTTGCTGTGATGATGCATTGGGGATTATTACTTCAATAAAATGCAAAAAAGCCTATTTTTATGTGCATGTTGAATCTTGTACTGTCGCTTTTGAAGGATAGAAGATGATGAACAGCTTGTTGCTAATTCTCTTTGATATTGAGACACTTTATATGTTGGTTGGTCAGTCCATTTATCCATTGCTTTTACCTATAGTTACTGTCCAGATTTATATTATTTTGTACTTCATGAGTTCTTTGTACCCAACTCATAGTGTAGGATGAGTTTCAGCTCACAATAAATGAAGAGAATGAATCATTAGGAAAGGAAATTAGGGACGATAGTCTAATTTTGGCCTGCAAAACTTGAAGGAATAATTATATGCCCTGCTGGAGAACTGTCTTTTGTTAGATCTGCCAAATGGCTCTAAATTTGGAGGGGGTTTCATCTAATTTTAGACCTGTGTTCTCCATGCTGTAAAAGTATTAATTTAATTTTTTGAACTGCGTGATAAAATGTGAAATATCATATGGTTATGTCCCAAAAAGTCTTTATTGAATTTAAGACATACCTTAGTTTTGGGGATTTACCAAGATCTTTGCTGTATGTAACTGCTGCTGTTGTTTTATGATATTGATAAGAAATGCTGTTTGTGTTACCCTGAGGAGCAGATGGTGCATCACCTTTATGCATGCTGATCCAAATGACTCAGTGTCTTCTTTTTGTCCCTTTCATTTTTTGTTGTCTTCCTGTTCTTGCCTTGTTCTTCCAGGGCGAAGGAATGTTGCCTTATTTTGCTAACTTCCGTCTGCTCGCTGAGTTTTCTACACCATGTGTGAACCAGCGGTACGTACCAGCTTACTAATGATCTGGGCTGTGGGTCTCTAAAATCATGGTTGGAGCTCTACAACATTTCTGCAGATTATTTGTCTGAGGTTGTGTTAATTGTTGGGAATTTTAATCATATTTAGGAAATCCACTGCTGGTTGCATGTTCTTTGTTTTAATCTGGTTCTTTGAGTCCTTTTTAAACCACTTATCTGGTCATGCCTAACATAGTCATGTAACTGTTTTTATATTTACTGTATGTTTCAACATTTTCATATTCACATCTTCATCCTGCTAGACACAATTTTCTCAACTATGTGTTGTGTTTCAGCTGGTTCTTTGAGGTACTAGGTTATCCCAAGTCCTCCAGGCCCAACATGGCAAATGGCGTTGCCATGGCAGTAGTCTTTTTCATGGTGCGCATCGCTGTCATGCCAGTCTACTACAGTCGTATGTATGCAGTCTATGGCACTGAGGCCTTCTACCTTGTACCCTGGGGTGGCCGTGTGGCTTGGATCTGCTCCAGTATCTGCTTGGACATCATGAACATTATGTGGATGCATAAGATTGCCCGCGGCTGCTACAAGGTGTTGCGTTCGGCACACCGGAACAAAGCTGGCACACCTCAGGAGAATGGGAAGACGGATTAAGGGAACCAGGGTGTCAGTGGTGTGGAAATGCCACAATAGTGACAAAATGACATCACTGTCAGTGCATTGGTGAGCAGCAGTTTGGACCCTTACATGTCAAGCTGCTTCAGGAGTAACACACCTGGGACTAGTGACATTACAGGGCTGTATGTAATGAGGGAAACAGATTTTTTTGGCAAGGGGGCACAGTCACTGAGATGTACTGATGGACCATTTAACTGGCCATCCTTAAGCCATGAAATGATGTCTTAGCAATACTCTGTGTGCATGGTCAATTATTTTTCTCTTGAACAATTTACCACTACACAAAAGAGGTTGTCATGGGACAGTGGACTGTTATCCCAACCACAACACAAATTGTCAAAAAGTTTACCGTTCTTTACAAACTTATTGCTCAACAAAAGACTTGAAAATTTAAGTTCATGTTGATGACAAAGCAAAGATTTGAGGGATCCACGAAAACATTTAGTGATTCCACAATAATGGTTAGTGCCATAAAATCATGTCAAATGCCTGTTGAGGGAGAGAGGTCAAGCTTCTTTTTTTTCCTCCTTGAGATAAATTTGCAGGGAATTGATTGAGTCACAATCAGATCTTCTAAAGTGTAATCACAGAGAATAAAAAGTATGAATGAATCGATTCATCATTCATCCACTGTCATTCAGCGAAGAGTTTCATTTAGAAAGCCAGTCTTTAAGAAATATATTGGAATATCTGAATCTTGGTAGCGTTTACATTTGAATGATTCATTTAAATAATGTAGGGTTGAACAGGCATTGGTATGCTGTATGTAAAGCGCATTCATAAAGTGTTCAGACCCCTTCATTTTTTTCACATTTTGTTATGTTACAGCCTTATGCTAAAATTGTTTGAATTCATTTTTTCCCTCATCAATTTATACTCATAATGGCAAGGCAAAAACAGATTTTTATTTTTAAATTTTTTGGGGGAAATTTGTTAAAAAGGCAAAGCTGTAATATCACCTTGATTTAAGTATTCAGACCCTTTACTCAATACTTAGTTGAAGCACCCTTGATGTCTTCAAGTTTTCATTAAGGCCATCTCTGTACTTTGCTGCATTCAGCTTTCCCTCAACCCTGACCACTCTCCCTGCTGCTGAAGAACCCATCCCCACAGCATGATGCTGCCATCACCATGCTTCACCATTGGGAAGGTAATGTGCAGGTGATGAGTGGTTTCCTCCAGACATGACGCTTAGAATTGACGCCAAACAGTTAAATCTTGGTTTCATCAGACCAGAGAATCTTGTTTCTCACCATCTAAGAGTCTTTTACGAGCATTTTTGCAAACTCCAAGCAGCTTTCATGTGTATTTCACTGAGGTGAGGCTTCAGTCTGGCTGGTCTGCCATAAAACACAGATCAGCTGAGTGTTGCAGTGATGGTTGTCCTAGACCTTTTAACTTTTCCTAGATCTGTGCCTTGACACAATCCTGTCTCTAAGCTCTGCAGGCAGTTCTTTTCATCTCATGGCTGGTTTTTGCTCTAATATGCAAAAGCTGTGAGACCTTATACAGACGGGTGTGTGCTTTTCCAAATCAATCAATTGAATTTACCACAGGTGGACTCCAATCAAGGTGTAGAAGCATCGCAAAGATGATCAAGAGAAATGGGAGGCATCTGAGCTAAACTGTGTCATAGAAAGGGGTCTGAACTCTTTTGTCAATGTGAAGTTTTTCCTTTTTAAAACATTTGCAAAACTTTCTCAAATTCTCTTTTCACCTTGTCATTATGGGGTATTGAGTGTAGATTGATTAGGGGAAAAAATAATTTAAACAATTTTAGTGAAAAAAGTGAAGGGGTCTGGATACTGGATAATATGAATGCACTGTAGAATGTTTCTTTGGTTTTGCAGGGATCGAGGCAAATGGGTTTTTAAAAACACAAACAGTTAAACAGGACACTGATGTACAGGATACGTCAGTACAGAGGTGCTAAAAGGGAAACTGAATGTCAATACTGTGTTTTTACTCTGACATTAAGCAATGCAAGAACAGTTAACACTGTTAACATTTGATTTGTAAATCCACAATTTAATGTGTATACAACCAGATATTTCCAAGAATGCAAATAAAATGTTTCACCTTACATAAACAAAAATATTTTGTTGACACTTTGACATGGGAGTCAGCATCATATTTATTTCACATTGTGCATTGCATGTTAAGGAGTGAAACTGACCTGGAGTGCTTATACAGAATCAGTGTCATTGACAAAGTTAAACACAGATTACAGAATGACTTCTTTCAAATGTTCCATTCATAATAAGAGGTTTGATGGGAGATGTTAGCAGGATTCTGACACTCTTATTCTTTTTCCATCATCAGGTGTTGATCTGAGGTTTATGTAATATTCACACTATTTATGATATCTTTTTAGGCACAAACTGTTAATTTTACCCTGGGCAACATTTGCCAACAAGCTGCATGCTGCTATAGTGTGTTTTCCGTGAAGGAGGAGTTGAGGAGTTTAACCAGGAAATTCTATTTAGTACATGATTTCAGTATATTCATTTCAAATATGAATGAGTTTGTTGCAGCAGATTTTAGTTTTGTGTAAAGTCTAAGACAATAATCAGTGTTTCGGATTGGTAAAGTTCATGTCAAAAATATTTTGTGATTCTTTAAGAGCATTGTAATAAGAATAGCTTTCTGTTATATATGATTTCCAGTTAGCTGTTAATCATGATGTGCACTTCCATATTTATCATCAGATGGATACAAGGACAGTGTTTTGTTTTCGGTAGGTATGAATATATGGAAAAGCTGTGAAAATTCACGTTTTAATTGTTTTCTCAAGCATCATTCTACTGACCATCATACAGCTCTGAAGACAGTTCAGCTCAAAGGTATATAAAGCAGATGTATCATTTGTTCAAATTAAAAGTTCAAATTAATGATTTCCAGAACATGTACTCGAATTTTCATTGTAAATGTATCTTTTTATGAGCTGTACATCAAAAGCTGTCAAATGTTTGTGAAGAGAAGGGATTGCTAGTTTTTAAAGTACGCCTTGCTATGTTCAGAATTTGATTTTGTTGCCTTTTTAAAACCAATTATGATTGCACAGTGAATATTATGATACACCAAACTCATCAAAACACTGTGATTTACTTGTGTTTTCCATGTCTGATGCTCGTCTAATGTGATTGTTTTGCCTTTGTAATTGATCGGTTTCAAATGTAAAACCAAGAGGCTTGTTATGGCTGGTTGTTTTAGTGCTTTTGGTTTTTGTTAGTTTTTAAAATTTCAAAAATTTATGTATATGTGCCAATGCTTCAGTCATTACTACTCCATGGTGAAAACTTATGGTGTCGTCATAGGATGATGTTTTTTTTTTTTTGTTGTTTTTTCTTTTCTTCCATGAGGATTTCAATACAATAGTGCCAACTTGCAACCATGATTCAATGGTTCAGATCAGTTCTGTTCACAATGCATGCTGTGGATAGTCACAATAGTAATGATGATTAGTTTTGCCTTGGTAAAACTTATGCCATCAGAGCAGTGTGTTTGGAACAGGGTGGACTGGATGACTCATTATGGGTGTAAGTCATCTACATTACAAGAAAATATCACTATCACACATCTTAGAAAGGATTTAGGGTGTAGTGTCTGATTGGAAATCATGTAAGGGTTTCAGGACAGCACAGACTACCATCTCTCTTAGAATCGGGTGGCTCTGTATGCAAGGTCATGCATGGTCAATATGGTCTTCTTCATGCACCCTCTATAACTGCATGTGGTATTGCATGGGGATTGCACTATAAACAAAATAGCATATACATTTGCGAGACAAGTTTTGTTCTTTGCTTTCTTTTTCTTAGTACATGTACATAATGTTTAATTAAGCGTTATTCTTGTACTGTGCCGCATAATGTAATCCACAGATGATGATGATGATGTGATGAGAACATCATAAAGCAGATATTTAGTATAATATCCAGCACAGAGGTAATCAGTAAGGGAATACTTGAATACTAATCAGCACAGTTCATAACCTGGGCAGCGCAAATAAACATTAATACTATTAGCATCCTGCATCATCTGCGTACTATTGTCTTTAATTTATTAATCCAAGAGAAGTAAATGTGAAACAAAGCAGATGTCATGGTAACAGCATGTTGCTGCTGTCAGCTAGTTAACCTGATGTTTGTTGTTGGTGTTCTGTTCTGTATGGAGGAGAGACATGAGTAGGTGGAGTGTTTAGTGACATTCTATGAATGTGTTGGAGATGATAAAATATTTGTCATTTACATTTTCATTTGTTCATTACAATAAATACAAATTAACTGATGTGATGTATATCAATCAGGAAAAACGTTTGCTGGCGCATTTGAGTACATAATGTGTTATGTGGATTTCACTGCGCTAAGTCATCCAAGTCACTACATCTGGGTGGGAAATGTTAACATAAGAGCCTAATTAGTCTTAAACACTATTACTTTAAGACATCATTGTCTTTTTTTTTTTGCTCAAGTGATTTGCTTTGAAGAAAGCAGGCTGTCGGAACATTTCACTGTTAATAAATATTCAGAGTGAACTTTGCTATGTCAATTTTATTACTGACTTTCTCCTGGCAGCTATTACAGTGCATAGTTGGGTGAATTTCTATAAGCCATATTTCAAGGAAACTTAAGACTACCAAAGCACTTCCAAGTCTTACAACACCATTGATATCTACCATTTTAAATGTATATGGTCACAACAATAATACCACCTTCTGTGGCTTACATTGAAGGATGTTGTCCTTGTAGTTTATTTTTCAAAAACTTTTCCTAGAAAATGTCCTGAAAACCAGTGGACCTAAAAGGCTTGGCATGAGATGTTCTTTACCATAATACGTAATGTCTTACATGGGCCACTAGAGGGCATTATTGTTCTGTACTTTTACTCTCTCTGACGTCACTTGAGAAATCTGTTGCCATTAGGGGGCTGTAGTTTAAAGGTGTTTTGGTTGCTAGTCATCATCAATGAAAAGGGTAAACTCAGTGATGTGTTTACCATAGTCGTAAATACACGTCCAAGTGCAGGTTTGCTTGACTTGCCATAGACCATACATGACTGTTGTTACCACACAGTAAATGTGTCACAATTTGTGTCTGTTCCTCAATTAAACCTCACAAATTGGACTAAATGGGACAAAAAGGGTGGATTGTGATTATAGGTATATTCTCTTAGGACATAAATACTTCAAGACATTGGACAGGTTTTACTAGCTGATTCATCTAAAGGCCTTTCCTGGCCCCCTGGTAACTTGACCCTAGGTGTTACACTGTAAGGCCTCTAGAGGACATTACCTTTGGTTTCTGTTTTTTTTTTTTTTTTTTTTTTTATTGGAGGTAGTTTCACAAGTCGATTACATATTAACAAAAGTAGATCCAACCTTTTTTTTTTCCATTTACTCTCCATGTATCCCTCCCAACATCCCACCCCTCTCAGGAGAGAACAGTTATCTTTAAACAAGTAGAAATTCCAAGCAATCAATTCATACAAGTATACGAATATACAAATAAGGAAACACAAAAAAAAACAAAGACAAAAAAAACCCAGAAAAAACTGAAAAAATTAATAAAAAGAAGATAAATTAATTAATTAATAAAATAAAAACCAAAACAAGAAAAATAAGTAGATAAGTAAATAAATAATTAATAATTAATAAGGGGGGGGGGGGAATCAAGAGCTAGCAGGCGGTCCAATAGAGTTTCTGGGGGGCGACTAGGGAACTTGGGATTCTGATTCTGAATAAAATGCCTAATTTGAAAGAATCGAAAAGAAAGACATAAAAGTCCCTTGATTGTAAAGGTCTTTAAATGTAGCTAGCCCTTTGTCCGACCAAGTCCGAAAAGTTGGATCAGTGCGGGATGGTAGGAAAAGATGATTATCTACAATAGGAGAGAGATCAGAGGCCTTCAGCAGGTTAAGGCTTTTCCTAATTTGAGTCCAGATTTTAACAGAGCTGGTTACCAAAGGGTTTGAAGAGAAATTGGAGACAGTCAGGGAAGTTGAGAACAAACCAGAGAATGGAGAGAGTGTTTAGAAGATTTAAGTTCCAAATCCACCCATGCAGGACAGATACTGTCTGCTGTGTCATTAATTAAATATAAAATTTTTTGAATATTACAGGACCAGTAATAGTATAAAAAATTGGGCAAGGCGAAGCCGCCAAGAGCTTTGGGAAGCTGTAATACTGATCTTCTAATACGTGTTTTTTTTTACCCCAAAGGAAAAAACGTATTAATTGATCAAGCGATCTAAAAAAGGACTTCTTAATAAAGATAGGAATATGTGTAAAAAGATATATAAATTTGGGTAAAACTACCATTTTGACCAGATTAATTCGGCCTACCAAAGATAATGGAAGACCCCCCCTTCTGTCAAAATCTCGTTTACATCTCTCCAAAAGAGGAGAAAAATTCTTAGAAAAAAGTTGACTAATTGGATTGGTGATGGTCACTCCCAAATATTTAAATCCATCTATGGCATATTTGAAAGGAAAAAAGGACTGAGGTATATTTTTAGCTGAGAGATTAATGGGAAGAAGTTCGCTTTTGTGGAGGTTAAGTTTATAGCCGGAATAGGACCCAAATTTGTCAAGGATGTTGAGAACCACAGGGAGAGAGGTGGCTGGGTTAGACACAAATAAGAGAAGGTCGTCGGCATATAACGACAGTTTATGAACAGTCCCAGCTCGCGTAATGCCCTGAAACTTACCCTCCTGACGCAACCAGATAGCCAGAGGTTCAATGGCCAGGGCAAATAAGAGGGGAGAGAGAGGACAGCCCTGTCTGGTTCCTCGATAAAGGGGAAATGGAGTGGACAGAAATCCATTTGTTTGGACTGAGGCAACTGGGTTAACATAAAGTAGCTTAATCCAAGCTATAAAATCTGAATTAAAACCAAATTTCTGCAGAACAAAAAAAAGAAAGCTCCACTCCACCCTGTCGAAGGCTTTTTCTGCATCTAATGAAATAATCACTTCTGGTGTGTTTGAGCTGGGAGAGTTAATAATATTTAAAAGTAAAAAAAAAAAAATACCTTTGGTTTCTACACCTTTTGATCACCTTGTTATCTTGCCAGACCACACATCTGTAACCCCAAGTCAACCCCCTCCCCTTCTTCAACTGTAAAACTGACCCTAACCCTAACCCTGAATTGAAGGTGTCGAAAATAAAAATAAACACTCAAAAGAAGACTTGAATCCAAGGATTTCAGTAACAGTTATTTGATAACTTAGCCTGTCTGGCTCATCTTAAGTGCAGGACCATTATCAAGGCAGATGTTTCCTGCCTGGCGGGACTGAAATGAAACAATCTCAGTCCTGCCAGGCAGGAAACATCTATGTCCTTCAATCAGAAGATGATGATTGAAGGACATTTTTGTCCTTCAATCATCATCTTACCGCCCCCCCCCCCCCCCCCCCACACACACACACAGAAACCTGATGACTTAGTATTCAAAGTATTGGTGGAATTTAAATTTTATGTTGCTTTATATTTCTACACTACATTCTACACTACATTTCAGCTACTTTTTACTCAACTGCATTTATTTTACAGCTATAGTTATTGGTTATTTTTTTCAAATTGAGACATGTAAGATATTGATTGCACAACATATATACATACCTGTATATACACATGTACATATTTGTTTAAAAACGGAATAAGTTGTTAAAGTTAAGCACACCTTTGACAATATTATAATTATTCTTTTATGTTAACAACTAAATAATGCGATTCAGATAATATATAGTAGCGTATATGGAAAATATAACTCTGAAAGGTTCTGAGTGAGTACTTTAACTTTTAATAATTTAAGTAGCTACGTTTTGTTACCAACTTAATTAGAAAGTGAGGGAAATGTGGGACTTGTACTGTGGTATTGCTACTTCTATTTAAATAAAGCTCCCTTTAAAGCATATATACTTCCTCCACCACTGATTGAAGTTTTTTCAACGTGGGTAAACCTAAAAAGGTGCTGCACTTTGCCAGAAGCTTGCCTTTCTGTTCAGGCTAAGAGGAAATAGAACTGCAGCAAAGTCAGAACATGCAGTTTGAGAGCACACACACACAGAGGGAGAGAGAGAGAGAGAGAGAAATAGAGAAATAGAAAGAGTGAGCTGCTAGCTATCTGCCATGCAGTCTGGTGCTCCTCTATATGTCGAAGCCTCCATGCGTGACGCCTCAGTCGGGGAATGTGTGTTAGTTACTGCCTGTGTTTACAGTCTTTGTGCTCTGAACAACATCACAGCATGGAAAAAGGGGGAAAGTTAGTGCGTTCACCTGGGTGTTGTGTTTACATCATTGCCGATCAGACTTGCAGCTGATAAATATCCTACCCGCGAATGTCGTTTGTATCTTTTCACAAGTAAGCGGGTGTTAGCGAGTTTTTTTGTCTGTCAAGTGTAAAAGGGGCCAGAGTGTGTAGTGCGAGTGGGAAACGTGTAGTAACTCTATTTACTACCATTATTTTAGTGTTTTATGGTTGCTAAACTTGTTAAATCTTTAATTAAAAATAATAGCAAGTCTTTTTTTAGGCTAACTGCAATACCACACCTTCTGAGACCGTCTGTTTGTCTACTTTGTGTGTTCGCAGTGAAAGCCATCAGTGGGCATAACACACAAATGACTGACTGAATATCTGTCGTTAATAAGATAATGACAATAATTTTAAACAAAATAAGATAGCCTACATCCAGTCTTGAATAAACATGTTACTGTACATCTGTAAGATCGCACAGAGAGTGAGAATCTCTTGTTGTGAAACAAGTTGTTAACATGCATTTAAGAAATGCATGTTTAGTGAAAATCTGACCAGTGTTTCTTGGTAACTGAGTTGGTGGAGATATGAATTCTACTAAGTGTTGTAGCTGGGTTCATATCAATGTTTAAAGTGCATTTGAATTTCAATGACCTTTAAGAAAAAAATTAGATCATCACTACAGCTGAGAGTAGGATATAGATAAGAAGTAGCCCCTGCCCCTGCTGCACTGCAGATTGCCTCTGGTCATCTAAGGATAAATACACTTATGTCAGCAGCTGGTTATTCTGAGAAACAAACATACGAACACCATAAAAGAATAAAGCTGTGTTTCACTTTGAATATGATATGGTGTATTATCACTTTTTGTCATCAGGGTTGGCAGTCATCCACAACTGACATAATACAATTGACAATGACCTAATAAAAATATTATTGATATTGTTTTTACACACACATTTGAACACAGAGAGAAAGGGAGAGGGAAAGAGCGAGAACAAGTACAAGATAAAAACCCTTAGGCTGGTAATGGTTCACTGTTACTAACTTCATCCGTCATTTCTACACAACCTTCAGAGAAAAATAATTCTACAGAAACAAATACACGTGTATGATAGTGAAGGGTATGTTATCCAGTGATGAAGGGCTCTAAGGCAATATTGAGCAACATTGCTCACCACAACAGATAAGATCATTCTATATTCACATTAAACTACTACTAGGAAGAAGTTACCTATTATGCTAATTCCAGAAAATGCCAGCTATACAGAGTTCAACTCAACAGTCTCAATCAAAATCAAAAAGGAAATAAAAAATACACTGTGGTCAATAAAAGTGAATTGCAGATTATGCAACCTAGTCAGAGAAGACCAAAGGTGCAGTAAGAAGTAAGCTGCAACTATATCTTATGTAAAGACAAAATGGGCTGATTCTAATTTTGCATTTAAATTGGCTCACAACCTACAACCTTAACCCAGTGGAGCATTTCGCTGAACTGAGCTGCAAGATTTCAATGAAATCTTCACAGATGACGGTCATCTCTGCATGGAGATAAGATAACACGCCCTTTGACAAATCCCAAGAAAGACAAAGGGAGTGGTTTTCATAGTTGCCGGTCTGCAGTAGGCCTATTTATTCAGACACCTCCAAGTGTTCCTCAGTCCTCTGTCAGCAAACATGGCCACAGACTATTCAAAGAATGCAGTGGAGAGGCCAGAGCCCTTTAAGGCAGAAGTCAAAGGTAGGTCAAGTTTTTGCTCTATTGACGGACCAACAGATACACTGACTTAAATTATATTGCTGAAGGTTTTGTGGTTTTCTGTTTCTTTTAAATAGGGAGCATTCCCACCTGGCTTCAAGGCATACTGCTACGCAATGGCCCTGGCATTTTTTCTGTGGGGGACACCAGCTACAACCACTGGTTTGATGGAATGGCCATCATGCACAGCTTTGCCTTTAAAGATGGTTGGTCTTGCAATTCCTGTCTAAATGCCATTCAGGTGTAGTTAGTGAAATATCGTATAGGAAATCCTGAAAGCTTTGTTTTCACATCATTGTATGTCAGTGTGCAGAGAAGATACAAATATTACTTTTTTTCTTACAGGTGAAATGACCCACAGAAGCAGATTCCTTAGAAGTGACACCTATAAAGCTAACATGGAAGCAAACAGGATAATTGTGTCTGAAATGGGGACAATGGCCTATCCAGACCCAAGCAAGAACTTCATTGTCAAGTAAGCATACTCATATCTGTTTCTCTGATAGTATCATTATAGCATTCTTATTTAATTTATTTACAAACTTATAATATAGTTTCAAGTTTTCAGTTTTTGTGAAATGGGGGAAATCCTAGAGATGCAAACCATGCAAAGGATCTGTAATATGAGGATAATCAGTCTTTTGTGTTTGAGAATTCATCTGTTGTTTCCCTTCCTGTTGTGGATTTGTCATTAAGATGCAGATAACACATCTGTGCAGCACCCTTGGTGTGAGATAATTAGGTCTATTGTGTTGGATAATCCCCTACCTCCCTTTCTAACTCATTTAAAAAAGAAATTCCCCTTACTTTACAGGGCAATTACCTTTCTCAACCACACAGTGCCTGATTTTACTGACAATGGCGCAAGCAACTTCATGAAATATGGAAACGACTACTATGCTACATCTGAAACGAACTACATTCGCAAGATTGATCCTGTGACCCTGGAAACTCAGGACAAGGTAAAACCATCTGCTGATTCTGACCACAAGTAACACACAATGAAGGGAAGAGTGAGTTTCAAAGTTCATGTGTTTCTAAACTGTTTCACACAGGTGGACTACATGAAGTATCTGGCTGTAAACTTGGCCTCATCCCATCCACACTATGACAAGGAGGGCAATGCCTACAACATTGGAACTTCAATAGCAGAGAAGGGAAAGACTAAATACATTCTGTTTAAAGTCCCTGCAGTGTCAGAGAAAGGTATATGAACCTCATCAACTGCTCTACTTTGTCCTGTCCTCTCAGTGTTCTCTCTTCTTATCAGCTGTACTTGTAGAAAATGTTAAAAGTCAAGGTGTAACACAAGATTATGCTAATTTTCTGTGTTTCTGTGTCATTTTACCTTTCAGACAAAGGCAAGAATTTCCCTGCACTGAAGAATGTGGAGGTGGTCTGCACAGTTCCCTGCCGCTCCCTTCTCACACCCAGCTACTACCATAGCTTTGGCATGACCGACAACTACTTCATCTTCATTGAGCAGCCTTTCAAACTGGACATCGTCAAGATGGCCACTGCGTACATGAGGGGAGTCAACTGGGCAAGCTGCCTGAAATTCTGCCCTGAGGAAAATGTAAGGGACCATTGGCATCTGTGTTTGATTATTTCTATGTATATTATTCTTTATATTCATTCTACTGAACTAAGTATGAAGCAGCTCTAGACACCAGTGGAAAAGAGTCAACCAGTGTTACGGACAGTAGAAAACCTTGGTAGGGTGGGATTGACTCTAGATCTAAATACTGTATTTAACATTACTGTGTAATGTCTTTCCTAATGATTATTTCTTCATTAGACTCTGATCCACCTGATAGACAGAAAGACTGGCAAAGAAGTTGAGACAAAGTTCTACACTGGAGCAATGGTCGTCTACCATCATGTGAATGCTTTTGAGGACAACGGTCATGTGATCTTTGATGTCATTGCCTACAATGATAACAGTCTTTATGATATGTTCTACCTGAGCAAACTGAGGGAAAACACTGGGTTCCATGACGAGGGCTACTCCAAACCAAGTTACAGAAGATTTGCAATTCCCATCCATTCAGACAAGGTGGGATTTTTAAACAAATTGATTTCATTGTGACATTTTGATAAGATGTGACACTTATAGTTTACTTTTTGACTGGGTTTTGCAGGGCATTGCAATTGGAGAGGACCTGGTGAAACTCAAATACACGACAGCCAGTGCTGTGAAGGAGAAAGAAGGCAAACTAATGGTCCAGGCTGAAGTGCTCTTAGAAGGTAAAACAAGCCTCTCCAATAGACACTTAGACCAAATTAAATAATTATTGTCCATTGTGTCTTCAAGAGTGTCTTTAATTGATTTGTCCATACAAATAGGGAAATTGTCATTTTATTTCCACCAGGCTTCGAATTACCCAGAATTAATTATGACTTCAACAGCAAGAGGCACCGGTTTGTCTATGGGAACTGTGTGGAGGAATCTGCACTAGCAAAACAGGTAATGTTTCCTATTGTTTTTAATTTAGCTATTGCAGAACAAAAGTGTTGGGTACATCCGTCTAGTCTCATAAGGGTTATTTGCCAAGAGAGACCTTAAAATCTTGAAAAATAGAGGATTTTACATGCAAGGCTAATGGGAAACAGATTTCCTGACAGCATTGTTATTAGAGAATTAGGATGCACATTGCCAAACTGAGAATTACCAGCTGGCGCAATAGAAGATAGGAAACATTGTTGAAATGTAAATTACGACTTGCATCGACAAAGACCAAACCACTTAATGGCTCTGGCTGTAATACCCACATCCTTTCCATTGGGCATACTTGTACAGCAAGGTAGCAGAAACAATAGAAAGAAGCAATAAACTCAGTGAGGCTTCAAAGTATTGAGTAAGGTCTTGTTGTGGAAGAGATTCCCTTGTGTACCCAGTCCAGACGTATAATGTGTGCAAAGAGGAAGGTACAAAAGGAAACATCCTGGTTTAGACAATTAGATATTTTTATTAATTCCCACTTGACATGTGATACAGGATAACCTTTGCTTCTTTTGACTTTTAATGGTGTTTGGACATGGAAATGAATGAAAAAGATTTTTTTAATTTTTTAAAATTTAAAGCAAAAGTTATGATGATTAGTTGTCTCATCAACTAAGACAATGTTTTGATTTACTTATATGTATGTATGTATTCAAATTCCATGCCAACTTGATTAAAAGCTGATCGTGTCTGAAGTGATAAAACTTCTTTCAAGAACATAATTTGCTTTAATTGGATCACTGCCTACCGTATCAACAATAATTACCACAAGCTAGCAGTAGGTCAGGTAAAGCTAAAAAGTGACCTCAGTGATGAATCCGCATTCGCTGACACAGTTGCAACAAAAACAAAAAGGTAGTATTTATTGCAGGGTGGCTGTATATGGCTGAGTTATGAATTGTACAAGTATTCCTACTTTGTGGTATATAAAACTGTCAGTAAGTTACATAGGTCATAAATCCAGACTATGCCATTGCTAGAGCTTACTTTTAGGAGGATAGGTCCTTTTACAGTAGCTTAAGCCTTGGAATATGCTTACATTTATTTTTTATGAAAAAAAATGATAAAGTTTTGGTTGAAGTCACACTTTTTTCATACATTCCAACATACACAATCATTTTACCACCTTGTCTTGTTGTCGTGAATGAACTCAACATAAGGCGACTCATTATACTTCTGGATTGAATTAAGCAATCACGCTTTTATATATTTATTCATTCATTTAATCATGACTCATTCACAGCAAAGCTCTGTTGTGTTTAAGTTACTAAAAGCAACATTGCATGCCACTATACAACCACAACATGACCATGATTACAGGTCATTTTTATTTTATTTTATATTAAGGAAACAGCTTGCTCTGTAGCACTAGGAAGTGTTAGCATCTCGTTGTTTGTCTGGGAAAAAAATACTTGATTCCCTAATGATTAGTGAATCTGATCTGTCACTGTGACAAAAGTCAACCCAGCTACTTCTAGGGAAGGAGTTGGTTTGCAAATGGGCACAGCCTACTGACAAAACTAAGATGGTTTATTTTACAATTTTATAACTCTTTCCCAAGTATATGGCTTGTAGCTGGGACAAAGTACTGTGGGAGCACAGTGCTTATCTGTACAAAACAACACAGGGTTTCATTTAGGTCCTTCCCAGCACTCAGAGTTTTCCTTACTGTATACGACAAGCAGTGATAGCAATACATACTACTAACAGTATATACACAAGTCAAGTCAATTTTATTCATATAGCACCAAAGCGTAGCAATCGAAGCTAACTCAAAGCACTCATGTAGAGCAGGTGTAGACCGTACTCTTTACAATATTATTTAAAGAGACCCAACACAATATAACATTAGGAAAAATAATTGCGTAAATTGTGTATTGATTATTTTTCCTAATCTATTCATTTACTGAAGATCGCCAAGTTTGACACAGAAACCAAGGAAATGGTCTGCTGGACTGAAGATAACTGCTGGCCATCAGAGCCGGTGTTCGTCCCCAGACCAAACGGAGAGTCAGAGGATGATGGTGAGAATACTGTGTGGTGGGCATGCATCAATGTACGGCATGTATGCAGTATGTATGGTATTATTATTATAGTATCAGCTAGAGTACAAAGGAATACCAGATTCCTCACTGGTTACATCTGTATTGGCAAGACTGGATATTAACTAACTAAAACTATATTTGAAAACCTTCCTTCATCTGATGTGATTCCTTAGATTTTCGATTTTCTGCTTTGTATTTACATTACACCCTTTCCTTTCCATTTGCAGGTGTGGTTTTAGTATCAGTTATCAACTCCAACCCAGGCCAGCCTTGTTTCATGCTGATTCTTGATGGCAGGACATTCAAGGAAGTTGCTCGAGCATATGTGAACACTGAGCTCCACAAGGACGTGCATGGATTTTTTATCCCCCAAGGAAATTAGTCAGAGATGTACATATGCCTTTGGAGAACTTCCAAAAAACTATTCCCAAATAGTATGGCCCAGGAATCTTTTTGAACACTGAAAAACACACTGCTGAATAGTGCTGTGTTTTAGACCAAAGTGTAATGAGGACCAACATATATTCTACTAATTATACTGATTGTATCAAAACAAATTTTTCTTCATATGTTTATTAATGAGATGCAGATTTATTGATTTTGTTGCTTAACCATGTATCAGTGTTTCTTATGTCTACATTACTCTATTGTGTTGTTATGAATTAACCATGACTCATGAATTAAAAGATAAAACTGATATAAAACATATATTTATTTGTGTAATAATACTATTATTGTTATTATATTAGACTGATATGATCTTGTACTGGGTTGATCAGATATGAGCAAGTGTAACAGGCCCTGGTTTGAGGTATGTTGGCAGATTATATTTGTCTCTGTAATAACAATAGACACATCAAAACTGAAACAATTAAATCACATAATGTAATCACACATTCATGGGTGTCACACAAGCAGATAAAAACAAGCAGCAAAATAAGGTGTAAATTCATACTGTAGGCTATCTAGTGTTGTATTGCAACTACTAGCTAGTTAGCTAGTTAACAAGCCAGGTAACACCCATACCTTCTTATTAGTGCTAACATAAATAAAATTATACTAGAATTTTACTCACCTCAAAAAGCAGGAGCACAGACTCCCTCACCTTCTGTTAGTCAATTAACCGCACAACAAGCCCTATTATTTTTTCCAACATTTGCATGAAAAATCCTCCAAAAGGCACCATCACTGCAAACATGGCCAAGAGGTCACGTTCAGTGAATTAGCTGAGGTGACACTAAATAGACACCAAGGGGCTTGTCTACTCTTATGGCACCCACCAGTCACTAAGAACGGCCACGCCCCCAATTATGCATAACTTTAACTCAATAAAATTTAAGCAGGTGAGTTCTATAAAATATATTAATTATCATACATATGCATTTTTCAGCTCTGGAGCAGAGACAGTTTATCTTCTTCAGTGGGTTTCTTGGGAGATCACAATCATCTGAATACCAATTAAAATGATAATAATAATAATAATAATAATAATAATTTTAAGATAAAGAAAAAAAAATCATACTAATAATAATAACAATAGGCCTACTTACACCCTAATCCCACCTGTATTATATAACCTACAACACCCTTCTGATTTCCTGTTTGAACTTTTCTCCATTCTTGCCCTGTGTCAAGTAGCCTACTATGTTTCTTAATCTCTCCCTCTCTGAATTAAGCCATAATTGTGCTATGATTACCTCCTCTCTGCAGTGAAGTTGTTTAACATGAACTGTCCTCTGTATATTAGGAGTAATGTCTCCTTTATTGTCTTTCTCCTTGTCCTTCTGCCAGGTGTTAATTATGGCTGTTCTAATTAATGATTTTGCCTCTCCTCTACCATAAGCTACTTTAATCACTTTGCAATCATGTACTTCACCATCTTAGCCAATTTATCTGCTTATTCATCACCTTGAACACCCAAATGGGCAGGGGCCCAAAAGAACTGCACTTTTATTCCCATTCTTTGTAATCTTTAAAGCATAATGTGAATTTCTGACACAAGATCATCTAACAGAGACAGCTCAGACTGTTCCTGTTTTTTTATATTTCTGGCTATTTAATGTATCATCTATTTAACGTAAACATGTAATAACGCCATATGGCCCATAATAAGAATATTGTGTTGGGGTATTTTTGACCCATTTTCAAGTTTAAAAGTCTAATTTAATTTTTTCTGATCAAAACCAGACTTCACAATATCTGCAACAATGACCTACAAATTTTCTTCTAAATGCCTATCAAAAAAAAAAAGTTCCATCTGTGGTGTTACGGGTCAAATTTGAACCATTAATAATTATGGGTGGTTTATGCATAGAAATACACAGTAAATGTTACAAAACCATCATGAATAACAAAATTTACAACCAAACAAAAGCAACTGTAATAAAATATTAAAGTAATAGTATATTAATATTGTGTAATCATTTTTAAATTAGGTTTCATACCAAGAAAATGTATTGACTAGAATTCATTAGCACCTATGATTCCATCCAGACCCCACCACTCTGTCTTTCACACACACACACACACACACACACACACACACACACACACACACACACACACACACACACACATACACACACACACAGCACACAACTGCTGATACTTGCTGGGGTACACAAATCAACAATGCGACCACTTCTAGTTTATGGGATGCTTAAACAGGCTGGGCTATTTTCCATGCAAATACGTCATTTGAGTTATTCAATTTGACAATTGTGAGACATGGTTAGCTCGTTGTGAGACGGACAAATTGCACTCATAAGAGATATTTGGACAAATGGGTAGAACGCTTGCCATCCTAGGTTACAGTAGATGAACCGTTGGTCCCATTCAAATGTCGCTGTCCATTAAGATGACACATTCCCATATGGCAATATGGCACTGAAATCTGGGCAGCTTATGATGAAGGAACAGCTATGCAAGGAATATGCAAATATATATCGGGATACTGTTTTTATAGGAAGGTATATATGGTCAATTCTGACCCATAACACAACATATGTATGTTATTTTAGGAACTATTTTTGCAAATGATAAATTGACAATTATCTTGACCTTTCAGACAATACACATTCCTGAGTGAAAACTTGATGATTGAATAACACCTTGGAACAATTCTATAACCCTACTGGGTTGGCCCCTTGATCTTTTGATCAAGAAAATACTACGCACTTGAAGACAGTACCCCCCCTGTTTGATTGTCAAGAATCATCTGTCTCAGTACAACATCCTTTCTGCTTCCAATACATTACTGTCTTATCAACACCTTTATGTGTGGCTAAGCTGATTCAATCTAGGAGTCCTTCCTGTCCCTCTGGTAAATTGACCTCAGGTGTTACACTGTAAAGAAATTACCTTTTTTTTCTACATCCTTTTGATCTCATTGTTATCCTGTCTGATCACATGTCTGTAACCCATTTTTCCTCAACTGTATAACTGTCCCCCTCCCATCCATTCTGGGCCAGTCTATTGCCTCAGACCCGCTCTGTGTCAGTAGGCTCACCGTATTCTGGAATACCAATAAACTCACACCACTACAGCAAACTTGGAACTAAGGACTTGAGTGAATTTTCTTCAACATTTATCATCAGCCTTTTATAGGCTGATAATATATTTGCCCATTCTCTTCATCATAGACAATAAAATAACAAAATTGTGCCTATTTTAAACATAAAACGATTTGCACACTGTGAGTTAAATGAGGTCTATGGTTATATTTAGACCTCATATATTATATTTACCAATAAAGTTAAGTTACTTAAGCAGATAAAACATTTTAGTGGATGGTAATTAGTGTTTTTTTCAGTGTTTGTCAATTAATTCAAAGACGGGTCAAATTCAACCCAAAACACTACAGGTGTAAACCCTTTTCTAACACATTAGGCGGGTTAATGTAACACAGAGCCCTTTAATAATTAAGTATCAGAATCAAAGTGTCCTTTAATAACACCAGAGATGCCCTTGATAATATCTATTGCATCACAGAAGAGTGTAATAATACCAGAGACCTATAAATATGGTATTAATTGCATCACAAAGGCTTGTAATAAAATTGTCTATTGCATTACGGAGATCCTATAACCATATTATCTTTTTCATCACAGAACTCTATATCAATATGATTTATTGCATTACATAGACCTACAGCATACTTATTGTATCTACCAAATAGCAAAATTTTCAGTCCTCACACCCCTTATTAAGTTATTCAGTACTTTATTGTATTCTATGTGTATTTGTAAAATCCTTTATTATGTGGTTTAATATCATGTTTGCATGACATAGGTCTACAGTATTTAATGACTAACATGGGCTTAATTAATGTCTAATCACCAGCCAAGGCATAATCACTATATCTTTTTGTACTACATAGGTCTATAATTGGAGAGCATCAACTCCATCACATGGGTGAACAACTGAAGTATCTATTGCATCACAGACACTTAAAATCACAGAATAGGGTATCACAATTATACAGTTTCAGTGACAGGAACTGCATCACAGAACTTTATCTATCATTTCCAAAACAAAATGGACCAGTGGTATAGTTTATTTGTGATTTACTGTCAGGTCTTTGACCACAAGAGGGAAACAAAGACCTGGTTTACTCAGCCCTCTCATCAGTGGACAGGACACACACATAAATTAGTTTTGACAATATTTCATTTTTCACCACCATTGCACATCGAAACTTACAAAGTCAACAATGTCAAATATGAGGGCATTATACAGTAAGGTAACTGACAACACAGGGGTATGATTCATGAACGAATGCCAGGAAAATTAATACAAGAAATACAACATACTCATGGGTGTTCTTGGTCACCAACAAT
Organism: Seriola aureovittata; assembly: GCF_021018895.1. Lineage (NCBI taxonomy): Eukaryota > Metazoa > Chordata > Actinopteri > Carangiformes > Carangidae > Seriola > Seriola aureovittata. The sequence goes on from NC_079383.1 coordinate 9,636,365, forward strand.
GCTGGTCATTAAATGACACTATATCTGACTCAATGTACAAAATATTTTTCACCTGTAAGTACATTGTAAAAGGTCATTCACTTTCAGATTTAAGCCATAAAATGCAAAACAAGACAGAAACAAATCAAATGATCAGATAATGTCTCTGGGTTAAAAGTAAATCTTAAAATATTTGAGTGTTATACAGTATGAATTCAAGAGACATTTTTAGAGTGCATATCTATATATTTGATTGGTATAACAAAACAAGGCAGTGTACCATAGCTACCATTATAGTATTGAGAGGGGTGGTTCTGTCACTATGAAACAATAAAGAAATGGGAATAATAATCATTCTAGCAGACACCCGATAAGCCACAGGACATGATGTATGTACACACACACACACACATACAGATCTATGATAAACAATAATAATGATAAATAACACACTAGTGTACTTCGGTGCAGTCAGTATTGGGATTTTTCTGATCTCCAGCAGCAAATAAGTTATTCATCTTAACATCCACCACAAACAAATTGTATTTAAAACACCCACACCCTCATACACACACTCATGGACACACATTTGGATATGCTTAGTGGAAGGCAGTGCATTTATCTAATGTTGGGTAACAAGGATACAGCAATAATATCAACAAATTTGTATGTATAATATGAAATCTTTACACCTTGTACTTAGAATCGCAAACTCCTGCATCCATCGCCATCACAGAAGACTGAAGACTTTTCCACAGAGAATGAAATGGATAATTAAATATGATTTAACATACTTTGTAACCAAACAGTTTCAGTTTTACATAAGCTGTATTGCAATAGAAGAACATTATTTAAAAAAATAAATTCCATAACTATTAACAACTATCTGAATGACTCAAAGAATGAAAGTCGAAGAGTCAAAGTCACAAAGAATATTTTAGATAAATGCCTTATTCATACAAAATTCACATTGTAAATCATAGTTAGGTAAATCATCAGTAAGTTGCATTTTCAAAATACTGAATATTAGAAAATAATTTCCCATGTAAAGACCTAGAACAAGCTTTACAATGTTTTGAACATATAAAAATAAGAAATAACAGTATAGATGAATTACTTTGGCAACAAAATAATTTAAAAATGCTGTACTCAGGCATAATCTAACAGAAGCAGACACCAGCTGCATCTGTTGGGCCTGGCAGTGGACACAAAAAGGGCTATCACAGGTTGTGGGTCAGTGTGTAAGAGCAGGAAAGTAGCCAGTGAAACAGAACACAGTTCCTCTTTTGATACAACTTTTGCTTGACCACTGTGACAGAGTGAAAGAGCAGATCAAGTTCCTAACTCATATAAATGCAGCTGTTGATGCAATAAGAGCGTAGGGAAAGTAGGTGTCCAATCACTATCCTGGATTCTCTGGAAGTGTTGTGTAGTGACTGATTCAAGGCAAGGTGGGGAGGGAAGATAATATTTTAATTCAGCAGAAAAACTTAACCCTTCTCCAAAACCAACAAATGTCCCTTCTCTCCTTTCCTCTCAGTACCACGGACAGACAAACAGCAGTGGTTTTGGCCGTTGACATCATCATGCATCACATCCACTCTCATATCAACAACCACAAAGGAAAGGCATCAAGGGAAGGAGGCTTTTTAAGGAAAATGGAACATACCCAAGCACAGAAGTGAAAGTGCATAGTGGTTCCTACAGTGATGACTTCCTGATTGTGGGATGATGGTAGTAGAGGATCTTGCTATGTGTGTTTATAGTCATTAAATGCAATTGGCCAGTCAAAGGCCTAACATTCAGGGAGCAGGTAGACAAAAATAATTGGTTGTCTGAGTCCATAAATGTCTGCCACCCTTTGTCATTTAGTTGCCCTCACCTTGAGTCTCCTCTTCTTTAGCTGGAGAGTCCTGGCTTTTCTGAGTGTCTTCTCCCTCATCACCTGGGACAGAGAGAGACAGAAAGACAGTTTCCTGCATAAATTACAACTTGTGAAGTCAGTGATGCGAATGAGGTTGGTTGAATCAGAGGGTAAGTTACCATAAAAACAGCAGGAATTTAAGTCACCAAGTTAGAATGAGTAAAGAATGAACTCATAACACTTATAGAAAGAGGCAGGTTTAAAGGTCTCCTTGAAGAGAAAGTTTTTTGTTTTGTTTGCCTATTAAGTTTTGCACAAGTTACTGGGTGTTTTCTTCAATAAATCAATTCAACATACACTTATGAACAGTGGCGGATTTAAATATGGGTGACTTGGGCAGCGGCATCTTGTCCGGGGGGGCGGCACAGACAAAACACAAAAAAAATAGTTACATTTGCGGCATCTGTTTTGTATCGCTCATTTACACATCACATCAATGACATCATGTCACTGTGTGGGTCAGAGCGGTGCCCTTTTTAGTTTGTGCAGACTTCTGCTGAGAAGGTCTCCTCTCTCACTCTCAGAGGTAGTGGGAGATGGGGAGGGGTGCAGGGGCGGAGCCTACCCACTGGAGCAGGGGAATCTATCAAATAGCGCACTTCTATCTCTGTACACTAGGCTACTAATAAAATCAGTAAAATCAGTCACACCAGGAAAAGCTACCAAATAAACCCCAATTCATTCATAATACTGTGAATACAGACCTGTAATTTCTCACACATCAGTTTTCTGTGTTGTGTGAAATCGTGAAGAATAATAAACTAAAGATCTTCTTTGTATTCTTATTACTTTAGGTATTTACTTTTGGTATTTATGATTGTATAAAATTCTGGTACTAATTGATGACTTTGCATTAAGGAAAGCAAGAAAGGCTGTCAGGCTTTAGATGACAATTGTGCAATTTAGAATGAGTGTGTCTTGTTGTCTTGTTGTGGAAGTATATGTATATATATATATATATATATATATATATATATATATACAAGCAAAATATACATGCTGAAGGTGGTATTCACCCAGGGCACCATTCAAGCTAGTACCACCAATGCTTATGAGATACTATTAGTGCAAGGGAAAGTTCAAGTAGGTTCAAAAATTGCATAATAAGATTTTATGCTTTCACTCTACAAAGTCAAAGTAGTTTTAGAATTAGTAACAGATGTTTTTCATTAATAACAAGCTACCCTCTTAATCACACTGTTTTTTTTCCATGTTATCAGTACATTTGTGTTACGTGCCATTACAACCAGTGATATTTCTCACCTGATTTGTTGATGTTAAGCTGTCCCAGACTCTGTGACAGGTCAGTGGGTCCTTGCACTCCAGGGGTTGCTGGGATTTCATGGATGGCATTCCTGCGACCAGACCGTCGAGAGGTGATGAAGTCCTCGTAGGTCGCCTCCACATCCGTCATCGCTGACACACCTCACCATAGCAGGACCTGGCACACACAGAAGCTTAATACTGGGCAATGGAATGAAAACACAAATGAGGGTTTTTTTTTTAACTAATGCAGTGACCAAAAACACACACTCAAAGGGGTAATTATGGTACAAAGGAGGACAGTGTGTCATCCCACTTGGAGTAAGCATGGAGTGCGATGGGAGCTGTGTTGCCACAGAGATTTAGGCTAAACCCCTCTGCTGTCATTCTAATGCTCTATATCAATCTGTGCGGGAGAGGCTGCCCTTCACCACTGAGTAAGTCCCGGCTTCCCTGCCCCATTTCCACTAATTAAAATCTGTCAGTCTGAGATTTCTTGACTTCATCTATCTATTAATTTTGAATATCAGCACTTAAACACTTCTAAGAGTTAGACTCTGGAGAACAGTCAGACTGGAGAAACTGCAAAAATGACCTCAGCTCCCACGTCCATTTGTGGCTATTTCAAGAGTGGTGCAAGCTGTGATTGACCGTGGTTATTTTTGGATGTCTCCTCTGTCATCATCTGAGCACGCTCCCACTCAGCTGTCATTCTAAAAATGGTGTCAAGATGGGCAAGACCCAACAGATGTTGCCCATGTACAATTGGCAGACAATTTTACATCAACATGGGGAAGCAACAGACACAAGATGATATACTCCAACAAGAAGTTGAGACATATCATTTTTTAAAAATTCTTTTTATATTTTTTCATTTTTTTTCCTATGCTCATATTCTATGAAATATTAATTGCCTGTTTACATTATTTAGTCACAATTCTGCACCCAGTAGAACATCAGCAGATAAGAAGTGTGTGTGTGTGTGTGTGTGTGTGTGTGTGTGTGTGTTAGTGTGTTTGTGTGTGTGTGTTTGTGTGTGTGTGTGTTAGTGTGTTTGTGTGTGTGTGTTTGTGTTTGTGTGTGTGTGTGTGTGTGTGTGTGTGTGTGTGTGTGGCCTGGACAACAACATATCTAGCACAGACTCAAAACAAATGATCAAGTAACTTCATAAACAGGCTAGTATGCTCTACCCTTTTTGTCACTGAATAAGAAGTGAAAAAAAGAAATTAATTAATAAAAAAAAAGAACTTGGCTGCTCCTGCTCTGAAACCATTTGATCTGTTCTGCTGCCAAACAGAAAATTAGCAGAAATGAGGCCTGTGCAGGAATAGAGTTCCAGAAACATATGCCAGTGTTATTCTAGGTGGCCTGGGCAAAACTTGAACTGTTGCCAAAATCCCTGACCACCCTCACACACACACACACACACACACACACACACACACACACACACACACACACACACACACACACACATACACAAACAAAAAAACAAACAAAATTATCCTCCTAGGACCTGGCGTCCACATATGTGGACCTCACATTTTGGGTTCTCTAGACCACAATACTAACTTTTTCTCAACAAGGGCCTGGTGACCACATATGAGGATATTATACTGCCACTCAGTAATCGAAATTTAAAACTAATATCCTCATATGTGGACATCATTTTTCTCAGGTCCCAATCAGAATAAAGATCAAAGAGAAATTAAAAATGCAACCCATGCAAGAGTTCGGGTCTTAGGAGGTTATACACTTTACTAATTTTATTCCTAACTTTAGTATCACAGATATTTACATATACAATGTATATTACTGTGTTCTTTCTGCAGCATCTTATTAAATCTATAGGTTAGGATTAGTATGGAATGATTAGTTAAGTAATTTATTAAGTGTCCCTGTCCTTGCCCTGAGCTGTCTAGTCCATTGCAAACCTTTATTAGAGTATGGTTTAAATAATTGATGTCTTCCAACATTTATCATCTATTAAGGACTAAGTGGAGGCGCTGCTGCTCATCAAATCAAATCTAGTCTTGCGCGGTGTGGTCCTATAATAAATCACTTGCATTAATGACACAGTAACACCCTAGCCTTTGCATTAAAACATGCCATTAATGCAGGATCTATGTGCAGGATCGACATGCTCAAACTGATAATAAATCAACAGCTATGTCTTTCTCTGACGACAAAGACCCCCATAGAATTCAGTAAGCGCAGCCTGCACAGATATTAACGTTGCACGTGGAATTACGATGCACATTCTACTCTACTATAATTACCATCATTATCAGTAGGTACCTGTTTAGGTTAGAGGGCTTCCGAATAATCGCAGAGGTCAATCACATCAGCTTGAATACCACTACCCCACTACCATTACGCTCAAGAACGACGATTTACCCTGACAAGCCACTGTCAGAATTTCCGGGTACAATTTCAAAATAAAACTCAGAGCTTCAAATTACCCTTTTGAGCCACTACCAGTCAGAACGTCAAGTAAAGCTAAGCAATAATACAGAATTATCATTAATGAAAATTATCCTAAATATTATTCTTGTAAGTCACTTAATGACTCAAGTCAGTCAGTTGTAAAAAATAAAATAAACTGGCTAATATGAATAAATCTATGACAGGATATTTCATTCTAATCAAACTAAATAAATAAATCATCAGAAAGACATTATGTTATATTATATTGTATTAAATAGCCTACAATGTCAATCGTATTATTTTGTAAGCCCAAAAGATGTTGGATTGGCCTTGAGATGAAAGAAACACTGACACTCCAATTTCCAATAAAAGCTAAAAGGTCAGATGTCAGACCAAGACAGGGCATTACTGTATATGTTTGGTGTGTGTGTGTGTGTGTGTGTGTGTGTGTGAGAGAGAGAGAGAAAGAGAGAGAGAGAGAGAGAGAGAAACAGAGAGAGAGACAGACACAGAGACAGAGAAAGAGAGAGAGAGAGAGAGAGAGAGGGGGAGAGCGAGAGAGAGACAGAGAGAGAAAGAGAGAGAGAGAGAGAGAGAGACCCAGTGAGAGAGAAAACAGTGATCTTGTTGTGATAAATGCACAGAGGTTGCAGCCATTCAGCATCACATTTTCTGTGGTCTCACAGCATCTGGCTGTGAATTACTCCATTCAGCTGGCACATGTGCTCAATATGCCAAACTGGGCAAAAAGGCAACAAGGTCATACACTACGGTCATCAAGGACTTGGCTAACTTGACCCAACTCATTCACCCAATTCATTGGCAAAACCATAAATTATTATCTTTAATAGGCTCATGAATTTCCTATAAATATCATAAAAGAACACTCTTTTATTCTGGGACAAAACTGGAGTATTATTGTTGACAACACCTGAAAGAGTTAAGTGAAAATGAGGAAGGATTATTTTTGTCATTCCTATAAACTGATATGTTAACTACTTCAAAAATGGTGCGACGCTTTAATTCCATATTTGGGAATAATATTAAGAACAAGAGAACCGAGGTTGCCTCCCAGGCCCCACCTGCTGTTCAAAGTACACACTTGCATTAACGCGAACCGTGCAGTAACAACCAATCACATACTCAGATGTTAGGACATGAAGCGGCATTAGACAAGCCAGTTGCTATTGGTAGCCAAAGATCAGTTATATCAAGATAGTTAATTTTCAATACTAACCTATAAAACGTTGTTATAGCTGAATTATAATAATTGTAAATTATAATTATACTGAATCATAGTGCCCCATGCCGTAGAAAAGCAGGCACGAGTATGAATTTCTGATTATTTAGCGTATCTAACTGATAAATGAATGAAGGTAATTTATGCAAGCTGTCGGTACTACAACAACTACCATTAACTTACAAAGACCCTAAATATTGATATTTTTGCATTTCACTTAATTAGTGGGCATAAATAAAAGGTAATGCCGAGAATTTGAGAGATGTTCTCCGTGTCTTAGTGAAGCCGGAAGTGCGCACGAGTGAATCCTCTCACTTCCTCTTGCTACTTTTGGCCGTTTGTAACAACAGCAGCATCAGACAAGGGATTACCTAATGATGGAAGAATTGGAAGGTGAGAGAAATTCCCCTCCAGGAGCATTTTAGCTGTATGGTGTTAAAGTCGAACTCACCGCCTCTCCGTTTCCATCCTTCTAATTTTGCGTACTGCTTTCGCTTGCCAGTTCTGATAGCAACCTCTTTTTTGTTTGGAATTTAGCCCATGTAATGCTAGGTAACGCCAGGGCCAAAGATGAAAGTAGCTGCTGCCTGTCTCTGTATGGGTGTGATCCCTACATTAGCCACCGTCGCTATCCAGTGTTAGCATGCTGTTAACTAATAAACCTTTAAATTATTGAAACCACCGTATTGCAAAGGTCAGTCGGATGTTACATTTCTTGTGTCTACCGTTATACTGGCAAGTGTAATATATAAACTACGTTTAAAAATCTTAAACCTTAGCTTCTGACTGACTACCTCTGTCTGTTTTCAGTGTTTGTAAATTATTGACAGAATCCATGTAAAATGAACATATCAAAGCAACAATATATGACACATTAGTTGGTTATTGACAACGACAATGCCCAAAACACGATTTATGAGAGCGAAACTAAACATTTACCATACACCAAATATTGATTATCTGTGTGTGTGTGTGTGTGTGTGTGTGTGTGTGTGTGTGTGTGTGTGTGTCTTCTTTCTATTTCTTTTTTTTTAAACACATGATCATTTCATCAATAAATTAAGAGTGGCCAGGTGTGGTCCATTTCTGTTCCCTTTGATATTTAACCTTCACTACACACTATCTGTTATTTTTTACAGATAGTGAAGCTCCCCCTGCTGAGGATCTGTCTCAATGCAACACCTGTAAAAGAATGTTCTTCCCTAAAGTCCTGGTAAAAATCATCTTCCTGGTCTACAGTGTAGTGTTGTGAGTCCCTGAAATGAAAATGCTGTGGATTTGGTTCAGCCAAAATTGGTCTCTGTTCTTATGGTCAATATACTGTCCTTAAAAAGATGAATTTGTTGTGTTGAGTATACACTATTTTGACTATGACTATTTTCCACAGTGATGATCAGCTGACAGGATGTCAGCTGTTTGGACAATAATGTATCATTGACTACAATCCAAATAGCCAGCAGGCCATGTGGAGAGCTCAGTATAGGGAAGATGAAAGTTTTGACAAAGCAGTAAGGCTATTTGTTAGAGCAGATGTGTGAAAAAAATGGACTAAGGACCTACTGTAGTGCTAAAATGCATTGCTGCTAAATTCAAGTCTGGGAGCAGTGCCGACTGTAAATAATGGTTGCTATGTAATGGAATTTGTTACCAAGGAATCAAACAGAAAACACGAATGCCAGATATCTTTTTCAAAGAGGCCACTTTTATCAATAAGATTGATGCATTTTTAAATGACTTGTAAAACTTATTCATAATTGACTTATTATGTAAAGTGATTTGTATATATGATGATATGATATATGTATTTACTTTAGTAGTTATACACATGGATAAAGATGATGCATATTTTTGTTACTGCCACTGTATTTGCTTTTATCATCACTTTACCACATGAATGTGACTAAAAAAAGAATATAGGGCTGGATTTTACCACATCAAAACTACAATGATTTCAATAAGTTGTTGGAAGATATTGTTTCCTAGTAATGCAAGTACACAAATGTGCACTTATACAGGCACTAAGCCTCATTAGCTGACAATGGCTACAGTACTGCATAGTGCATTAGTTTATTACTTTTGTTGGCATGTATCTGTAAAGGGCTTGTATCTACATTACGAGATTAAAAGGTTTGAAAAAATTGGATGCAGCATTCAATAGATTATAAGTGTCATTAATGTTACACAATCAAAAATATAAACTAGATTCAACTTGAAAGAAGTGTGTATTATTTACCTAGCAATTGTCAAAGAATCATATATCTCTTGCTTTTTGCTGCTTTCAAAAAAAAAGTTTTGAAAATGTGCTAGAATAAGATAAAGGTACAAATCACAAGTGTTTCCAAAATGTGTAGAAGGGGATTTAAGTTTTACAGTGTGTAGTTATTGCCTACTTTATTTCTCTCTCCACAGGAGAGGCATGCTAAAATCTGCCACAAGTCAACAACAAAGCGGAGGAAGGTTTTTGACTCCAGTAGACAGCGAGCTGAGGGCACCGATATCCCCGTACTCAAACCTATCAAACCAAAGGTAAGGCCACACCTTAGGATGGGGATGGAAATCCAACACAAAATGTCCAAGAGAGTTTAATTTGGTTAACGATTAAAAAAAAAACTGCACATCTCAGAAACACTGTCAAAGCACTTGATGAATTCAAGTTTTTTTCACGTTGTCATTGACTGACATTAAATTGTCATGTCATTAAATTTTTTAGAAATGTATTTTGTTATGGTAATAGCCATCTACTTTCATGACAAAAATTACTCATCTATCTTTTAACCTGAGGTCATTCATTAATTCATCTTTCTAATTTAAAAATTTAGGAGTAATTCATTGGTTGGACAGTGCAAGTTTCAATATGATATTCCATATCACAGGTCAAGAGACTATATATTTTCAGGCCACAAAACAGCAAATCTGCTGCCTTAATCATAATCTTGTTTATGCTGGCTCATGTGAACAATTGCTATAATTACATACAACTCACAGTGGCTTCAGAAAGTATTCAGACCCCTTCACTTTTTGCGGAATTTATTGTGTTATAGATTTAATTATAAATGGATAAAATTGCCATTTTTACACATCAGTCACACTCGATATCCCATAATGACAAAGGGATCATGTTTTTATAAATGTTTGCAAGTTTATGAAAAATCAAAAACTGAAATATTTCATTTACAAAGGTCAGACCCTTAATTCAGTACTTTGCAGACCCTAATTACAGCTTTGAGTCTTCTTGGGTCTTCAAGCAATGCACATCTGGATATGGGCAGTTTATCCTGTTCTTGCTGGAGGATCCTTTCAAGGTCCGTCAGATGGGAAGTGTCTATGAACTGCCGTCTTCAGGTTTCCCCACAGATGTTCTGTGGGGTCTAAGTCTGGGAATTGGCTGGGCCACTGAAGGACAGTCACTCCCAGTACTGGAACACTGGATTAAAATTATTAACGACCGTAGTATCAATAAGCTATGACGTTATCGGTTTTGCTTCCAGTAATGGAGAAATTAAAAGAATAGATTTATTATTTATTATTGCTACATAAAATAATAAAATCCGTCACATTTTATGTCACCAACTCTGTTTCTGATTAGATGATTTGTCGATGATGTGTCTTCATTATTCCCAACTATTCCAGTCTTGTCTTAGCTGTATTCTATGGTAATTGTCATGCTGAAGAATGAACCATTGCCTCATCCTCAGGTTGTGTGCGCTCTGGAGCAGGTTTTCTTCAAGGACCTCTCTGTATTTGGCTGCATTTGTCTTTCCCTCAATTCTGACCAGTCTTTCTGTCCCTGCCCCTCCACCTGCCGCTCCACCATCATAGAATGATGCTGCCAACACTAAGGATGGTATTAGCCAGGTGATGAGGTGTGCCTGATGTTGTTCACCAGACATAGTGTTTGCGGTTTTGTTGATCACCTCTGTGATCAAAGCCTTTCTTGCCAAGTTACTCAGTTTGGCCGGATAGCCAACTCTATGAACAGTCCCGGTGGTTAAGAATTTCTTCCATTTCACAATTATTGAGGCCACTGTGCTCCGTGGAACACTTGAAGCTTTAGAAATTGTTTAATAACCTCGCCTTGATCTATGCCCAGCCATAATGTTATTGCAGAGATCTACAGAGAGTTCCTTAGACTGTTTTTTGCTCTGACATGCAGTATGAATTGTGGGACCTTATCTACAAAGGTGTATGCCTTTCTAAACTATTTCCAACCAGTTCAGTTTGTCACAGGTGGACTCCAGAAGTTGTAGCCATATCGCAAGGATAATTGAAACAGGATGCTCCTGACTACAGTTTGGAGTACCACAGCAGAGGGTCTACTTTTGTAAATAAGAGGTGAACTGGCAATTTCACCCATTTAAAATACAATCTACCACACAATAAAGTGTGACGGGGTCTGAATACTTTCAGTAAGCAAAGTAGGTCACTGGAACCCAGAAGGAATCAGCTGTTCAAATATGGTCAACATAATGATCATCACTGTGGTTGGTACAGCTAATGTTTTTGATCTTTGCTGACCCATCTAGAACACTCAGTATTTTGTGTTGGCAGATTATTGTGTAAACCACTTTCAATTGTATTTCAGTCACAAAGTTCATCTGCTACTGAGAAAGTAAGTTGATTTGTATTTTTTTCATTTGTCCTTTCTTTTTGTTTATAAATTATTTGTAGCAACTGTGTTGCTTCAGAGCCTTTCACTCACTCTTTCTAGCACTATAGTGATTTCCTTGCTTTGCAACATTGGCTTGAATAGTCGGGAGGCCTGTCAACTCATACTGGTGGTATTAAAAATCCAAAATCACTTTCCTACCTACATTCTTCAACTGACAATATTCAAATGTATTCCTTTATGTTTTCACTTTCTTTTATGGTTTATGTTTTAATTGTCTTAATTCTTGAATTCTCTTGTGGCTGCACTACTATAATTCCATATAATCTGTAATATCTATAATCTGTTGTAAATTAGTGTTTGACAACTCACCCTCAAACTACAGCTGTCTGCTTAGTTTCTGGCTCTTTCTTTATAGAAGTTGTCATGAAGTCTCAAGGCACTGAAGGTCACTCTGAATGACTGATACTTGCTTATGTCATTGTGCCCAGTTTGAAGTCTGTTGTCTGCCAGTTCTTAAGATGTCAAAATTCTCTCTGTTGTCTTGACTTCAACTTTCTGCTGGATAATCACTCTATCCTCCCACTGGAATAACAGTATTCTCAGTTTTGTGGCATGAAGAAAACATACCTCTACTTGTCATATGGTTCTCTAGTTGTTATGTGATGTATAATCATTGGCAATTTTGAAGTCCTTAATAAGGAGCCAGAAATAATAAAACCGTTGATTGAGTTGTCAGAATATAATATATAGAAATGTATCATGTAGTCAAGATCTTGAGGAATGAGGAGGATACTGTAAATAGTGCACAGTTGGAGGGAATTATGGAAAATTTGCTTAAGTTTCTTCAAAATCCTTTGTTTTTACTTGAAGACCATATAGGAGGAAGTGTGAAGTCAGTGCAGTGTCATGTTGCAACAGAGGCAGCTCACAGTGTGCCCAGTGAACGTCTACTATCAGCAATCAGCTCTACATAATAGCTCTAAGAAAGGGGATATTTTTTACATTTCAAGGCTGAATAGAAACAAAGTTATTAGTTCCCATAACAATATGAAGTATGTTATTGGGATCTGCATTCAATAAAACCATCAGTTTTCTATTATTATAATAGACCTACACCTAAATAAGAGAGGAATAATAACGTGATCATTAAAGTTTGGCAAAGAGAACATTTCAGAATACAACTAGCTTTTTGGCATTCTGGTGACTCAGTAAGATTTTCTTACTTTTAGATTTTTAAACATAGAGAGAAACTAGAGACACAAAGACACACAATCAGCTGTTTAGTAATGATGACATACTCATCATGACTCAAGTCATGATAACACATCAGAATGGGCAGGTTGGTTGTGGTACAAACAAGCTGGTGAAAGCATCACCTCTGTGTTGCCTCTTGCCAGGCAGAGCTGCCTAAGAAGCCATCCAACTGGCGCAGGAAACATGAGGACTTCATTGCTACCATCCGGGCTGCCAAGGCCCTCACTCAGGTCATTAAGGATGGGGGACCATTACCCCCACCTCCTCCTCCTACTTATGACCCAGGTAACACATACTGTAACTCCAGTGATTAAATAAGAAAATAGAAAGATTTCCAGTAAAAATGACTGATTTATTTTTACTGTTAAGAAACTCTTTATAACTGTGGTAATAAACTATGATGAAACAAAACAGCTACTTACTAACAGCAGGGCACAATATTCCTTTTTAGATGGTAAATATATGAGGATGTAATCAATAATAAAAAGAGTTTGAAACAGTAAAGCAGGAGTATGTAGGTAATGACAAAATTATAAATATGGGCTTGAAATTAATCTCAGGTTTATATAGTTGGTACTATCACTGGTATATTTTCCCACCACCTGTTTTGTCTTTAGACTATATTCAGTGCCCTTACTGTCAGCGGCGGTTCAACCAGAGTGCGGCTGACAGACACATCAAATTCTGCCAGGAGCAGGCAGCCCGTATGCCCAACAAGGGCAAGTTAGGAGATACCAAGAAGCCTCCTGGTCGTACACAGGTAAACACATACAGAGACCGTACTGGTCACTGTATGTGCACACAACAGACAATTTGTGGTTTGTTGGAAAATATTATTTCTTTAATGGAGTCAAAATACACCTGTATATAACATGTTTGCCACTGTTAATCTGGTTTGACATGTTTTTAAAAATAAAAGATTCAAACATGCACTACCTTTTTGGAGAGAGAAACCATCACACATATTTGCATATTTGAGGGTATCATAGTACATAACATTTACACACAACCGAAAGCCATACTCCGTGTATGGTTATCTCTGTTGTCTGTTGGCTACCATATAGTGTAACATGACCTATGTGTTCTATTGCAGTGTCTCCAGGTAGAGTGACTATGTTAATGCTTTGCATCATAGGACATCCATATCTAAAGTTTTGTAATGTGTACTTTAAAGTGGCAAGAAGTATGTCAAGCAAAAGTATGTTAACCTTTTGGAATGACCTGGTTTTCTGCACTGATTTGTCATCAAATGTGACCTGATCTTCATTTAAGTCAAATATGTTTTTTGTGTCTTTATTGAACACAGCCATTAAACATTTACAGTGCAGGTGGAAAAAGTAAATGGACTTAATAATTGGTTGAACCTCATTTGGCATCTGACTGGGCAACTCCAGAAGGTGGATTTTCTTTGGCTGCAGTCATTTTGTAGTATATTTATTTGATGTTTAGGGTCATTTTTCTGTTGCATCACCCAGCTTCGACTCACCTTCAGCAGGTTGACAGACACTCTGACATCCTGGAAGAGACCTTGATAAACTTGAGAATTAATTTTGCCCTTGATGATGTTGAGCTGTCCAGGTTAAGAGGACTTCAAATCATGATGCTCCCTCCACCCTGCTTCATCTTGGGGATGATGATATTAGGATGTTAGTATGCAGTGCCCTTCTACACTGTACAAGTCAACCTTAGTTTCATCCGTCCATAAAACATTTTCCCAGTAGCATTGTGGAGTGTAAAGGTTCTCTTTATAAACTTCAGGGGCACAACATTGTTTTTATGGATAGAAACAGTTTCCTCCGTGGTGTCCATGGAAGGACACCATGTTCCATGCACCATGATTTTCGTATGGTTGACTCATGAACAGAGATGGGAACCAGCTCCAATGATTCCTTTAAGCCTTTAGCTGTTACTCTGAGATTCTTTTTTAATGTTACTGAGCATTGTGCTTTTGGAGTCATCTTAGCTGGATGTCCACTTCTAGGGAGATTAGCCACACAACTGAATCATCTCCATTTAGAGACAGTTTGTTTGACTGTGGACTGATAAGGATCTAAACTCTTTGAGATGACTTTGTAACCATTTCCAGCTATATGAAAATCAACAATTCTTGATCATAAGTCTTCTGAGATCTCTTTTTTTGTGATGGTTTACATCAGCAGATGTTTGTTGTGAACAGCAAACTCAAAATGTTTTTAAGTGTCTCTAACCCATACCTCCAGTCTTGTTTTATTGATTGGACTATAGGGTTGATAAAAAGCTTTTGTTGATGCCATTAGCTGAGGGGTTCATATACTTTTTCTAGCCTATACTGTATGATGTGATAATTTGAATGCTGTTTTGAATATGGACAAGAACAATCCAATGATTTGTGTGTTATTAGTTAAAGTAGATTATGTTTGTTCATAATTGTAACTTGGATGAAGATCTGACCATATTTAAGGACAAATTAATACATAAATGGAGGTAATTCCAAAGGGTTCACTTACTTTTACTTGCCACTGTATTTTGTATTGTAGTATTGTGTATTTAGTGTTTAGTGCTTCCCTCTCTTTCTTCAGTACAAACCCTCTGCTCCTGTAAAGAAGGTCAACTCTCCTGCTGTGTCAACCATCCCTTCAGCCTCCTCTCGTTTACCCCAGAGATCAGGCCTTGGACAGCCCACTGGTAAAACAGCACTGCTGTGTTTATCTCTCTCTTCTCTATATTTGCAAGGAAAAACATGATTTTTCAAGTCATTCAATGAAATTACTTTCAATGTCATTTCAAATGAAATGACTTGACAAATCAAGTTTTTCCTAGTCCAAGCTAAGTTTAGGACCACAGCAACACTAACACTGTCTTGTATTACTGTCATTATTTCCCTCACCCCGTTTCTCTCGCTCTAGGAATCCCCTCTGGTAAGGTCTCCTCTGCAGGTTCAATGAGGAGTAACCCCTCCGGCCTCACAAGTCCTCCATCAGGGTCAGTGCGCACAAACTCTGCATCACATATAAAAGGCATTATTCCGTTGTTCACTATGTCCCGATGTCCAGGAAGTACTTCTATTTTTACCTTTTAAAAGAATATTCCCTAGGGGATAAATAAAGTATCTATCTATCTATCTATCTATCTATCTATCTATCTATCTATCTATCTATCTATCTATCTATCTATCTATCTATCTATCTATCTATATAGTAATGTCTCTTCAAGCATTTGTTGTTTCAATTTTATTGTTATTGTTCACTTTTTATGTCTTTGCTATGGTATGCAAGACATTGTGTCTACATTGTACCTAGCTTGGATCATTTAATTACAATAACCACATAAAGATGATTTAAGCTTCATAATTACACTGCAGATTTCCTTTGTAGAATAGAGGATCTGTTTTACTTTGGAGCGCTTGCATATGCATGTTATTGAAGAAAGACTGAATTTCTTTAAATCACTGTAGCTCAGTAATAAAATTGATAGTAATTCTAACCATACAATAATACATATATATTTATGTAATATCCCTATGCTATTTATTTAGTGTTTTCTACTAACTACATTATCTTTTGTTTATCTGTGATTGAGTGATGAACAGATCAGTAAATGTGCCAGAAAAAGTAAGTGAACCCTTGAGAATCTACAAATGTATGCATAAACTTGTATTAGAATATGGTCAGATTGTCATCTAAGTTGCAATAATGAACAAACACAATCTATATGAACTAATCACACACAAATCATTGTATTCTTCTTCATATTGAATATATTATTCAAACATTAACAGTGTAGGCTGGAAAAAGTATGTGAACCTCTCAGGTAATGGCGAGATAACACATGAAAACATCATCCCAGCATGGAAATACGGTGGAGGGAGCATAGTGATTTAGGCCTTTGCTGCCTCTGGGCCTGGACAGCTCACCATCATTTAGGGGAAAATTAATTCCCAAGTTTATGAAGGTATCTTACAGATTAATGTCAGGGTGGCTGTCCACCTGCTGAGGCTCAGTAGAAGCTGGGTGATGCAGGACTAAACATGAAGATAAATCTACTACAGAATTACTTCAAACAAATAAAATCCACCTTTTTTGTGTGGTTCAGTCAGAGCCCAAACCTTAACCCCATAGAGATTCTGTGGAATGACCTCAGAGAGCTGTTCACACCAGACATCATAAGAATATGTCTGAGATGAAGCAGTTATGTTGGAAAAATTCTGGAAAGTCCTCCAGAACATTTTGCATGTATGATCAGCAGCTACCAAAAAATGCTTGTTTGAGGTTATTGCTGCCAAAGGAGGTTCGACCAGTTATTAAATACAAGGTTTCACTTACTTTTTCCACCAGCACCAGTTCAATGGGTGTGTTCAATAAAGCCATGAAAAGTTATTATCAGTTGTGTGTCACATTATGTTTGTCAGTTAATGCAGCAACCAGATAATTCCAAAGGGCTCACATACTTTTTCTTGCCACAGTAGTAGGTTAGTAGAAGCTCAAATGGATGGTTTGAACTTGAGATCTGTGCTACAAAACCAGTCCTACAGGTGATTTGCATTTGACACATCCTTGTCTCTCTTCTCTTTTGTTTGTCTCTGATCCCTCTGTTAGTGTGGGAAGTAAAACACGAGCAGCAAGCTCTGGCTATGGCTCTGTGAGGAACACTCATTCTGGAATAGGACTCAACAAGAAGAAAGCAGACTCCTATATATCAAGGTGAGCTAACGCACAAAGACATTTGCTCCACAGAAAGTCAGCAAGAATGAATGAAAAACCACCATACAGTGAAACTGTCCTGACCTCTTGTGGTTTGGTGGTGTATTTCATACAGCTGATGAGTCTGTTCTGGTCTCACTGAGTAACCTCTTTATATAAACACACTCTAGAAAGAATGCACACTTGGAGAATTTTACTAAATTAACCTCTTACAGATGCTATTAATTAGATAAGTTTAAGTTCAGTTCAGTTAGATCTGTTTTTCAGGTTTTAGTTATGTTTTAGAAATGGTTATGCAAGCCACACAACTCCAGGCTCTTTGAAAAAAAATGTCTTTTTAATAAAAGTAAGCTGAAACGTGTGATAATATAGTCCGCATAAATAAATGCTGACAGTTGCTGATTACTTGCAGTACACTTTATACAGTAAGAAAGCCCAAGCATTTTTACTTTCAAACTATGCCTTGCCCTATCACAACACTAAAACATTTTTTTCATCCACTTAAAGGGATTTTAAGTTATATTGTGTTTGTATGTTATGTTGCTGTCTACTTCATTTGGACTCAGATGATACTCATTTTGCGGCTGTTTTAGAGTATCTTAAAATCCCCATATTATTTAAACTTTTAATAATCTGTTTACATTAACAACATTATCAGCAGCCCTTAACTATCTTTAAAAACAAGTTAATGTATGTCTTTGTTAAATTTCTCAGGAATGATGTCGATGGCGATAACGAAGTCGACAACGGTGGAATGAAGAGCAAGTTCTGTCATGCTTGTGGGACCAAGTACCCTGTTGAGTCCGCCAAATTCTGCTGTGAGTGTGGGGTCAGGAGGATGTGCATCTGATGGCTGTCAGAAGAAGGAGAAAGTAGAGGAAAGCAGAGGTACACCGATACTCGAGCTAGCATCAGAGAGTTTTACCAAAACTCATGAGAATTTTACATCCATCCATTCTACCCTATGTTTTCACACTTGGGTCTAGTTTCATAGCAGTAAAGTGGTGTAATCAGCAGACAGCCCAATGGTGTTGTGTTTTCTTTTGTAATTGCTGTATGGACCAAAATACAGATAAGGTGAATCTAAATAAAGCTATTAAAGGTTAGGGTTATGGTTTAGGAAGTGGTCGGCATGTATTATCACATTTTTCTTGCAGTCCTGCTAAATGTAGTACAAATTATTTTTTCGTAACACAAATATAATAACTTATCTAGTATAAAGCTGTGTTAAAATGATCATTTTCAGTAGCTCATATGACTGCCACAGGAACAACCCACTCAACCCGTTACTAATTGTAATTGGCTTTTTTCTTACTGCAGGATTTGCCCACAACATTGCTGCTTTTTCCACTAGCTCATACACATTGTTGCTGTGAAACAAGAGGCCATGGAGGGATTAAGAATTTGGTCATGGGAAATATTGTGGTCTGGGTTGGTATTATTACAAAATCTTAATTTTAGAATAATTAAGAAGAGTACCCTGTAGAGGGTTAGGGTTAGTATCAGTCAATTAAAGCCACCGGTGCATCCTTAGAAGAGATGTGTACCAATTGTAGATACAAGCTAAGAGGTGTGTTGTAAAATGTGAAAAAGGAGGTAGAGGAAAAGTGTTGGATAAATCATTAAAGGTGGGTTTGATTGCCCCTGAATCTCAATCCCCTGTCAACCGTGATTTTAAATGTATCCCTTAGTCCCATCTGCCTCCACTTCATTTACAAACGGAATATGCTACTATTGAAGTGCAATATGATTGACTACTGAAGAAAACAATGCATTTTTCTAAATGAAAAAAATTAGAATTTAGGGAAGATATCACCTTAGTTTGACGGGGGCCACTGAAAAAGTGAACTAACCGTTAAGTTAGTTCTCTCTTTGCCGCCACTTTACAGGCAGTTTGTTTCCAGCTCTCTTAATGTTACCATCATAGGCCTGATGTCTGTAAAGAAATGTAGCATTTACTCAGTCTCTTTTATTCCCTCTCATTTTATACAATGAAATGAGTTATTTATTTTATTATCCCCATTAATTGTCACTGAATGAACAATGACTGCATCTTTTGTTAATGTTATACAGAATTAAAATGTGTTTTTATTTGAATTAGTATGAAACTTAAATGCACTTGGATATGTTGCAATTGTTTTTTTGTTTTTTTTGAATGTTTATATTAAGTCAGTATTCAATGCATTAATGTTTTTAGGATTAAAAGTACGGTTACACTACAGTCATTTGAAATGCTCTGTATGGGTATGCTTGGTCTTTCTGCTTGATAGAACAGACACTATTTGTGACCCCACATAGTTCATTTACAGGTGGGACAGTAAGTGTGAAAGATCTCTACTTGAGGTGCATGGCTAAAGTTCACTAACCGCCAAACTCTTATTGGTTATTTAAAAGTGATTGGGTATGATAGTCTTTAAGAGGTAAGACATGTTTTCCAAGAAGCTACCTATATTACCTTACATGACAGAATATATAAACAGACTGGGCGGGTGTGTTTTTCTGTACTGATTAAAACACTTGTTAGCCTGGATACCTGGTTGTGCACTTAATGCCATGTATATCCACCATCAATAAACTTCCATTGAGACAAGTTTGATGGAGTTGTGAGAGTCTCTGTTGAAGAGAGAGGAAGTAGAAAACAATATACTGCTGTCATGCTGTAAATCATTTAGGGTAACAAGTACAAAGTAACATATGAGCCTTTGCATTGTTGTAGATATAAATATATTTGAATACATATTCCATGGCTCATATACAATATTAGTTGCTCTAAACAAAACATTTTACAAACAGAAATTGACTACGTGATAATGCATTAAGTATGGTCCCTAACAGGAAGTGAAAATAGCTGCTGCACTGAAAGTGGGAGCTGGAACTATCAACAAAGGCTGCATGTTTGTTTTTTTGTTTTTTTCATGCATTTCTGATACACAAACTGACAAATGGCATATCTAACAGAAAAAACAACAAATGTGGCAGTTGAGCATTTTGGCTCCCCAAGCACATTCTTGGTAAGTTTTTTTATTTTTATTTTTTAATTAGGCAGGTATCGTTTATCAAAGCAACCAACTGAATGTGACAAGATAGCTTCTTTATATGTATCCCAGAACAGAGTCAGGCCTGTGAGACAAACTAAACCATCTGTGGAAGCATGTGCTTTTAAAATATCAATCCTACTCAATGATTAATCAACACCATGTCATCTTAAGGAGAGCACCTGACACAGCCTGAAACAACAGGAGTTTTAGATAACAGAGATAACAAAGATGTGCCAGGGCTAGTCTCTCTAATCCAAAGTGAAAGCAAAACTGAATTTGAGCACCTTAATATTTCCTGGTCATGCTTGAGGACTCATCACTAAGTGCAAGTAAATGTCATAGCATATTCTTTACAATCTAATTGCTTTGAAAAATTCCTTGTAACTTAATCTTACAAAACAGTTTCCCCTTTGTACACACCTTCAACCATCTAAAAGCGTCTTTGTTTGGTGCATCAAGCACTTTTATGGAGTCATTCATGTGGATTCTGCATGGCGGTGGGTGGTTCATGCAGCACATATTTGGTCCAAAGCATAGTGTGGGACAGTCCAGTATGCGGGACGGCCTTGGAACTTTCTTTTCCAGTTGGCTTAATAGCTTGTTTCTGCGTAGCTTTGAAACTTATCTGAAGAGTCAGTAGTCATGCAACACACAATACAGTCGCAAGAGATATATACTTGTACTTGACAGGATAGCTTAAATGAAGTGGGAGCTTCCTCTTGCATAATCCAATGAAGGACTATATAATGCAGAAGAGCTGCAGTTTTTTTGCTTCACAATGTGCTTGAGTTTGGTCTCAGGTGTTCATTAATAGTAGAGTATTGAGCATCTCGTAGCATTCAGTCATGATAGACAGGATTGCCTTGGCTTTGCAAAGATTTCGAGTCTCCTTGCTTTTTCTCTGCTCGTTCCGTCTTTGTCTTGTTGCTGTCTTCAACTTCGTGTTGGGTTCTTTCATCTAGTCAATAGAAGTCACACAAACACAATGTGCTAATTAGTGTTCAGTCCTTTTAATGAGATGACTTGAAACCTATAACTGATGTGCATTTGAACTGATCTCATGAACATCTCTTAGGTATAATGCTAAATCATAATGCATATGTTGGTGATACGCTCTATCATTCCAATACACAAATTATCAATGCATATTTATTCCTTCTCACTGTTAACTGAAACTAGGCTCAGTCTACAGTCTAATACAAATCAAAGTCTGACCTCCACAGCACTGACAGTAACCAAAGAATACCATTCTGCCTCTAATGTCGGGGTTTGATGGCGTTTGATCAAAGTACAGTTCTGGTATGTTTGATCAAAAGTAAGGCACCACCTTAAAAAAGTCCAAAACCAACCATTTTAGAACCATGTGTGAATGAGTGTTTTAAACCTGTGTTAGTCTTGTTAGGCCTGAGGCTGTTAAGAGGCTCTGACTCAGGCTTCAACTATGAACCTGAATCAAATTTGATTGACGCCACAGTGTTCAAAATGAAGTACAGGTAAACATCGAAATTCATAACTGATCCAGAGATAAATGTTTTATTTCTGATTTTATTTAGGAAAATACTTATTAAATTCCAACATGCTTGTTTGTACTGCATCTTACTGAGCTAACCAATACATCAATGTGGAAACATACACTTCTAAAAACACCAGATATCTGAATTTATGGCATTCTAGTGTGATTCAGATAGACACTTGAAAACCTGAGTTCAAAATGCAGCCAGAGTAACCAAAAAACCTTGAATAACTTTTGCACATACACTTTCTGCTTCTGCCTGGCTCTAAGTTAACTAGTTCAAGAAACAAATAGGCTCATGTTTGGATACGCTCACACAGCCAACTGGCTATGTAAGCAATCAGTGAGTCACCCACTATGTGGCAGAAGGAAACACTACAGCCTGCCAAAATTCCACTGTCTTTGTTAAGAGTGTGCCAAAATCTTACACAGAGAAACTGAAAGAATTAGTTACTTGGGTTTGTCAGCGTGCTGCTGGCCCTAACGCTACGTTTCATTCGAGAAATAACCAAATAATGTGGCTACACTTACCGATTTCTCAAGACAAGAGCAGTGTATTGAGTTTATGACGGACCCGACCAGTCCGTCTGTGTGGGACAATCTTAATTTCTTCATTTTGCAGGTAAGGAAGTGCAGGGTTCTCACGACATTCTGCAGAATAGACCTATGTGAGCGCTATGAAACAGTTAAATAATACAGTGTTTATCCTCAGTGACCTCAAAAAATTGAAACCCATTTTCAATAGCATACTCAACCACCTTTGGTCTGGTGCTATGCATCATAATGATAATGCAACAGCTGACAGTAGTGCATTGTGCAGTTGACCAAAGGTTGATGGGTTGTTGTTCCTTGTGAGAGATGTTGCTTTCAACAGATCCATCACAAAGGAGCTTGTTGGAATTACCCATCCCCATTAAGAAGTTGTGGAAATAGAGATGCTGTTGCATATAGCTGTGTATGCACAGTAGATATCAAACGAAGAGCAGAGGCAGGGTCTCTGTTTTCATGGTCACTTACTCCCACCATATATATTTTGATAACGTTTCAGGAACTAAAACATTACTAAATGATATAACAAGAGGAAGGACATACATCAAAAAAGGCCCAACTAATCAACAAAAGCAAAAGGTATGATCAACATTTTTGCTGACAACTACAAAATAATCATTACTCACCGCAGTGTCTGATGTGCAGCGACGTAGCTTGCGTTTCAGTTCTGGGCAGGATGAGTTGTGCAGCAAGGCCATGATCCTTCCGTTCTTGAATGAATGAGAATGACAGTGGTCAATGTTAGTTATACAACTGAAGTTTTTGCAGACGGACCAAATCAAGCGTTCATGGGGGAGGTAGATTTAAGTCTTTGTAAATATTTGTAAACGGCAGCTGTAAACATTTTATTGCTTTCAAAGCATGTTTTAGATTATTTTGAAGGTGGAAGGTTGTATCTTTGGTTATGTAAAAATTGCGACAGACCATATTTACAACTCTTAGTTGCACCCAGTGGGAATGGGTCCCCATACAGGAAACAAACAAACCTAAAAGTGTCTAGACATGCAACAAAGTCTTTTGTCAAGCTCTCGAGGTTTACACAAAAGCAAATAATATTTTACACCTGTTTGAACTTTTAAGTACAGTATATAATGACCAATTTCCAAAAACCACTGGTTTAAATCCTGACATTGATGTGCCATTTTTCATTCAGTAATTTTTTACACTGTAGGCTAAGTGTTTTTTTTTTCATTTCTTTTCTTTTTTTGACATCATGCAAACCTGCAAACAAGCTTGTTTCCTTGTTTTGCTTTAGTTTCCTTGTATGACTGGCTGTACCTTTCGTACTGGGGCATTTCAATGAAACTGTATAGTGCATGCACAGAAAATGGTTAAGATTTAATATCTTATATTAGGTTGCAACTGTTTTTGCACAATCCTCATGTCCAGGGTCTCAGCTCTCTTTAAAGTGCCGCTTTAACTTCTTTGCTTCCCTTTACAGTATTTATATCTCATTAAAGGATTCTTAGTTTCCCTGGGTTGAATTTATCAGTGCAATTCCTAAAGTAATTTTGTACAGTCAATCTATTCCATGCTGTAAAATACATACAATATACATTTGATTAAACTGATCCCTTGAGCTGTCATTACCCACCTGTAAAGCTTGCTTCTTACTGAAGGACATTAAAAGTCTATTGCCTCTGAGTGTAGTGTGGGAAGATAAATAAGTAAACAGAATTGGTGTCTTACTGCGTTGTCGAGCTCAATTTGCACGATTCCCCTATAATCGTTTCGAACTTCTTCAGGAGGCCTTATGCTGTCACAGGACAGAGATAGAGGTAGAAGCAGAAGAGCAAAGAGACTGATGCAAAAAAGAGGCTGAGAGTTTACGGTCACAGTGAGAGATACAGGGAGAGAGAGGGACAGAGGGGTTACTCATCTAATCTGAAATATGTTTGCATATATTACATATGGACATTTTTCATTTAAGGAACCCCAATAACTCTCCAAATATCAATTTATTTTAAAACACATTTATTACTGTGCTCTGCAGAGAATCAAAGCAGTCTAAATCTTTCACTCCATTACTGAGACCGTATTTATTTATTTTATAATGTTGGCCTGAATAACAACCAAAGGGAAATGACAATATTTTATACATTTTCTCAAGGAACTCAAATGTCTACTAGTGTGACCATGCACTTCATTAAAAAAAAGAAAAAACACTACAAAACCTAAAACAGCAGAACAATACACCCCAGTTACTGTAATTACAATAAGCTTCCATGAGGCAAAAATATTACCTATAGGAATGTCAAATTGTCACATGTAAGCCCATTAATGGAAAGTACATGCTTTAAACTGCAGTTTAGAGGTACTACCCTTGTACTTTATCTTAGTATTTTCATCCAGTGCTACTTTAAACTTCACTACATTTCAGGGGGAAATGGTTTAGCACTTTTTTACTCCACTACTATTTGATAGATATAGCTAGTTAAGTTATACATAATAATAACTTAATAAAACGTGTTGCATGGTTATATATGAACTACCATACAGTGTGTAAAGTAACTGGCAATAGCTACACCTTAACCATAGCTACACCTTAACGCTCATGCTCTATTTATAATGCTGCTTACATTAAATATCTTGGCAATTAAAATCCACACTTTGAAAGGGGTAGCCTGGTAATTTAACTATTTCCTTTTACCCTTTTTATACTTCTGTACATTTACCCATGTAAAATATTGTCTGCAGGGCTTGTAGTGTAGTAAGTTAGTAGTAGTTTTTACATCTTCGTATTGGTGCTTTTGCATGACTGAAGGATTATCTGAATATCTTACCTGTCACTGAACTTAAAACATTCACTGAAGTGGTCCTACAGCCCTGCATGAGTTTATCACTTCTTGTAAGTCATAGATCAATTCCCGTAAATCCTAAACCTATTTCAGTTTCTTTCTGAATGGCAGATGGGAAGTTATTCACACGGAATTCCCCTGTTTGGAAAAGCCTTTCAGCCAACATACAGCATATCAGCCAGTCGCTCGGCTGGGAAGGCAGAGGGACGGATGCGCGTGTAGTCAGCTCCCGGTAAGTTTCGAATTCGCCTTACTACTCTGCTTTACATGCCTCAGACTTTGCATATGGGCTTTATTACCCCCGCACTAACACTGACCACACTTCGGCTTCAGTTCGGCTCGAATCTGGTGCCTTTAACGTCACTTTAATTCAGTGCGTCACCACTTTAGGCCACTTATGTTCACGTACATGCAGTACGTTTCTTTACTTACCATTGGTCATTCTTCATTCATATTCACCGCGGGCTGGAGCTGGAAACACACACTCTCGCGTGTGTCTTCATTGCGGCTTAGGTGCTCCGTTTGTCTGGCTTTACACAACAAACGCGGTTGTCCTGTCACTGTACCCACGGTTCTGGTGGCTTTTGAGCGCAAAGAATACAGTCCTTTCCCACGTCCTGCGTATCTCAGTTCTGCAACCACAGCATGTGATTTTACTTCCGTCCTCACTTAGCAGCGGTTTCACTTTACTCGTCTTAAGGCTAATATGTCCTGGCATCACTGTGATGGATAGAGACAACCAGCGTTTAAACCATTACGCGTTGTTTTGCGGCTCATGTGGTGGGGGCAGTTTTGCATATAGATACACAGGTGCAGGTCATGGCTCAAGGCTCGTGTTGAACCAGTCATTCACTCACTCAAATGCTCTATTTAAGCAAAATCTTGTCTATTCCACATAGAAGAACATGATTAAACGCTGCTTTAGATGTGATGTTCTGAGGATGAATCATCTGGTCACACAAGCTCATCTCTCTAACACTCACTCATTTACAGTTGGATTCACATTCATTCATTCATTCATTCATTCATTCATTCATTCATTTACTCTCACCCTCCACATCCTCCATCTCACATTGTGGTTGCTTAACATTAGATTCAAAGGCTTGAGAGCAGGCAGAGGTAACTGGTTGAGCATCATAAGACAGCTAGTTTAGGGGTAAGGTGAAGATTCATTTCAGGTTAAGGTAAGGGGAAGAATATACAGTGGTGAGAGTTAAACGTTTTGATGCTACTGTGTTGACAGAAAACAGACCTCACCTCCCTCAGAATCTGATCTCAAGCCATGGAATTCTGTGCCAACCATTTGTGATTGTATCTCAATTTTCTCCTTTGCATAGGGGGAAGGAAGTAAATTTCTGGTACTGATTTTATAAATATTGGGAAATAATCAAGTTACAAAGCAGTGCATGATATGTCACATTAAAAAGATTTGTTATTTCAACATACAGTTGTGTATCCGATGCAGTAACATTTTAAAACATGTCTGTTGTCACAGCTGGTCCCACACACTCACTTTCTTAGTGATCCTTTCAGCAAATGACTGGGTGTAGTTGTGTGAAAAATGAAGTGCCCTTGTCCAATGATGTCATTATCTATGTAGATATTATTAATTTTCACCTTTTGTATGTACCTGCCTTTTACAAAGACTCTCATTATGATTTAAAAGCTTTTAAATGTACGTTTATATCAAGATGTGGTGCACTTACTACAGATATTCAGTAGAGTCCATCTGCTCCATATCTGAGTACAGATCATGTTTACTCTGCTACATGGGCCACTGTTGGAATGTGAACTGAGTTGTACAACATAGACAGCCCGAATTAGTCAGAAAACATTGTCATAATACTCTTCAGTAGTTTGGTCAGTAAAATAAAAGTTTAGCTCATTTGACTTGGACCCTAAAACCAAGTCCCATGACTGTCACTAACTTATTCCTCCTTCTGCTAACATGAATAGTTCCTGTGCAAATAAATCCCTTTAAATAACCAAGTATGTGAAAGTTGTTCACAGTTAAATGAGAGTAAGTATAGTCTATCTACATTTCTGGGTTTTGTTTTCTTTTGTCTTTGTGAGAGCAGAAAACACATGTCGTATTTGATCTATGCTGCGTTATTGCCCATAGTTTGGAGGAGATATATTTGAAGAAAGTGCTGCTACCTATGTCCTTAAATCAAAGTGACATGTGGCATGTGACACGTGTACAGAGTTTGAATCATTTATTATTGCAGCAGCAATAATAAATGATTCAATGTGCACTGTAAAAGTATTATACATAGTAATGTGTGTGTGTGTGTGTGTGTGTGTGTGTGTGTGTGTGTGTGTGTGTGTGTTTACGTGCGTGTGCGTGTGTATGTCTTACAGTATTGGAGTCTGCAATAATTAAACACATCCATCAAAACATGACAATGGTGCCAGGAAGCATTGCATCGTGGGACTCAGAATGAGACCAGGGTAACCGTGACAACAGCAATCAAACACAGATTATGTTTCAGAGCAGGATTCCTCTTGTTTCCTGGTATGTTGTGATTCACTTACCAACTATGTGTTAGGTGCACTGAGAACATCAAAGGTGTTTGCATTTCTTTCACTTTGATACTCCACGTTTGTCATCTATGTGCTGATGCAAACTTTCCCAGTTTCACTTGTTATTTTTTAATTATTTGGATCCTTCTGTAATGCTGATGTTACACATCAAATAGTTGAACAAGTGCATTAAACATTACAAATGATCATTAATGTTTGTTGTGACTGCTGTGGTGCTCTAGAGGGGTGAGGTTTGCCGTGTGCTGACAGGAATGAAGTCATGTCTTTCTACGTTGTCTAACACATCATACATGCTGTACTGTACAAGACTTTGTGTCTTCTTTTTAGATACACTGTAAATGACACAGACTCTACATAGGATAGACCAGGATTCACCCAGGCACTAACAGCAAATTATGAAATGAAAGAAACCAAGTTGCACCAAACAGCAAAGACAAAAATGTGTTCTGCTCAGCACTTTCACATGGCAAATACTTGAGCTGGGAGGCCGGCAAGGGGGCGGCTCTGGTGTTTTTGAGTTGTTTTTTTTTCAAACCAGATCAAAAGACTGCTGATGACAACTGCTGATGTCTAACGGGTCTTTCTGTGGGGAGTGGATGATTTCAAGGAGAAAAGGTCTCCTCCTTAAAAGGATGGGTTACAGTTCAGACACATGCAGTACTCCATTACATTTCTTTCATGTTGTCATAACATAATGGATTCTTAGCCAGCTGTTTGTGTTGTATTTTCTGTGTTGGGCCAATTTAAATGATCACACCAGCGCTTTGGTTTATTTTAGCTCTTTTCCAACAAATTGTGTATCTTACTGTAACATACTGGCCATATTAATGTGATTTTCCCTCCATCCAGGCAGTCACTTTGGCTTCATGGTTTCACAATACGAAACCTGCTTGAGAGACAAAATCCATCACAGTGACTATTTTGTCACCTTTTTTGCTTTTACTCTGTGTGGTTACACACTGTCAAAGTTGTAGACCATTAGCGGTGACTCAACAGTAACTTTAAGATAATCCTTAATTAATTTTCATCCCAAACTGTCTGAACCTGAAGATATTGTCTAATACGAAGCAGTATGATTCTAACTATCTCATTGCATTTGTTATTATTATTTTCTAAAATAAATATCAATTCATTATTACCAATTTTGGGTGTGTCTCCCTTCTTTGTTCACCAGCAAGTCATACACCTCTAATTATTTGATTTATAGTAAGGCTACATGCTAAGTGAATAGCATCCTTAAGAGCTGATGACATCACATGGCCTGTTATTGCTATATGTGACTTGTTACACATTATTTTATTCAGTTACATAAGTGTTACTGCATTACTGATAGACACCCTGTATGCGTGTTTATCTCTCCTGATGACTACTGATGAAATTTTGTGGCCAGGAATTACAGATAAAGAACACAAATAATCTCGCTGACTGGTCTGACAAATAGCAAAAACATGATGTTTGGTCATTTGTTTAATTTGCATTTTGTATTTAATTATTTTTTGCTTTGTGTACACATCCACATACTGTATGACACAAGGGTGTGACTTTGAAACACATACTGGAATAGACTCTTGCTCAATACTCTTAGTGAAAACTACATTTGCTGAGAACATTTCTTGTAAACTGTGTTGCAATACATTTTGTGAATGGGAAGGTTTAAAAAGATGTTCAGGGTGACAAAAAGGAGAATGAAAAACAGGAATTTGTGACTTGTGTAATATCACACATTTCATTGCAAATATGGCAATACTAATGGCAACTATGACTGAAACTGTTATCTTGTGTGTTTTCTTTACCATACTGTATATTACATGTTTGTTCAAGTTCTCACCATAATAATACTACTCTGATACAGTATGTGCATAAGATTTTTATATGTACAGATAACCTCTGATATAACCTCTATATAAATGTATTTGTGTAGCTTACTCGTGTAAGTCCAATGTTGTGTGATGTGATCTGTGAACTTTCCATTTGAATGTGTGACATGATCATTAGCTTTCTCTAATGACACATGACATCTATTATATAACACACAGCACAATCATGCAGTGTCATACCTATTTCCACACATTCAAAACCTAAAACCATATGGCCAAAAGTAGCACATACACCCACATATGTGTCACACATTTTAAATTATCCCAACTTAATTTTTGGCAACATCCTGTAGAAAGCCCTTTGCTGTTGCAACATAACAATGTCTCATTGCACAAAGTCAAGTCCATAAAGAAATGGTTTTCTGAGCATGGTGTGGAAAAACACAACTAGCCTGCACAGAGTCCTAACGTCAACCCCATCCAACTGGATCACTGACTGTGAGCCCGGCCCAACTGCTCAACATCATTGGGGCTCTTATGACTGGCAAGATATCTCTGCAACCAGACTCCAAACACTGGTGGAAAGTCTGAAACAAGAAGAGTGGTTACTGACCATGGTTTTGAAAAGAGATATTCAATAATGACATGTAGCTATAACGTTACATTCACCCCACAGTTCGTTTAAATTATCTTTTTTCCTTGTTGTTTGATGCTTAAGACTCATTAAATGAAGTGATGCCTGTGAGATAGTTCATCACCGCCTTTGTCAGTAGCCTTTCCAGCCTTAGAAAATGCTCCCCTTATAAGCTGGTTCATATGCACCCTTCTGCACACATGCTGTCTGAGTTCTTCAGTCTACTGATGCTTCATTCTGCTGCTGTGTAGTCTGTGAGTCGTCAATGCATAAATAAAACCAGACTATGGTTTCCTCACCAGATGCTGTAACATCAACATTTTCCACATTTTCTTCACAAATAAAAGAAGCAATGTATTGTGACTTGTTTACTTTGTTTTTTACAAACCCGGTGTTAAATGAAGGGTGCAACTTTCATCCGATTGTGTGAGTCTGTTTGAGGGTGAGTGTGGAGTGACCAAATCAAGTAATCAAAGTTGTGAAAACTTTCCATAAACACAGGAACAAAACATAACTTTAACCAATGATTTTCACCAAGTGGACTTCACAATGTCTTTATCACAAGTTTAAGAAAAAACATAATCAAAAACATTCCAATGAAGTTACTGTGCAACAGGGTGCCCAAAGGTTAAGGACAGAATTATGCACTGCTTTATATAAAACATCTCAACAAACAAACAAATATTTGTTTAGATCTATTCATCAAACACTTCAGTGTGCACATGCTCACAATTGTGCATGCACATTCAAGACTAAGCAGTACATGGAAGTAGGGCGTATAATGACATCTATAACCCATGGGGAGGGAGGGAAGAGATTGTTATAAATACAGACATGATCCTGTTCTGTTTAGATCGTTAAAATGCCTCATAATAAAAATGGTGTTTCAAAATGGCATCAGTTTCTGTGACTTCTACAAATAGAAGAATGAAAAATGAGGTTTGCACATCACCTGTATTTTAACCAGTTTTTGTTTCACTTGAAAAATATATTGATGAATAGCTTTCATTTTGATAGAACTTAATGGAGGTGCACTTGATTCTGAATGGTTTTATCACCTGATTTGGGCAACAAGTCATATATCAGCTCAGTGGCACCATCTAGTGGTTATTTTTCAACTATGCATGTGCACACACACCTTAAATACACTCAAGCTGAGCACACTGGGTAGATTATGGTAAATTATTTGTGGCATAGATTCCACATGTTGATGTTGGAAACATTCCTTTGAGATTCTGCTCCATGTTGACATGATTGCATCACACAGATTTGCCTGCTGCACTTTTATGCTGTGAATCTCCCACATCCCAAAGGTAACAAAAGTTACACTGAACTCATTAATTTATATAAAACCAGTTTGAGATGACCTTAGCTTTGTGACATGGTTACTGCCAGCATTATCATGCTGGCATGATAAAAAATTTCTGACCATACTATCTGTGTGGCTCAGCAGAAATAGAGATTCATCAGACCAGGCTACACTTTTCTAGGCTTCAACCTGACATGGTCTTCTGCTGTTGTAGACCATCTGCCTCAAGGTTTTACATGTTGTACTTTCAGTAATGCTTTTCTGCTCTCCACAATTTATCTGAATTACCAAAGCCTTTCTCAAGCACATGAAGCGCCCAGGCTGTGTGCCTCACTCTCTCAGTTCTCCTTCTCTATCTCCTCCCTGTTACTCTCTGCAGGTCCTCCCGCCTCCACTAACATTTACTATGATTAATAATGATTATTATTAATGTTATTAGCTGTCATTACTATTTTTATCAGTATGACCACTGCAGTTGCCAATACATTGCTAACGCTGTTACTGCAGCTACTGTCACTATTATTAATATTGTTTTCACTGTACGTTCTTGTTCTTTTCCTCTGTGCTCTCTCCTGCTCTCTCGCTCTCTCTCTCTCTCCAACTCAACCGGCTGAGGCAGATGGCTGCTCGAGGTTTCTGCCTCTTAAAAGGAAGTTTTTCCTTACCACTGTCACCTAGTGCATATTCTTGGTGGGAATTGTTGGGTCTCTGTAAATATTAATATAAAGAGAAGGTCTAGACCTGCTCTATTTGGAAAGTGCCTTGAGATAACATATGTTATGAATTGGTGCTATACAGATAAAAATTGACTTGACTTGACTGTCAGCTCAAACGAGACTGTTATCTTCTGACCTCTCTCATCAACAGGGTGTTTCTGTATGCAGAACTGTGGCTCTGGGTACGAAAAACAAAACCCACTGTATGGGTTTTGTTTTCCGGCTTCTGAGTAAACCCTGAAGACACTGAAAATCACAGGAGATTAGAAGTTTCACAAATACTCAAACCAGCTTGCGATTAAGGTCAGTAAGATCACAATATTTTGATGCTTAAGCTCCTGACCTGTATCCACATGATTCTGCATGCATTGCACTGCTCCCATATGATTGGTTGGCTGTATAACTGTATGAATAAGCAGGTGTACAGGTGTTCCTACTAAAGTGCATCAGTACACATAGAACCAAAAAATTACATAAGTTAAAACAGCCTTCATTGGGTCAAACTTAAATTGACCTCACTACACTTCACTTTCAATGACTTTTATGAAGTTTATTAAAAATCTGTTCCCAGTCTGTAAACAAGCTGGTAAACAGCAGGCAGAGATATACAAAAGATTAACTCAATTCATTTGCAATATGGGAAAGATATTAGAATTTATCTTTCAAATTCCCTTTTGGCTGTAATGATATTACAGTATTGGATGATGGGGTAATAAAGTGAAATATGTCTGCTTTGTTCATATGTGCAATACAAAAACATCAAATACAAACACTTCTGTGACATTGCAGTGCAGGAAAATAAGAAAAAACGATATAGACAGGCAGTAGCAGACTGCAAAACCTGCTGAAATACAGATGAATGATGATAATTAATGAGAATCTTGATTGCTGGGCATTCCCCAGCAGTCACTTTTCAACAGTGCCAGTATTGCTCTGGCAATAGATAATATAGTATAGTTCCAAATATGGTAATATCATTCTTTCTAAAATCTTATCACTTATCAGAAAAAATCACAATCTTTTTCAGGTGCAAGCTCTATTCATACTTGCAAGCTGCCCAGTATAAACAAATCCGCTGGTCACTGAGCAAGAGCAATGCCACCTAGAGCAGTCATGGATTATAGTACCTTGCTCAAGGGCATCTTCGCAGTGGTAATGTGGGAAGGGCAAATGCTGCTCTGTCACTATTCCCACTAATATTGATTTGCTGGTATTCTTTTCTAAGGATAGGAATGTTCTCCAACATCTTGTGGAATCCATGCCACTAAGGATATCTGTATTTTGAATTGTTTATAACGCGACAAAGAAAGCTAGTTACATTCATTCTATTATTGTTGAGAGCCACAATGAAAAAAAAAAAAAAAAAAACACAATTCACAATTTACCTACAGTATGTTATGAGCATGCTGAAGATTCCAGTGTACACAAACATAGCTGAATAAAAATTCAGACATGTCAGCGTGCTATACTTTGAAAAAGTTTAAGATTTATTAAAACAAACACCAGGCTTTACACAGAAAAAATAAGATAAGATAAGGAAATCTTAAATTAATAAATTGACCATCGGTTCTTCCACACTTTTGAAAATAATATGCTTTGTTGAAATCAAGTAAAATATAGTTTTACTTTTACATAGGTCATCCAAATTAATTAAATCTGCTTCAGTTTTGTGAACATATGAAAACATTTATCTTTTCTTTTTACAAGTTTACTGGATTACACTAAGAAATCAGAATCTCTAAACCCAGGGCTAC
This sequence comes from Seriola aureovittata, assembly GCF_021018895.1. Lineage (NCBI taxonomy): Eukaryota > Metazoa > Chordata > Actinopteri > Carangiformes > Carangidae > Seriola > Seriola aureovittata. Next base: position 9,670,412 of record NC_079383.1, read on the forward strand.
TGTTTATGATGGCAGAAACTGTTACCAGGACAAAGTGTTTGTATCCAGTGTAAGAGTAAACGCTACAGTAACATATCTTTCCCTCTCTTTTTCTTTTTTGGCTTAGCTGTGATAAGACAATAATGAAACAGTGACTTGGAAGTATTCTTGTTATAATTAGAAACCTCAAGCCGAATGTTGTTGTCAACTATTCATAAACAAATTTGGATCAACCACATACACAGCTGTTTCTTTCATAAAATGACTATGTGTTAAACGTCTATTGTTATTAAATGAAAATATAACACAAATAATACATATAAAAACATATTTATACCTTAATTGTCAATTATGTAATGCATATTTAATTCTTGCAACTGAGCAAAAAAGGTGAACAAACTAGTGCTTTATGTTCCTCCCTTCCTTGTTTATTTAGTTATTTACTTATTGTGTCTTCTCCATCCATTTCCAGTCTGGACAAATACAAATATTAAATACCCAGTTGTTGGTTGCTCATCATTGTGGGGTTTTTTTTGTCTTTTTTTTTTTACCTCTGCAGCATTTCTTCTATCCCATCACTGTAATAACACAACATTTGGGTAATTAAATATGCTATTTATGCTGTGTAGATTATAATGCAAGCTGCCCCATAACTGTTGTGAGAGTGACAGTTATATACTAGAGAGCACATGTGCTCCAAATACCAGAGACAAATGCATTCACATATATTATACTTATGTTTTTGAAATAGAGTGATCATATTGGATGAATGAAAAAGGATTACTTGGCTTACTTATTAATGGTACCGTGCTAGTACATGTACATAAAGCTACATAAGATATTAATATAAATGGTTAGGTGAGAGTTGGGGTTGGGCATATACTGATTATTATTACACGTTCATGTTTAAGGTCTCAAGGAAATAAATGAATGCTTGTGTGTGTGTGATAGGGAGGTTGTTACAATGGAATAATTTGTGCCATAGATGACTTTCTATAAGACACTTAAATGGCACGCTCACATGCTAAGCACACAGCAGTAAAATGCAGCATTTATTCAGCTGTAGGATCAAATAGAGTCACAGCAAAAATTGAGGGTGTTCCCCGTGGAGCTACACTGACATTCCAGAGGTTTGTCAAAATAGCAAATAAATCGCAATGTGAATATCTACATATATGAGACAACACCCAATCTCTTTCTATTACACAACACCTGAAGATGGCGCTCCATATCTTGGTATGATGGCGATATTGCGCGCGCGCGCGCATTTGAGCGAGTGAGTGCGGGAGGTAGACAGAGCTACTGTCTTCCTCTTTCTGATGGTGTTGCCTCCCCGTCGTTGCAGTGCTTTGCTGCGCTCTCCCCCTCTCTCTCTTCTTTCTTTCTTTCTCGCTTTCTTACCCAGCGCCTAGTTTCTTCCTCCTCCTCCATCTCTTCCACATCCTTTTCCTAGTCCCTGCCTCAGCCTTGCACCCCCGTCCCAGCATCCCGATAAATGGTCGCTCCATCCTCGGTAACTCTGGACGCAGGACACAGTGAAAAGGCGCACCGCTCCGTTCTGATCTGAGCACACTGCGGATTGACTTGAAAGAGAAGCAGACCAGGTACAGAAGGGAAACGAGGGGAAGCCGGTCGCTGTGAGTGGCCAGGATCTCATTTCGGTAAGTCATCGCGTTATTTTTACCTGATTTACACTTACTATAACTGGGCAGAGATGGACAAGGTGACATATCTTCAAACGCCTGTGTTTTTGGCCCCTTGTATTTTATCAGAATGGGACGTGCTCTTGCGATTTGGAGACGCATGTTCAGAAATGTGAACATGACTTCTGGATCATGCATGCTGGATGGTTTTGGGAAACTGCTGATTTAAAACCGTTGCCCTTCTTTTGATAACAAGCTTGCTGCGCAGCTCCTCTCAGAAACAAACGTCTGACTGTGCTCGGATTACCCAGCACAACAGATATTTGGCTCCAGCTGACTGCTGACCCTAATTCACCGTTGGTTGTGCGTAAAAGTGGTCTAAAGGGGCGAAAGGCGCCATGTAAACAAAGGGGGTATGGTTGCTCTTCCTCACTAGATGACTATTATTTTGTTTTGACAGCTCCATTCACAACCAGAATGGTTGTTATTATGTACTTAAAAACATCTGGGCATGATGTTACTATATATGATGGTACATGATTAATTCTGTGCCTCAGTTGTTTATAAATCTCATTGCATGATGATACCTATTAAGTTGTATGGAATTTCCTGTTGTCTGTATTGTTTTGGGGTATGAGAGGTGATACAAGGGAAAGAATATGGATAAGACTCCATTACTTTCCCTCAGCCGTACTTGTGCTTTGATCAATAGACATTTGCAGGAGGGGGATTGTGTGCTGGCAGTTTGTCAAGGGCGTACAATATATCCAGCAGATGATGTTAGGGAGAAGAGGAGGAGGGCTGGGCTGCTGTTAAACATGTTGTGCGTTCATGTTCAGCCTACTGCATGTCAGCACAGGTGCATGATGGACAACAGAGGCACATATGTACAGAGAAGGAAAGTGTATTAGTGTATGCTCACACTAAAACCTTTGTGTTTTGGTCCATGTTGCTCTGAAAAAATAAAACTTTGGGTTGAGATTTGTAGTTTAAGCAGCATCCTCTGTGGCCAGGTAAGCAGCCGTGTAACAATAAGAATACAATCCCCTCTAATTCCCCTTAAACTGACCTCTGGTGTAGGAATATGGGGATATAGATTTTCTTTCTACCTCCCATGTCCTCCACAGACAACCACTGCTCAGTCTGTTTAAATCAGCATGTTATCCACTTTTCCAGTAAGTGATGACAGTATAACATCTTCAAAACTTCAATAGATTTTTTTTGTTGTTGTTGAAGGATAAGCAGCGTTACAAAAGACCAATCACTGTGGGAACTGTGTCAACTATTTTTGTCTCACACACACACACACACACGCACACGCACACACACACACACACACACACACACACACACACACACACACACACACACACACACACACACCCTCTCTATATTTCCTAAAGATTAGCTTCTTTTATGTCCACTGAATGTCTCCAGTGGGCATGAAACGCCTTGTCCTTCATCATGGACACAGATTAAGCTAATTCACACAGCAGCACAGGCCTAATGCCTAATCACTATGCTGCACCGGCAGAACAGAACAGTCTTTATGCTGTGGTAGCCGAGAGAGGGAGAGAAAGACAGGGAGAGAGCAAAGGGGGGAAAGCTAGCCGCCGGTGCCTATTGATCGCATGGAGGGGCTGCTGGCAGGCATTCACAGGATGGAGTGCTGACGACAGTCCAAAGAGTTGCCAGGATGAGCTGGCCCAGCAGTTGCCTCATAGAGTAGTGCTGATGAGAAGGGAAGACATTGAATTATACTTATCCTCCCTGTAACAGAGCAGGGGCCGGGAGGGTTTTAAATTACTGTAACTGTTACGAATTTGATTTTCTCATCATCAGAGAGTAAAAGTTGGTTGGGTGTGGTTTAGTGCAGATCACATCAAATACAGACGGCTGACAAATGAAAGGGAAAACCAACATAAAGAGTCTTAGTAAAGTCTTGTGCCACCACATGCTGCCAGAATAGCTTCAGTGCTCCTTGGCTTTCATTCCTTGAGTCTCTGAACTCCACTAGAGGGATGAACACCTTCTTCCAAAATATATTCCCTCATTTGGTGTTTTGATGATGATGGTGGAGAGCACTGTCTAACACATTGGTCCAAAATCTCCCACAGATGTTCAATTGGGTTGAGATCTGGTGACTGTGGAGGCCATAGGATATGATTCACACAATTTTCATAATTCATGTTACATGTAAGACAACACTGTGAGCATAGAAAGTGTCCTACACCAGCAGAACCTAGAGTACCTGTCAATCAGCCAGACAATGAGTGTCTACCACATCTAGGGGTGCTGCTGTATACTTAAATCTGACCTCAAGGCCAAGACCAAAAAGTTCTTCCCCACTGTGTCACACTATTTTAACACAGACACAAGATGGGCCTACATCCAAAATTTCAAGTGTGAGTGTATATCCCCTCAATGGTAGATTGTTTTAATTTGTTGTTAAGAAACTAAATTAGATTGATTGATGAGATTAGATCAGATGTTGAAAATACACAAATGGCTTTCCTCAACAGGAGCCCAGAACCCCAGTGGCAAATATGGTACCTCTTTGAGTTGTGACACAAACCCAGAGGCAGCATCTGATGGTGTTCATTTGTCACCACGTAATGAAAAACACCTATTGTCACTGTTATCACTTGAACATAAATAGACTGTCTTTTATTATAAGTCTAAATTTTGGTGACGTGAAAAAGCCCTACTTATGAGTTTTTCTCCATGAACAAACTCCATGTACAAACAAAAACAAGAAAATGTTCTTTTGTGGAGAAGCATCCTATGTATGGTGATGTAGGTGATATATGTATGTACATATCGTGTGTATTGTGTATATTGTATTTATTAGTGTATATTTGGTGTATTTTTATTTATATTTCCATAGATGTTTATTCTATAGATGTTTATTTTCTGCTGTGGTAAATGAATTTCCCAGTTGTGGGATTAATAAAGTTAATATAATCTAATCTAAAAAATCTAATGTACTTTTTTTTTATCTAACCTATTGCTTCTAAAAGAAAAAAAAAAGAGAAAAGGCAACTATAAAACACAAAGCACTATCAAGATGAAAAAGATAATGAAGAACTAATGCTTTGATTTCACACTTTGGTGTCCTTGAGCTCTGTTTCCTGCTATGTGTTTTTCAGCTTTTTCCCTATACATCCACTTAAGTTCAACGTGAATGGGCCTCAGGAAAGTGGCTGACATTTGATCCATATTTGCTGATTGCATTGACTGCATATTCATGGACACAAGGGATGTGCTAATTGACAGCCTGTCATCAATCAGCTGACTTGGTTCTTGTGTTGGTGGCTAGATGCTCATGAGCTGGTGTAATGATATAAAATACACTGATGTGCCACTGCTAATGGACAATTTTACAATATCGCCTTTACAGTGGAGTTGTTACAAGACTGCATACATGTTACACACCATTAAACATCTAATATCACTCTTCTTTCCCTCAAGGGTGCTGTGTTGTGCACTCAACATGGCTATCTTATGGGGATATGTCCAGGTGATATCCCAGATGGCTTACTTTGTCCTTAAGTTTGTCCATGGGAGTCAGTCATTCTTTTCTATTGTAGTGAGGACATGTGGGGAAGGATCTCTGTTAGCACTATTATTAATCAAAGTTAGAGTGAAATACATTAGCATCTTGCCCAATCAAGATTATACCACAGCCTGCCAGTGATTCTGTGCTGAGATGGTTAATGAGTCTACTCCATTTCTTATATCATTTTCAGTAGCATTCTGGAAAAATACCAGACTGGTAACATACTTTTAAGGAAGGAAAATAATTGTGAAATTAATTTTATTAAAGCTATAAGAACTTGAAACTCTCCAGTTAATACATTGCATGACTGCCAGTCAGTGCTCCTCCAGTATTTGGCAAGTTACTTTTATACAATTACTCATTACTTATTCATTGATTTACTCAAAAAATATCTACATTACTTTATTAAAGGTGCACTATGCATTCCTGCATGGTTTCAGCGCAATTTTATTTTTGTCTCAAATCATAGGCATCTCCCCTTGATCCGCTGGCTGCCTGGCTGCATTCTTCCTCTTTTGGTAGACATAAGTCACCTCCCCCCACCTCCAGTCTTCTATCCTTAACACATATTTTTTTAATTGTTCGCATTCCTCAAACTCCCAGTAGAACAGCAATAAAGTGACCCCAAAAATTGCAAACCGTTGTTACTGGGATTAGTAACTGTATTACAATTTCTGAATTTCCCCTTGTCATCCCTTTATTCGATACTGAAAAAAATAATAACATTACTGTAATGCATGAGGCATGGAATGCCTTTCTGCCCAACACAAATCTTTTAGGGATAATATTACAATGCACCACATAATGAGTTGATCATGACACTAATAAATACTTTTTTAACCTTTGATCAATAGACACATCTGATTTAGCATAATTGAGGTGACTTTTCATCACTCGTTGAGATCTACTAACCAAAGTTGTTCAAGTGTGGTTTAGGAGAGACCATTCTTCAAGCAAAAACTCTGGAGTCAAGGCCCCATTTACATGTATATCACTGCAGTGTCCTTGAGCAGGACAGCTCACTCAGCTCACAGCTCAGAGGATGTTGGTTTGTCTCACACCCTTTGTCCTCTTTTATAGGTAGGGGAAGCAGGATAACAAATTTTCCCTTTGGGAAGAAAAGCATGTTTAATATACTTCAAACCAATTGACAACACATGAGTAGCACTTATAATGCATCACAACAAACTTTTATACAATAGGCTTTATGCTGATGTGTTGCCTATGTGATGGTAATTTCTTTTCATTTTTCCGAGCACTATAATTGTATCCTCACCATTTGCTGACCTTCGCATGAAAGCTGGAAAAGACAAAATTATTTGTAGCATAGAGGTCAAAGAAATGGACAATGTCATTACTTTACTGCAGCTCAGACAGCAACTGCATCTTTACATTTCAGTGGCTCCAAATGGCAATATGGTGACTTAGAGGTAAGTAGTTCTGTCGAAAATTGATCTAGTCATCTATCAGGTAGCTTGATAACATTATTTACAAAAGCAGGGTTAAGCACAAGCAGCTGGTACGTATTTAGTCTTGTAATGTGTCCTTCAGCATTTAATCGTCCTGTCAGTAATGTATCACACACTTTATTTCACTGTGAAAGAAATAGAAGAAGAAAAGTTGTCCAACTTTAACAGTACTTTGGATTTATGACTAGATTTTCACTGATGCTACATGTAGTAAAAATATATGGCCTCATACTTCTGGAAGGTAATAAAAGATAAAAACCATTCAGCAATTGCTGTGTATTGTATATTGTAGTGATTAATGAGAACAGGACTTTGAGAAGCGCAGCAGGAAGAAGACAGTGAGAAAGAGAGAGAGGGGAGGTAGCGATATGTCAGTGTTGGAATGAGTCCAGCAAGGTAGCAATATGTGTGTATGAGAGAAAGAGAGACAGGCAGAGAGAAAGAGGGGTGTGTGTGGATGCCTACTAGTGTGTTTCTTCTGCCAATTCTCCTCCCATCCTCTAATGAGCTCGCTGCAGATGGGACTCCCTCTGTCAGCCCATTGCCCTCCCCCTCCCTCTCCACTCCATTATCCTCCCTCCTTCCCTTCAATTTTAGTACAAAACAAAGGAAGGAAGGAGGAACAAAATAAAAGAGAGAAAAAGGAAGTGAAAAAGAAAATACATGATGTGATAAAAAGCATCAAGAGAGAGAAGGGGGTAAGGATGCAGGTGAGGAGAGGGAATTCACAGGAAGGGGCAAATGGTGAAAAAGATGGGAGAGATGGGGTGTAAAGTGGAAGACGGAGAGGTGGAAAATGAGCTAGTGACAGAACTTGTTGGGGAGGGAGAGAGGCTTATAATCAGGCTGTGTGAGAGACTAGGAATCATTAAATGCAAGAAGAGACAAAGGTGTGAAGAAGAAAAGAACACAACAGAATGTGATGAGGGAAAACCAGTTATTGCACTATGTTATATTTAATAGTGTCAGAAATGAAAACACTGCATATTAAAACCTAATGGTATGTTTTCAGCACAGGGCCCTACATTTAGAGCAATATGTCTGTGGTTGCCTAGCCATGACAACACGTCTGCACCTGTCAAACTGTACTTGCTAAGTCGAATTAATAATTGGCTCAGCTAGCCAGGTCTGCCAGAGCTAATTGAGCATCAAAGAGAAACCATAGCTGGAGCACAGATCATCTTGATTTCCCTGGGTGAAAATGTACCCAGGGTTGGCTCTGGCATGTATGACTAAGTGCGGAAGTGTGCATGTGTGTGATTATGAGCTTTATTACATATAAGAGGGTTCTTCATCAGAAATCATATATATCCAAATGTTCGGGAGTCTATGTGAGAGTACTAATACAATGCATTTTCCTATAGAAAGCTGCTGCTTTTTGACATACTGTTAATAGTGTTGTTTGCATTACTGCTTCACATTTCTGTTGGACTGACTAAAACAGCAAGTTGTGCTCTTTTTCCTGACTGAACTTGCACTCTCTCTCACTTTCGTTGGAATCTCTGTGTGAAAAAGTGATTAGACAGTTTCCACAGTGTGGCCAACTGTCTGGTCTGGTTTTCAAAAATGTTGAAAAGGGATTTGTAACAAGTGCTGCTGGTGTAAGGACCTCACTCAGTGCTGGTGGTACAGCTGAAGTGAAAGTGTGAGAGGAAAAAAAAAGATTTTGCATGATGACATGCTATGTGGCAGGAAGCAGGGAGGTATATTGCCATTGGCTCCATCTATAGTCTCTTTGCACAGCAACACAGCATTATCTATCTGGCCAGTCAAGTGGGAAATAACGTGTTTGATGGGATATGAACACCTGTGCCTTGATGTGTATGTGAGTGTGAGGTTGAGTATTTGTTTATGTGTTGTGTTTTCTTTTAAAGCACACATCATTGCTATTCTCTGTCTACATAAGGACGCACAGTGTCATTGATGTGAAGCACATCAAGTCCTGCAAATATCATCCAATTGTAGAGTTGCAGGCAGAATTTTTTAGACCTGCTGTTCTGGACCTGCAGCTCCTGCCAGTGTGAGCCATCTACAGGCCAGGGAATAAATAACTGTGGCAGTTCTGAACTGCAGGTATAAAACAATTTTTTTTAGGTATAATTCAATTGTTTTATACCTACAGATAATGAGAAATAAACATAAATACAATTCAGTTTGTTGCTCCAAAATACATTTCTTATCAAAATTATCTTTTCAAATGTTTTGTAAATTCATATGGGAAAGGAAAGCACTTCTAAACATACTGATGTCAGACAAAGTGGATATGTGAGTTTGTGAGTGTCGAGCAGAAACCGTACAGCAAAAGTCTGTTCAACGATCAGAGGAGAAATATTCTTAAATTCTGTGAACTACACCATCACCAAATAGCAATTTCATAATATTGTCCTAGAGGACAAAGCCTTACAGAAGTCCTGAAATTTCTTTCCCATAAGAAAAATTCACTTGCCTCTCTGGGCTTCTGTAAAGCGCAGCAATTTTGAATTTTTATATTTTTTTCAGTAAATAAATAAATGATAAACACATAGCACGATTCATTTACATTTTAAAATTTTAATTTCATCACGTCAATTAATATTAAAATTCATTTCATCATTAGATAAACATTAGCCTACATCAACATAAAATCAACAAGTTTTGTTAACTTTTACAACAAATCATTGATTCTGTAACCAAATGTCCTGGCTGCCTGCACAGAGGGCAGTTGTGCACACCACTCGAATCAGGTTGTTGGTTACTAGTCAAAAGGATAGTTTCTAAAGATTCTGATCTCTTTAAGAGTAAAACATTCAATAAAAAAATCTCTTCAGATGCACATTTACACAAGATGGATTCAAATTCAAATAAAAGTTCACACCTATTCTAACGTCTAGTAACAAACTGCATGCTGAAAGTTAAAACACCCTCTAGCTGTGTCTGATAATGAACATGAAAGATTTGGTTCAGAACTTAAAATCATCTTTACCGTGATAAACAAGTGGATGAATCAAGATGTTTGCTTTGTTCTGTTACCCCATAGTGAAGCAGTAATGATAATTAACTAAACTTCGTTTCAGAAGTGTGACAAACAACTTGTGCAATCTGTGTGCAATATTAGCATGAAATCCTGCAATCGACTATTTTTATCTTTACTTCACTCTCCTTACTATCAACTATAACATCTGCAAACTCAATGTCATATTATTAATATAAACATGTTATCTTTGACTTAAAATTATGTTATTCAAACTGTTTTGATAACTTGATAGACTAATTGTTCTTTATTTGACAACACAAAAAATGGTAAATGGTAGTAGGATATTTTGTATCTCACTGTGCAAATGTGGCCCAGTGTGACTCCAAAACTGAATTTTGTGAAAGGTGCCATCATTATTCTTCAAAATAAGTGGGTTCTTGTGTGACATATAATATATACTCTCCTTGTATCAGTTACTTTCCAAAACTCATATTGCATTCCCTTCCCTTTCTCATGCAATTGATCTTGGTTAATCCCTGATCCCCAACCAACAGACACACACAGACACACAGACACACAGACACACACACACACACACACACACACACACACACACACACACACATTGGTGTTTCTATCTTGAAAAGCTTGAGGCCAGCCAAGTGGTATAAATGCCATACCCGATGCCTGTGGTCGGATCAGCAGACAGCCCATCAGTTGCACACTCTGATCCTTATCAGCCATGTATTGCTGTGGCTACTTCTAGCTGTCAATCAAACATTCTCTCACATCTGTAGAAAAGGATTTGATGAAAATGATGGGAAAGACAGAGACAGAAAGAGATAGGGATCACACCAATATGACCCATTAATGGATTGATCCACCTTATTTTATTTCCCTGGTGTGATGGGTTTATGCGTGTGTGGATTTGTGTCCACCTCAATCAATGCAGAAAGAAAGAAGATATTGAGAAAGAGACAGTGAAATCAGAGGCAGAAGAGAATTACTGTAGCTGCTAGATGGCAACTAACAATGAAACGGAACTATGGGTTGTAATCAGATCCTGGCACAATAGGACTGTAGGACAGTAGGACTTGTTCCCTTGGAATAAGAAAGAGTCCTACTAGAGCCAGGGAACCTTTGAGAAATTGTTCCCTCAGACTTGTGCCCTCAAATCACTTCAGTCCTACAAATGACTTCCAAGGGATGCCAAAGCTAACAGAATGATGTGTTTAACAGCCAATCTATATTCACATATCTCAGTCCAAGATCAAAATAAAACTATTACATTTAAACAACTCATGGCTAGATTGTTAAAGGGACAAGGACAATTAAACAGTATTTATTTGAGGCCAGAAATTATAGATTTGAAGGAACAAATTAAATAATTTGAGGGTATGAATGAGGGAACAAAATCACTATTGAGCACACTAATCAGTCATTTGCGGGTTGAATTACTAAAATAAAGGAATTATTATTTAAAAACTTACACTATCATTCTCTTGTTTGTAGTGGGGTTGCTTTAAAATTTTATAGGCAAATAGGAAGATGCTATTCTTAAGACAACCATGTCTCCGATTCCTCCAGTTCTCCTAAAGGTAGGGTTTCATTGACCTGCTCAAGGATGCTTAAGTTGATTGGCTGCTCAGTGCTCTACATACTCCCTACACCAGACTTCAGTCAAGTTCACTGTGAAACCTGGCTTCCAACCCAGTTTTCTTCAAAAAGTACAGTACTGAAGAGGGATACACAGAATTATGACATCTTTCTTAGCAAAGGGAATGCTGTGGTTACTCATTTGGCATCAAATTGCCTCATAAATATCATTTGATCTTACTTCTTCATTTTCTGTGATATCTCCTCCATGTGTATAGTGTATAGATCCCAGCTGTGGCAACGCTGGAGAAGTGCAAATGCACATTAATTTCTCTCATCTGTCTTCTGTGGGTTGCATTTGCAATGCATAATTCATCAAGTAACTCTATGTTGATATCCGCATATAAATTATCTTAGATATTGTGCAACTCATGAATTTCTAACAGTGTGTATGTGCGGTGGCAGTACAGTAGAACATCAGCTCTGTTTTCTCTTGCTTGCGAGAAATGTAGTGAAAATAACTTGTGTTTTGGAGGGTTTTCAGTCGTGAAACGGGTTAAAAAAAGTACCAATTATGGCTGGAGTATCTTAGAAGCAGACACCGGAAACAGAATAGGGATGCCTGGGTGTGTCTGTCTCATATCTGTTCGACGGTACAGATTTAATAGAAGCTACACTGACCAAGACAAAATCAGAAATGTGGAGGAGGTTTGATAATTTTAACCAAAAACTGGTTTCACACTCAGTTAGGGAGACAGAAAAAATGGGTCATGCGTGGGTTACTGACATTGCTTTATTAAGAAAAAAAAAAAATTAACTTAGTGATGGTGATTTGGTATTTTCAAAGACCATCTGGTCTTTTAACTTGTTCTGTCATATTTTTTCATTTACAGTTAATTAATTAATAATTAATTGGAGAGAGAATTTCTCACATCTGCATGCACTTTGCTAATTTTGATGTTCCCTTATATTTGAGGAAGGTTTTGTTTTAAACAAACCAAACAAATGCTGCTCATTCTTTACAAAACGCTACAGTCATTTGTAAAGTCAAGATACCCCTTTCTGTTGTTTAGGCTAATTAGGCTGGAAATCTGCTGGCTTTGGGTTTGTGCCAGGGATTGGGAGTGAATGTCTTTATGTGTCAGGGAGAGGCTTTTAAAAGGGATTGAGGGAAAAAAAAGACTTGCATATTCCCAGAAATGCACAACAATTGCACAACTTGTGCACACACACACACACACGTACACACACATGCACACATGCACCATTGCTGTCACTCTGATCTCTCTTTTCTTGCTTTGCTTTCTCTCTGTGGACAGCAGACAAGTCGACACAAAACTGTGGAGGTTGATTTGTAGCTCCATGCTGCACTGCGATCAGACTGCTTATGTGATATTAATTCACATAATTTGGCCTGCACTGCAGACATGGAATGATCGAAAGTGGTTTCTCACTGTGCCTCTTTCAAAGGAACCATTCATACTGAAATTGACTATATAGGAATCTCCAATAGATAAAATAAAAGGATAAGGATTTCACAGACAAGACAAAACAAAACAAGGGATTACATTTATTGCAGGTAGGTTATCTTATCTGCACCCTTTATTTTAGTAGATGGTCAATGTTAGTGTTTAAAAATTCAAAAGGTAGTTTAAATGGCATAGTTTTGATTTTTACTGACTGACATTTAGCATTTATGAATCACATTCTCTGCTGGGTCAGGAAAAGCTCTAAAATGATACATTTTCTTCATCAGTATGTTACTTGCAAGAAGGTCAGAGGTCTGATTTAGCTACAGCAAAGTGTCCCATAAGCTGGGAAGCAGACTCTGTCTTCATAAAATACACTTTATGGGTGTGGATCCTCAATTTCCTGAGGGAGCTCTGGGAGCTCTCTTTCAGCTGAGAGTGTCTTCCATTTCACCTGGACCCATTTGTCTTTTTCCTTTTTCTTACAAAGTGTGTATGTTTAAGGAAAATGTGTCTTGTTTCCCAAAATAACAAGTAAAGGTTGACCAGTTTTATTCTGTCAGGGTTAAAAAGAAGTGGAACACTGATTTAAACTTCTTCTTCACTGATGCGTGACAAGTTTGTTGAACTGTTGAATAATCAGGGATCACAAGGTCTAATGAAACCAAAAGCACAGTGAGGTGTCTGACTTTGATCTTTTGGAGGTTCTTAGCCCTCCAGTGCGCCAAGCCATAAACTGTTATGATGGGAGGGGTGAGCCAGGAGTGGAAGTTTTTAGATACCGTCATGTGTTTCAAAGTGTTACATCATTTGCATGTCTTCCACCAGGAGAGTATTACATCAAGCCCTGTTTTAGAAGGAGTCAGTTACTTTTTTCCCCATATAGTGAGATTTTGATGGCTCAGTGAAGTAACTTTAGTGAAGGAGACACAGGTGCATACACACACACATAAGATGCAACCACACAGGCATTTGTAAAACACAAACACACTTTTCCGTTTTGTATTTTTTTGAATGGAATTGAATTTCAATTCTCCCATGGTTAGTCAGGCAGTGTTACACTTTCTCCCATTATGGCACATTTACTAAGATATCAGGGTGCCAGTACAGAGGTCTCCACTAGTCTCTCCAGCGGAGGCTCATCACCCTCAGCCTAGCAGTTGATGTGCTTTGTTGGCTGTCTGCTAGGGGCTGAACGGAGATGGCACCATGCTGTTACTGGTTCATGCACATACTGTACTGTTGGTGTACATGGAAACACACATGCACGCGCGCACGTACGCACACACGCACATACACACACAAACAGACACAGAATGGATCCTAGTGCATACTGTATACTGTAATGTCAGTTGAAAAAGTCTACTCCCACTTTCTTGTTTTCTGCCCTTGTCACATACACCACAGAGTAAATTTAGGGTCAACAGGTCACCGGCAGGGTACAATGAGGGTCCAGTTGTAGAGAAACCATGGTAGCTATTTGCTTGATTGCTGTGGTTGCTATGACAGCGGAGATTATCAGACCACTGCAGAAATGGAGTGGTATAATGGGCAATTAGAGCGAGGGGATTTGACTTTTTGAGGAGCACATCAAAGTACAGCAAAAGGTAATGATTCTGTATTATCAATAATGAACTAATGACTAGATACTATATGGAGTTGCAGAGCAGTGGGGTGAAGTGGCTTTACTGTAGAATTTGCAAAGCATGCTGCCATTCAGACAACATTACATATGTATTTTTTAAGAAATTTATTTTTAATCTTCAAGATTTCTTTTAATGTATCTGTACTGTATCTGCGCTGGCTTGGCTGCTATCTATTTTTCATCATTCATATTTATTTTTTACATTTATTCAGCCATGTGACAAAGACACATTTGTAGGAATATTCAGACAGGTTGGATCTCATTAACTCTGACCTAGCAAGTAGGAAGTTGATCTATCATTAAAGTGCAATCTTTATGACCTGTTCGAGGGGAAAGGGGAATTTGAAATTCAAATTTTCATAGTAGCAGTCTGTCATACAAACAGGTGAGTAGATGGCAGAAGCCTGAAAATATAATAGCATGACCTGGGATTTTTTTTTTTGTTTTTTGAATCTCTGAGGCAAGCCTGTCGTCAAAGCAAAAATCAATATTAATGAATTATCATTAAATGTGAGGGTACCAGTGTTGAGGGCTGTATAGAAGGTTAATCAGATGAATTTCTTCACTGAAGTGCTTTCATAGCTGTTGTGTGTTGCTATTTAATGGCAACAAGACAGACAGAAAATCCATATGCTTCTTGGTGTAAATCTAGCATATGCATTCATTCAGTGTTAATTTAACTCAATGTTAAACAAACATATTGAACACCCTACAGCCGATCACAATCGATTCCAGACCAAGGTAAATACTAATATTTATCACTGCAAAAATGATCATGAAGTATATGTTAAAAGAGTGTGATTAAAATTAAATTAGCATGTGTGTAAAATTCATCATGTTGTTAATTTTGGCTATTGATTATTCCTGCTGCCTTTGCAGCTGTTAGATGTTTTTCTGTAGTGGCTAGCAGTAATTAATGTAATACTCTAAAGATTAGCTCCTACACCTGCAAGTCTCTTTTCTTCCTTCCTTCTCAATTCCAAACAATATAGATGTCATTTGTGATTAATGTTTGCAATTAATCTTTGCTAGATCGTTTTTGTGATATAGTTATAATTTGTGTAACAAAATATACTATAATAAAGACTTTGATGGCCTGTAGACACTTGCAAGGATGATGATCCTAAAGTAAGCATGTAAATGTATGTTGTCCATCTCTTTCCACTAATCCCTGAGGTCCCCTTAAGGTTAGCGATGTAACGATACACTCAACTCACGATTCGATACGATTTCCGATACTGGGTTAACAATACGATTTTCTCATGATTTTTTTTAACAGAATGAGCTTGCAGACAAATTATGACTGAAAAAGATTCCTTTAATTATTTCTCAGACAAAAAACACATTTCTGAGGTAGGGTGTAACTGCAAAACACAAACTATGCAATGAATGCATATTTAAAAAACATATATATTTAAATATATGAAAAATACAAAATATATTTCTCTTATCATTAACAAATTAAAGAGAATCCATTTTTATTTCTCTGAGGTAGGGTAAATAATGCAAAACAATGCATATGTCCTTCTTAAAAGTGCAACTGAAATTATATTTTATCATAAATAACAAAAAATAAAAAACAAATCCCACATCAAAATAACTACATGAATAATACAAATAAATAAAATCTCTTCAAATAAACAAACTAAGGTTGCATGTGTTTCTAGTTTGGGATTTACATGTTTTTTTTGAAGGAAGATCAGCATATCAACATTCTCAGGCAGAAGCTGAGATCTCTGCACATTCACAATGTCCCCTGCTGAAACAGTTGGGGTTTTTTCATCACTAAGCATGGTGGTGGCTGTCTTCAGAGGTTTAAGAAGGCTAACAATGTCCTCAGCATCACGGATGTCTGAGTTATCCAGTGTGTCGATTTCATGGGCATTTTGTCAGACGTCTGCGCTGAGGAGAGCTGCTGCCACGGCTGGTTGCTGTTCGAGATAGCGTTCAATCATATCCAGACTGCTGTTCCAGCGCATTGCAACGTCCATGATGTGCTTGTGCTCGTTTACGTCCTTGTTGAGTAGCGCTTTCTGTTTGAATGTGAACACAGCGGTGACTGTAGGGCTTCGGTCTCACCCGACCCAGGAGACAGGTGACGAGGGGTACACCCAAACCTGTTTGGGTGGCCAAGTTTAACGTGTGGGCAAAACACTTGATATGAGGTGCCAGCCCGGCCTCCCTCACCGCAACATCCATATTCCTCGCATTGTCCGTAACAACAGCAATTCCATGTTGAGCGTTTTCCAGCTCCCATTCAGTCACAGCCTCTTTTAGTACTTCAGCAATGTTGACCCCACTGTTTCTGCGTCACTGCGTTTCAAAAAGAGGGCGAGTTTGAAGGACAAAGTTCGCCATTTCCCACTCGGCGGTGATCACATGGGCTGTGATGGTTATATAACCTTGGGTCGCCCTGGAGGTCCAGCCGTCTGTTGTGATTGATACGCTAGCTGCCTCTCTGAGGGCCTGAACCACCTTTGCTTTGGTTTCCTTGTAAAGTCTGGCTGAAGTGCGGGCGTGATGGGAGGCAGTATTTAGGCTCCAGTGTGTTGACCAACAGCTGAAATTCTTCATTTTCAACTACGGAAAACGGCCTCATATCTTTTGCCATGAAAACACCAATGCACCTCGTAATCTCCTTGGCCCTTGCACTGGTTTGGCCGAGCGGGGCTGCGAATCCGCTTGTCAGTGTGGATTGTCCTTTTAACTGTTTTTTCTGCTCAGGCGGTGGTGACTTGAGCTTCTCACTATGCTGCATCATGTTGGTTGTGCTATTTGTGTAGGTCATCACCTTCTAGCAATATTTGCACGCTGTTTTTGTCTTGTCTGTGATCTTATCGCCCTTTTAATTTTTGCACACAGGGAAGCCAAACAAAGGTGCTGCCACACCTCCGATTTGAAACTGGTCTGTGCATCCTCGATTTCAAAATCACTTGCCACCGCCGCCATGTCTCTCGTTCCGTCTGAACCAATACGCGACAGCGACGTACGGCGTCTAACACCTAGTGACGTATGACGTCCAACACGTGAAATCAAAAGTAAATTACGCCCTCTGCTGTTTAAAAAGGGCATCACGATTCATTTTTCATCTCAGCGATTTGAATCGTCACACATTTGTATTGATTTTTAACTGTCTCGCGATGCATTGTTACATCCCTACTTAAGGTTGGTCATATCCAGAATGAATTTCTGGATTGAGTCAGGAATCAGCAGCTCAAATGATGACATGATATCATGAACATGAGTCACATGTGGGCCCTGGTACCATCCTTATTATGTTAACGACTGAGCGGGGGCCATTCTTGGACATATATGTGTGCTGTGGGGTTTTTCCAGCGGCTGCCTGTGGGGCTCTTCCTGCAGCTGGTTGTGGGGCTCTTCCTACTGTTGGCTGTGGGTTTCCTCCAGCAGTGGGTTACGCTGTTCCTTCTGGTGCATGCTCTGAGTTAAGCTCATCTTCAAATTTAGTATCATAGTCAGAATTTGTTTCTACATTATCCCGATATTCTGAGACATCCTCTTCCCCTTCACTACCTGTCTCAATGTTTGCTAAAAGTTGCTCCAAGGCCCTCTGAGCAGTGTACCTTTTGCTCATAATGCTGGTGGAGGATTGTAGATGAAATGACCTATACACTGCGATCAAGAGTTATTTATCTGTTTTGTCCCTCCCCCAATGTGCAGGTGCACGGGTACAGTGCTTAAATGTCTATAATATTTTGGTAACATGGTGCAGGGTCCCACACTACAGAGGGTTAAAAAGCACGGGAAAAGGGAGCAGATGTCTTCTCTGTGATTAGATTGGAAAATTGTGCTCTCTATCCGTGTGTGTGTGTGTGTGTGTGGTGGTGGTGGGGTTCTGTGAGTGAGTGAGTCAGTGAGTGAGTCAGTGAGTGAGTGTGTCTTTTATCTAGCATGCATGTTTCTGTGTGTCTGTGTGTGTATTTGTCTGTATGCGGGTCAAATTGACCCGAACATCATATGAGGGACATAAATATGTGGGGGTATTGTAGCATAAATACTCAATGATCTTTTTTTTTTTTTTTTTTTTTTTTTTTTTGCAAATTCTTTACAGAAAATAAGCCAAGGCCATGGAGTTTCAGGTCGAAAACATTTATTCTTGTATAATTTTTCTTTTAGTTAGATTTAAAACAGAAAACCGTTTGACCTGAACGGCAGCACAAGGATAAAATTGCAACCTTTTTAATCCTTACTTAGAATTATTATTATTTTATAGTTATGTTTTCCAGTTTATTTAACTATTATTGTTTTTGGTAAAGCATTCATTTGTGTTTACTTCCAAGCCTGATTTGTTGTCTGTTCCTTGGCAACCATTGTTCATCAAACATGCCTAGACTCATTGTGATTATCATCTGTAGTCTATCAAGGCCATCACATGGGGGCGACATGTTTTCTCTGTCTTTGTGTTAAACTTCTGATGCTGTCCTTCTTTTAACAGCACTTGAAAAGACTTAACCAACCCTCAAATAACCCTGATAACTTGGTTCTCTTGTTTAGACAGGAGACCAATAGCTCCTAGGTAAATTACTTAGCAGCAGCAGATAATGATGCACTACCTTTACTGCTCTCTCTCCAAATCAAGCAGTGTTTCTTTCTGTCTGTCTCTGTCCATCTATCACCCACACACACCCACACACACACACACACACACACACACACACAAACACAAAAATACACACACACTAGTAGAGGGCACAGTCAAGACAGGACATTAGGACATTAGCAGCTCACTGAGGTCCTTCAGCAACGGCAGGTACGAAGAGCCTGATCACACCTCTGAGGAGCTGAGGGAAAGAAAGAGAAATAATATCCTGAATGCTTTTTAATGAGTGACAACAGATTAGCGGGGGATTGGATTTGACACAGCATCTCCAAAAGTTACATTGCAAACAATATGCTCTGATCATCTCTCTGTCAACACAATGCAATGGATTTATAATGAATTGAATGTTCTGTCCTGTCTGTGTTTGTGTGTCTTTGTTTTCATGGAAACTTGTTTAGAAAGCGTTAGTCAGGATTCAGGCAGAAATATCTCCTCACCTCACTTGCTTTATTCAGATTAGACGGAGCACTTGGTGTCTGGCTTTCAATTTTCAGGCATACATGTCTATGTGCACGCACGCACACACGCACGCACGCACGCGCGCACGCACACACGCACACACATTCTGTACTCCCCAAGGCCTTTTGGCTTGTGAAAAGGGACAAAGAGCTCTATTGTTTTCTCTGTGATTCAGTTATTACACAGAGATTAACACAGTGGAACTCTTTTGTGACACTCAAGGGCTTTGGACCCAGAGAGAGTGGGCACTGGATGCCTTTATCTCTATCTTTCTCCCTCTTTCACTCTTTCTCTGTGGCTCGTCCCTCTCTCCCTCTATTTCACTGTCTCTCCGACAGACATACACACACTTGCACATGATGTTATGCACTTATTCAGGCATTGCCAAACAAACAGTCGCAATTATGGCTAAAGATGGTGTCTACACACACACACACACACACACACTAATGCATTTGTCTGGAGGAATGTGTTTAGTGGCTGATAAGGAGGAGAATAGGACAATTACACTGAATCAGAAATGCCAGCGCAGCTACAATTCTTTCACACACACCTGCTCCACACATTTGAACACTGCACACACATTTAAACACACACATTCAAAAGTCAGATATATAGATGTATATGATCCAATATATTACTGGTAATAATGAATCTACTTACATAACCTACATGACTGGCGCAGCAGCAAATCAATTATGTTATAGAGCTACAAAACACATTGTAAGTTTGATACCCCTTGATTTAAATGACAAAACAGCAAAAGACATTGAAATATTGTATTTACAGCAGAATTGATGATTGTCCCTGAAGAGAACACATGACAACCGCACATAAAATAAATGAACAAGGAGAGGAGAGAAGCAGAGGAGTGATGCAGTTGGGTAAATGGAGAGGAATAGTGGGATTGACAGTAAGAGGGAAAGAGAAAAATAGGGAGAGGTGAGTGAGTGAGAGGATGACATCATGCTGATAGGACTGAGGCAGCAGGGTCCCAGTGGGATCTCCCTTCCTCTGTCTGATGTATGGCATCACAGTGGGATCAAACACAACCAGCGGGGAGACTTTCAGCTCCGAGCAGCTGGAAGAGCATGAAAATAACATCCAAGCCTTTTGTGTGTGCCTTCATCTCCATGTGTGTGCTTGTGCACATGTGTGTCACTTGTTCGCTTGCATGTGTTGCATTTCAGATGGTAGCAGTACAGTTCATATTCATTTAAATTCCCCCAACATTTCTATTTGTGATAAACTGACTTGCAAAAAATTGTGCTTAGGGATATACAGTAGCTTCAGAAAGTAGGCACTTTTTCACACTTTATTGTGTTGTAGATTTAATTTTAAATGGATAAAATTGCCATTTTTGCCCATCAGTCAATACTCAATAACCAAAGTGAAAACTGTAGTCAGGAGCATCCTGTTTGCTTTAATTATCAGTGAGATGTGTGTAGGACTTCAGTCCATCTGTGGCAAATCGAATGAATTGAAGATCGTTAGGAAAGGCACACACTTCTGTATATCAGGTCCCACAATTCACACTGCTTGTCAGAGCAAAACCCAAGCCTTTAAGTTGAAACGTGATAAAAAAATTGTGATAAAGCATATATCAGGGCAAGGGTATAAAACTATTAAAAAACGTACCCAAAAAGACTTTAACCTGTAATTGCTTCCAAAGGGGTGTCTACAAAGCTTCTGTAAATGAGAGATTTAAATTAAACAATTAAAGCTATAAGGAAATGGATTTTTAAAAGTTTCCCCATTAACAATGACAAACTGCATCCACTGCACAGTGGACTTGACCAGAGTGGGAATTAATCATGCAACCTTATCAATTTTAATGACTTGAAGTTGTGATCTACACAGGGAAAAAGGTGGCATCTCAGGATGTTGTCAAACTTGATTCACAATGTGCAAAATGAGACCTTTTAACAAGTGAAGACAGTCAGTTTCTTTATGCTCATTCATTTATTTAAACTTTTTCTTTTTGAATCCAGTTGAATTGTGTGGTGGATTAATCATTTTGACAGTTTATAAAATTATTAAATGAAAGCATTTGATAAAGCCAGGAAGATGTTCCCAAAGCATTGGGAGCCATGGATTTAGTCTCTGTGTGATCTTTACTTAAAGGTGTTTTCATATCTCTTATATGTAAATGCAAAATAGCTTTGACAACATGCAGTGTTGATGGCAGCATGTGCGTGTGTGCATGTTTGTGCTTGTGAGCGCTGTCATCTCATGTAAATTATATATGTATTAAATGTCAAAGCTGAGGGATAGGATGTTTGAATGTGTGTTGATATAGCCATGTTCCTGACAGCTCTCTTATCGAACTCTCAGGGGTATATACACTGGAGAGAGAAATGGAAACAACAATCAACTTAAAGTGATCTTGGACAGAGGCAGAAATTAGTGAATAGGACAGGTTTATTGAAGCACCATATTTGTGCCTTAGAATTTCTGCTTTTATCTTAACATTGTCATGTATATTACAGTATGTAAAACTAATAAACACAGTTAGATATGAAATGACCACATATTTTTCACATATCTCATTTTCCCTCTTGGTCCTGTCACAGAGGAATGCACTATTTCACTAGATTACAAACCGACTCAGGCCTGCTGTTTTAGAGATAACACCCAGGTAAATTTTGGCCCTTATTCCCTTTAAATGGCAATCGTATCTTAATGTACAAGACAGCGCATGATGACAATCACGGTCAAGGTTATCAACTGAACCCACTATACCCTCATTGCTCTCTGTCTGTGCAAGAAGTTTTCGCTCTCTGTCACGCACTTTCTCACTCTTCCGGTCTGTGTCTCCATTCTCCAAAAAGTGTTTAAGATGGGATATGGTGGTGCTGTTTTAAAAGCACTCCTTTCACTCCAGTCACGCTATCGTTTCACCTTCACCTGTCAAAGGTGCTGGGAATGCATATCATCTCTGGCATTAACATGTTAGCGCTCTACAAAAGTCACTGGCTCAGATGGTAAATGTGCACACATGGGTGAGTGATGACGACGTGTGACGCAAGTTGCCATTTTTCTTGAATTCCAAACATTTCAGAGAGATAATATGTTCATACAGTGTATTAAACTGTACAAGCAGAAGTGTAAATGTAATCTGCATTTTATAATTGTATTCACACTAATTAACATCCTATAAAAGCTTTCAATGTGATTGTATTAGGGAGGGAGAGATCCAGGAAATGTGGGCAGATTCCTTCACTTACTTTTCTAAGTTGATAGACATAACAAATATGAAGTATTATCATGAATGACCTTCAGCTGTGTGTAGTGTTTATGTACTTTGAGTTATTTTATCCAATATGAAAGGCTGAAGCTTCTTTTAACTGCTAGGTTCCTCTCTGTTTCATGAGCAGAGAGAGAGAAACATTGGGGTAGAGGTGTTTTTCAATACTATAGACAGATTAAGGATTTGCCTGCAAAGCAAACAGCTGGTGTCTGCAGTTATATTTGGGCATTTATGTCCAGAATTGACTATCACCAGCCTGATTTCCACTACAGGGTCCCAAAGGACCAGCCAAAGCCTGCTCATTATTAATGTCAGTCAATTTTCCAAATAGCAAAATTACCAAGGTTTGTTTTTGAACTACTTGCCCACAGCAGTGAAACCAGAGCCTTGTATCAGTTATTAATTAATGAAGGTTTTTTAACTGCTGGTGGCCTGAACAAGACACTTTTTGCTTTTTTTTTGGGCGTGGGTTTAATGATGCTTTGTTTCCACTAGCAGATCCAACTTGATGATGCTGGACCTCAGGCGAAACAGATAGCCATGACCAGCCTTCCCACAGGTGGCTTCTAGCTGTTAGCCTTTATCCCTGTCTTTTTCTACAAAGACGGACTAATTTCATTGCTATACATGGATTTGGAAATATTGCACATCATTACATGCATGCCTTTGCATGCTTCTGGAAATGCATAAGGTATTGTTCCTCATGCAAATGTCATTGCATATGTTGTGGTTCCTGTAAGGCTCACATAATATATACAACATTGGGAATTCTCCATACAAACATATTTTAAGTTTCTATCCCAAGTGAGAGAATTGAGTGAAATAAATGAAAAAG
Organism: Seriola aureovittata; assembly: GCF_021018895.1. Taxonomy (NCBI): domain Eukaryota; kingdom Metazoa; phylum Chordata; class Actinopteri; order Carangiformes; family Carangidae; genus Seriola; species Seriola aureovittata. The sequence continues at coordinate 9,693,890 of NC_079383.1, forward strand.
TAAGGCAGAAAAAGAGAGACAGAGTGCTGTAGTGTCTGCTCTGCTGGCTGACTGACTGACTGATGTTGGAACAAATTATCCTGGCTGATGATAGGACTCTGAGTTAATCCTGGATGCCATCACTGAACCATGTCATACAGATCATTCAGTCACTTATATATGATAATGTGAATGGGTAAAAAACTGAGTGAAGGTGAAGGTGTTACTGAGTGCATTATTTTTAAACGCCAATTGACACATTGTCAAACAAGTGGTGTTTCATATAACCCTGTTGCTTATTTTAACAAAGACAATGTTGTCACAGTCTCTCTTCCTCATGCAAGATTTCCACTTCATTGAGAAAATCAGTCAGTGTCAGACTGGAAAGGAATGAGAATGTTTGTTTGTATCCTGTGTGCATGTGTATAGTTGGCAGTATGCCGATTATAAGGAGATTAGCAGGTGCTCATTGTTCTGAGAGGTGTGAAAGAAGCCAGAGGGAGCTGTGAGACAAAAAACTCAGAAAAGGAAATGCCTGATTTCTTCCTAGCTTCTCTCCTACTGACTCCTTTGTCTTTGCTGTTCATTCTCTCCCTTTTTTAAAAAATCTTCTACCCAGATTTTGCTTCTTATCGTTTCAATCACTTGAGGCCTGTACTACAAAGCAAGTTCAACATACCCAGGACAACTATTATCGTTTACCGAACCTAAGACTGACCGTCCTGGATAACCTGTACTACGAAGCTGGTTATCAATTGGCTCAGTTAACCCTGGGTTTACCTATCCGGTTACAAGCACGCTCATGTGAAAGAGGCGGAGTTGTTAATTATAAGCAACATCGTCTGGACCATGAATAAAGTACTTAATATGATATGAGAAGAAACGCTGATGCCTACCGGCAATTTCGGTTCTAGCAATGTCCAAAAGTGATGTTCAACAAGGTGAAATGTAAACATGATCATGTGATTGGAATAAAAAAAATATTATTTCAATGTCTATATGTTAATTTCTATTAAAGTCAAACTAAAGATATATTGTAAATAAATGAATGAATTATCATTACGTTTGAGTATTTGCGCTCTTTTGTCTGATGATGAACAAATTATTATGAACATGTGATGCAGATAAAACAGTTAAAGTTAATATCAGACTGTTTCTGCTGCAGAGAGGAGAGAAGAAAGAGGAGTAGTTGATGTCAGACTGACTGAAATGTACATTTATAATCATGGAAATAATTAACAGTGTGTGGCTAATTGTTCTAATCAAAGACATCAAAGGTTTAGTTTTTATTTCCAGTTGTGGTCACTGGGTCTCTTCATGTTATTCTGAGCTGCAGTGATGAAGAAGAGAGTAAAATCATCATCAGTGTCAGGAATACTGTCGGATTAAGGAATATTTGTTCAATTAAAATGAAACTATAATAGTTATTGTACAGGCTATTTACTTAGCGTGATAAACCCTTTTTTTTCCTGTTATAAGTGGACACATGGAAAGACTCAAACAGGAAAACTATTCCACTGATTTTTTATATTTTATATCTACTGCTCGTTATTATTGATTACTTTATTGTAAACTCTTTTGTCACTGTCAGCATCCTGTAGGGATGATGACTCAGTTTTTCCAGTGATTTGATTGGTCAGTAGTTTGGCTGTTGACAGGTTTTGATCTGATCCTCTGAAGTTAACCTGCGCCAGAGCAGGATAGGAGTTCAGCGTAAGTTACCATGGTGATTTACCCCAGTAACAAGAGAACCATCGTTGTAGGACTGGAAAACCCAGATTTAACCTGTAGTTACCTCGATAACCTCAAACCCTGCTTCGTAGTACAGGCCTCTGGCCTCTCTTGCTCATTTACTGCTTCCTCCATATTGCATAGTTTCCATCTTTGTTGCTGTGAGGGGTGACTTGATGTTACTTCCTGTCCGTCTCAGGTTTCTGAGGTGACAATAGAAACCGTGGCATGCTGCCTTCCTGCTGACAGCTCTGTCTTTGGAAGGCGGCATTATTATTTTCGATGTGGTAATGAGCCAGAGGATCCATTAGTTTGCCAGTCAAGGTAATGATGCTGCTTGTGAGCTGTCATTGTTTACAACCACATTGTTTACAATGTTGCATTTGTAACCATTAAAAGTCTGAACATCATTTTTTTTTTCTTTAACTAGTGTTTTCTTTCAGTTAGTTTACAGCTTATATGCTAGATGCAGTCTCTGTCAAGGTTTGGATTACCTTAATGTAATTGAAGGTCAAAAATTGTACATTAGATATAATGACTCAGATCCCATTGGTCCAATTGTGATGAATCTTGAGAGATTGGTTCAAGAATTGTCTGCATTTATGAAGAATTAGATGTTTCACAGAAATCTGCCAGTAACCTCAAATTCTAGATCCAACTTCTTTCTTTTACAACATCAAAATAATTTTCAAACTGCAAAGAAACTGCAAACCTTTTTGTTCTTCTTGTCTATGTCTTGTCTAACCCTAAGCCTAACCTTAACCCTAACCCATTACTAATAGAAACTAAAACTAACATAAGTTGTTGTACAGTAGAGACAGTATAGTGGGTCTGGGATGGAATGACACTGTCTACTCTGTCTATCTGTCTGTTTCCTGTCTCTTGTCTGTCTTCCTACTGTCAAATGTCTATGGAGGAAAACTGACATCATTGTGTTCTTCAAGAAAAAAAGTTGGAATTATTTCCTCCTCTCTTCCCTGGTTTCTTTGACATTTGGGAAGAGATTTCTAACTTTGTATGCAGATGGTTTCTCCTGCATGTCTTCAAGCCCAGCACCCAATCTAGGTCAACCATCTCACTGCCTCCCAGCTGCCTGAGTGTGTGCGCATGCCTGTGTGTGTGTGCCTGTGAGTGTGTGTGCTGTACTTTCAGTGCTCCAGGCTACACTAACAATAACAACAATTGAAAATATATTTGTTGTTTCTCCTTTAAGAAAAATCCATTAAATATACATTTTTGCTATAGAGTACCAAATAATTGGTGTACTTAAAGTAACAGAGTAGAGTATATCATAGAAATGCTACAGTAGCAATAGCTGACGGTATTGATTAAAATAATCAATGTCGCTGTCTCTGTTGACTGCTTGCTCTGGGGCTTTTGATAGTGAGCAAAACAGGCCTCAGGCATCAGATCACAGATGTCTGTGACCAGCCTCTTGAATCACTGAGGCTGTTCGAGCCATGAGCCACACCCACCTCTAGTCTCACTCTGTGGTCTGGTACAGCCTCCTCTATGGTTATCTGAGCTTGCTCTTATCTCTTGGGGGGAATATCAATTTGACAGACCACCAACACACATTATCAATCTGTGCATAATTTGGACATTCACACTTTTATTCCTTTTAGCACATTGGCGCATTATTGCATATTATTACAGAGCTCTTGGACTCTGGGACTACAGGAGCACCAAATGCTTTGTGCCCTAGTTCGTACATGTGCAGAAAATCGCACACATGCATCTGCATCTGTGTATATAGCGATTTACATTCATGGTGAGTGTTTGTGAAGTCTAATGTAAGGATGTGTTTGTGAATGTGTGTTTACTGAGAATATGACCACACAAAAATGTCCATACATGATGATAGATTTTCAAATAGGCTATATTTGTTTCAGTTTTGAACAAAATTCTTTTCTTAACTTCCTAGGAAGTCTGACTTTTATAACTTAGGTTTTTGTTTTCTTGATATGGAAAGGTGAAAACATTTCACACTTTCAGGTTATACAAAAGCCTTGTAAAAAAACCCTAAACCCCAGAACTTTGCTTGTTAGGTTCTTTCACTCTATAATTTCAAACTTCATTTCAAACGTAATTTGACAGCATGAAACTGAAAATCGCAGCTGCAAACATGAGATTTACTATTGGAGGTTGTCAGACAGGAGATGGACTGCTAGCTGAAATCCAAAGGAAAAATTCTAGGATGCTTGTTAGGATGCTTGTTAGGCATCATAACTTTTAGGACCAGGGTGCTAGAGAGGATCAGTCCCACGTATAACCCCTTTCACACTTAATGAATGCTTAAATATTATAGAATCACACTTACATACACCAATTATTTTGCAACTGATGTACATGGTTTTAAATAGCTCACTTATTATACCTATTTTGGTTGTTTTTGGTGTTCTTTTTAGTAATTATACATACATTTTTAGTTGTGGGTATGTCTGCATATTTAAAAATATTTACATACTTGGCGTACATTTTCAGATGTCATGTGGAATGCCCGTCTGTGTGTGTGCATTTGTCTACACACATGTAGCGTGCACTCTCCATCCCTCAGCAGTGCTAACTGAATTATGCATTATTCAGAATTTAATATCATCAATCATCTAAGACATTCCTATGTGCCAGAGTTTGAGAATCATTTTTGAAAGGCAAAATTGGATGTGGAAATTATTATTATTATTTCTTAATTTCCCCAGCATCATTCTGATGCCATCAGTATTGTTAGCAATATGCTTGGGTTGATTATTATTCGAGCTCTTGAGGATGCTGGTCAAGTGCACACAGCTAATGATATATAAGGTATCACTTGTTATCTGATGTACAGGATATTTAAAACTCCCAAAGTCAAATTTATATCAAGTCTATTCTATTCAGCTTAATGTACATGTTGCACATTTTATTATAGTATTAGAAACAGGGGGACCTTAAACATGAGTATCATTTCATATAGAACTATACAGGTTTGATAGGCATCAAACTGTATTTGAAATTCAAATTAAATGAAAAGATTAGCATGAGTCAGTTTTAATAAAGCTGACATGGATCACAGCAATAGATAGAGTGCACTTAGTGTAATACGTCATGAACAGCTGTGTGCCTGCGAGTGTCTGTGTGTGCTCAAATGTGTGTGTCTTTCCTTGAATGATTGTGGGTTCAAGAGACACCCCATCAGAAACTTTAATTTTCAGAGAGTGGCTTTCAGTCATCAAAAATGTGGCCTAATATGCACAAGTAGCCCTCTCATACTGAGCCATAGAAACATTTGTCTTTTAAATGTATACCGTGTATTAGCTCCTTTTAGGCCAATTAAACCATGTAAAAGGAAGCACAGACTGAATACTGACTGTATCCAGAGGACGAAAGTACTATTTTATATGGCAAGATAGAGAACACTTTCCCGTATTTTACATTAACCAGAAACAATCCCCCTAAATTAAAAACTAAATTTCTTATAACTCACACCCAAATACAAAAAGTTATCTATGGATGCAGGGAATATTTACATTAAGTACAGATAGAGCAAATTATTACACTCAAAATTAATCAACAGAGATCATGATATACCTTTAAAAGTGGCAAGTATGTTCAATGACAGAATTACTCTTTGAAGCCCAATGTAGAAATGATGGGCGAGAGATACAAGAATTTGTGGTGTAGGTATTTCATTTTCAAAACAGTCTCTCGGGATGCTGTAAGAGACGGTATTATTATGCGCCAATTTTAATGATGCAATGAAAAGAAGATGCAAATATTTAAACTTTTTATTAGGCATACCTTACACTGTTACATCTGCCAGCCTAGCCTTACCTTTTAAGTTAAATGCCACTGTGTGTGTGTTATTGTATTGCAATGTATGGCTTGCAATATATGACACATTTTCAGCGTTGATATCATTGATCACAACGACAAATTGCAGTAGCCCTAGACTCCATCGACAATCCACTCTACATTCTTCATTGAATGTCCTTGCAATGACCTGTACTCTGAATCAAAGGTACTGTAAAGTTCGTCATACATCCTTCACAAATGTATAATGTGTTCTTAAATGTCTGAATATGATTGTGACTCATGATGAGTTTCAGCGAGGCTGCTAACATTGGGAGAATTTTCAGGAAACAAGAAACCAGTATGACTCTAATGTTCTAGTTTGCAGTGCATATAAATGCATTAGCAAGTCAGAATTTGAGTATGACTTGGCTTGTCATAGTAGGGAAAAGTTCAGGTGTTACTAATAACACTAACTAGGTCTCTACATGGAGTCGCAGGACGCCATGACAGTGGGACCAAGTGCCAGCATTCACAATACCAGGACCCTGAATCAGCTAAATGGAATCCAGACATCGTTAATTTTATTATTTACACCTGCACTTCTTCTACTGTGCCATATCAAAAGTATAGAGGAGGATTCAAACTCTACCTAGCATTGCACATTTCACATCAACAACATTCTTTTGTATAGCCATCACACAATTCTTTCCAACCTAGACTGCATTTCAAAGCTTTGTAAATATTTCAGCATTGTCATTTCCTGTGAAGGGGCAAAAGCATGCTTTTGATTGTATTCCTTAGAGGAGCCACCCACTCAAACATGCTGAGGACAGTTGCTTCCTGATCACGCAATACTTGGGACCTGGCCTGGCGAGACTGAATGCCCAACCTCAATGTATTTTATGAATACCACAATGTTCCGCTCATTTAATATATGAGTAGTTGTCACATAGCATTGTGTATTGGAAGCTAGGGACACAGCTTGTTGTGCAAATTGGCCAGACAATCAAAGCGATTACATCTTAAAATGGAAAGAAAAAGACACTTCACAGAACACACACAAAGGTGTGTGCATGTACTGAATATGTGTGTCTGTATGTGTTTGTGTGGGCACGCACATATTCATGTAAGGTGTGTTCTGCCAGAAGGGAGTATGTGTGAAGGCCTGTCAGGTCAGAATGTGATCATGGGTTAGAGGTGCTAAATTAATCTCAATTGCAGCATATGACATATTTTAATTGGCAACCTAAGGATCTAATGTACGCTAATAGAAAGACAATGCTTATGAATCTTGGAAAATACTGTGGAATGCAACAAAGAAAATTACATAACCACAAATGAATTAACATATTGGATTGAATGATGGACAATGGTAACAGCATAAGTGAGGGAAGCAAACCTGTGGATCAACACAGTCTCAGTCATCTCTATACATTGGCATGACTTCAAAGTGTCATACCTTTCCTGTGTGGCGTGGTTGCAGCGCCCCTGCAGTGTAGTTGCCGTTACGCAGTATCCACCGACTCTGCTCCAGCCACATAAAATCCAAAATGCTGCTGTCTTTTCTACCATCAGGTGTTGTAAAGTTGCTCCCTCATCACTTGCTACTCTATGTTGATGCAGAGAGGAGACCAAAAGTAGCTTGTGAATTGTCTCAACAGATTTCAAATTGTACAGGGTGATAAATACACAGCCTTACATACCATTTTACACAGGGTGTCAGTCAAATATCAGGTTCTATAAACTAAATTTTAAACAATAATACAGCAGCAAACCACTATTTTCTATCCAAAGGTATAGTGAAGTAATGGCGTTCTGAGCAGACACCCTCCTTGTATGTGCTGTAATCTGTTTCGCTGTTTTGGTAGTGGGTCTTGCAGCCTGTGCATGCTAGTGCATGTCTGTGCGCAGGTTAGTACATATATATAAATATCCTCCACTGAAGAAACTGCAGTTTCGTCTTAAAAGGTCTCTGATGAAGAAAAAGATAAAACCAGTGCACAAGTTCAAAAACTGTTTCATTTGTATGTCTGCCCCAGTGGAAAAGTTAATTTTTCTGACCATGGAGCAATACTGGTCTGGCTTTACCGTGAAGGAGAACACTACGAGCTGCTAAAAGGCTCCAGCTGGCTTACTGCCAGCATTGATGTGGAGCATATAATGGCAATGCTAGCGTTGGCTAATGGTCGTGGCTGGATTGTTTTTTGTTGGCTATCGTGTACACAAGTTAACTTATTCAGCTGTGCTATTTTGCTGTGTGTTTGTGTAACACATTACTGACTGAAAACATGAAAAAAGGGAGGAAGCTGGGGATTGTGGCCGACGAAGCATTTGTTTTAGTCAACAAAACTTGGTCGTCACTGCCACTAGATGTTGCACTAGACCACCAGCACCTCAAAGAACCTTTAAACATGGTACCACAAATCAAGGAAATATTAAAAAAATGTATTAGTTAGTTAGTATTAACTGTAGAATTACTGTTTCCGAGGCATACCTTTTGTCAGCGCTCTCATCATTTCTGTCCTGCATTAAAACTTAAGGCATTATATACAGTTAAACTATGAAGTTCTTTTTTTACTTCACCTCTAGTGAGGGGCATGTATTGCTGTGAGATGAAATGTTTTACACAAAATGTGATTCAGTTCATATACAGTTGAAACCAGAAGTTTACATACACTGTATAAAAAGACACATAACCTTTTTTTTCTCACTGTATGACATTAAATCAGACTAAACTTTTCCTGTTTAAGGTCAGTTAGGATTACTAAAATTATTTATATTTGCTAAATGCCAGAATAATGAGAGTGAATTTTTTAGACAATTTTTTATTACTTTCTTCGGTCAGAAGTTTACATACACTAATATTACCAAGTCTTTAAACAATTTGGGAAAGCCCAGATGATGATGTCATGGCTTTGAAAGCTTCTGAAGCTTCAACATTTGAGTTAATTACAGGCACACCTGTGGATTTATTTTAAGGCACACCTCAAACACACTGCTTCCTTGTGTGACATCATGGGAAAATCAAAAGAAATCACCCAATATATCAGGAAGAGAACTGTGGAATTCCACAAGTCTGGTTCATCCTTGGGTACAATTTCCAGATTTCCTGAAGGTGCCACATTCATCTGTTCAAACAATTATACACAAGTATAAACAGCATTGGAATGTCCAGCCATCATATCGCTCAGGAAGGAGACGGGTTCTGTGTCCCAGAGATGAACATGCTTTGGTGCGAAATGTGCGTGTCAACCCCAGAACAAAAGCAAAAGACCTTGTGAAGATGCTGGCTGAAGCTGGTAAGAGTGTCATTATCACACAGTGAAATGAGTCTTGTACCGACATGGACTGAAAGGCCACTCAGCGAGGAAGAAGCCATTACTCCAAAATCATGAGGAAAGAACATTATGTAGAAATATTGAAGCAGTTAAAGTTTGGGTGCAAATGGGTCTTCCAAATGGACAATGACCCTAAGCATACCGCCAAATTAGTTACAAAGTGGATTAAGGACAACAAAGTCAATGTTTTGGAGTGGCCATCACAAAGCCCTGATCTCAATCCTATAGAAATTTTGTGGGCAGAGCTGAAAAGGCGTGTGCGAGCAAGGCGGTCTACAAACCTGACTCAGTTCTGTCAGGACGAATGGGCCAAAATTCCAGCAAACTATTGTGAGAAGCTTGTGGAAGGATACCCAAAACGTTTGACCCAAGTCATACAGTTTAAAGGCAATGCTACCAAATACTAATGAAATGTTGGTAAACTTCTGACTTTGAAGAAAGTAATAAAAAATTGTCTAAAAAATTCTCTCTCTCATTATTCTGGCATTTAGCAAACATAAATAATTTTGGTAATCCTAACTGACCTAAAACAGGAAAAGTTTAGTCTGATTTAATGTCAGACAGTGAGAAAAAAAAGGTTATGTGTCTTTTTATACAGTGTATGTAAACTTCTGGTTTCAACTGTATGTATATGTACACATCCTGTTGAGTCCAGAAACAGAATTTCTAGGAGACAGGGTTGTTGTTTCACAGCAGCCAAACTCTAAGGGACTATAGGAACAAAAGACAGCTGTCTCTCCCTCCCCTAATATTGCAAGCTGTAGGCTACAGTATACTTTTTACAGATTGGTGATGCAAAAGCATAAAACCATGATAAACCACCATTAAAGGTTATTTTTTCTCTGCCACATATTATGATGATATGACATCACATTAGCCACAATGGGTGGAGTAGATCTGTGAGAAACTCTGTATTCTGAGCACCTCTTACATTATACTGTAACACATGTCATGCTGTGGCACAAATGCACTGCAACTGCTTTGCTCTTGTTGTGCTAGGATGCGACACTGTAAATTGTGTATGTTTCGATATCCATCAATCTTTAGGGTTGAGTTGTTGTTATTCATGAGTAGCAGAAATCTGTAATGTACACAGAGGGAGATGCAGTGGTTCCTTGACTGTGATTGGTTGTCTCCTTTGCAGACTGTAAATTTGTGAAGAAATTAGTAGGAGTAAAACTTCAAACAGTGATGTGCACTTTTTCTTTTGTTTACACTTTGTTCTCCCAGGAATTCTACGAAACACTAAGTCCTCTACCGTGCTGCCAGAAACAGGAGGCTTTGTCTGAGCTTTTCATGTCTTATCTAGGCCTAGGCCAAATTAAATGTCAGGCCATCATTCCTGCTCAGTTCAACAGGAAGCTGCACACAACTCATATTAGCCATAATGTGCTACAGTTAAATGTGTCCCCAGAGCTACAAAAGCCGCCTCTAAGCTGAGGTTCCCGTTACGTTGTACCCTGCAGGACATAACACATCTATTCAATAGCAGCTTAACTGTGCCTGCTGACAATAGCCTGAGAAGAATATTGGGGTGATGGAGTATTGTGACATTTTATGGTGAATGTGTTGGTTCTGGGATTATCTCTGAAGCAGCCAATATACAGTGAGCCAATGGCAATTTGCAATTTTCTCAGCACAGCACCTGCCTGGACACTAATCACAAAGGGTTTGTGCCTTCTCAATACATGATCACTGGCTTCCTCAGAAAATAAATGGTTCACAATGATGTGCATTGTTATATACCGAGGCTCCAAAATTGCATTTGTGCTGGGTTTGGATTAAGGTTTTTTTTTCTTTTAGTGATTCAGATGATTCAGTCTACAAGAATGCACTTATTAAAATCACTCAAACCTTGCTTTGCTTGCTGAATGCAATTGTATTTGTTGCTTGTATTTGCCAGTTTACTAAATAGTGTGAATAATGTGTCAGAAAGCAGTTGGATAATAGGGGTTATCTTATGAGCCAATGCCACAAGGCACTGTTCCTCAGTGTCAGTAAATGCAAAACAACCACTTGGAAGGCAATAATGAATAGAGTTCAGTTTTTTGTCTACATTTATTCAGAGTCAAACAGTCAACTTTTTCAAATTTTCCTAGAAGTAAAAAAAGCACACAGCCAGTGGGTACAGACATTGCGACTTTTCATAACCTGGTATAACTGGTAATGACCGCATTTCATATAGGTGAGCCAGTTCCAGGGCTGTGGTATTGTGTAGGCTGGTTCTGGCATGGATTCTTGGCACAGCTAAATTGATTGAAGCCATCATTAATGTTATTAGTCACACATGTAATTTTCCTGCCATGAGAAAGGTCTATCATGCCTATTTCAAAATACAATAGGGTTTAGTGTCACAAATGTAACTGGATGGTTTGTGGAACCAAAGCCAAACAACCATGTCACAAAACTATTGCCAAAGAACCATAGATTAAATTATTGATGGAGCACATGTTAACATAGGTTCATTCTGTTGTGGCAGGTCAGGGCTCCAGTTCATTGCCAGAGGTGTTTGCTGTTGAAAACAACTGCAGGACTCCACAAAGATGGTGAGATGAGTCTCTCCTCTGCCCACTGACTTGCACATTTGGCTGTCTCATTCAAGAGAAATGCCGCAGTTGGCCAGATGGTGTAATATGGTCTTTGCTGGGGTTCTGTTTGCTTAGGAGCCAAACTCTGGTGACTCATCTTCACTCAGGAGGGGAGATGCCAGACACAGAAGTGGTGTTTGTCAGTGAGAGTGAAAATAACCATATGCAGGCCGTCTCACTAGCATCTTTTATTTACCGACACCACCCTGCCTTGCCTGCAGTCTGTCTGCTGGCTAACTGAGTGGCTGATAGACTGACTGGATTTTTGATTTGTAGGCTGTCTGAATCTTACTGTCTTTTTTAAGATAAGTGATTTGCTTGATGCTAATGGCTCACTTGCCATCAATGTCTATCTGATTAGTCAGTTACAGAATTATGGTAAAATTATGTTATTTTACATTATGTTATGTAAATCACAATCAACACGCAACTTGCTTTTTTGTGAGACAGCAGCAATTGTAAAATGATGCAGGCAGTGTGTGGCATCTTTGTCAACCTTCTTAACCTTAATTACCACAGAACCATGAGATATCTGAGTGTGAAGTGGCATTTCATACCAGTCTAACCTGTCCTCTGCCAAATTTGTTTCAGTTCTGCACCACAAACTATGCCTTACTAATTAGGTCAATGAGGTTTCTAGAACTGGAGCAACCCCAGACCTACAGTATAGGCAGAAAGACAATCTGTGTGTTTTTTTAACTACTGTTTCATCTAGGACTAACCCACAGGCAGTCACACACAAGGAAATGTCAGTTCACGGAGCAGCAATGTCACAAAATCTCTTTGTCATATTAGCTTAAAGGTCCCATATTGCATAAACTGAGATTTCCACGTATTTTTTGACTTCTGCAAATTTGTGATGTCACTACTATACAGTCACTGCTGTTCACCCGAAATCTGCTATATTTTTACTTTTTATTATTCTTATTACTCAGAAAACAGTCAGATCAATAAGATCAATCAGATAAATTCTGTGAGGCATGGTTTTTGGTTATTAAAACCACAAAGGTATCTACTTATGGATATCAAAACTTACACTGGAAAAGTGTAAAATATTGGACCTTTAAATAAATAACTTGTCAGACAGTTGTTCAGGGTTTGTGTATAGCATATGATATCTGTAGTTGGTCATCTCTTTATTGGTAAAATATTAGGAATATATGTAGACATGGAGCAGAAAATAAGATTCTAGTATATCTTTTTGTAGCATTCAAAATACTGGTTCCTGTGGTGGAGCATATTATAGAAAGAAGTGTCAAATGATGCATCTGTTATCACTCCCAGTGTATCCAGACTTACAATGACAGATGTATCCATGCAGGACTGATGTTAATTTGTTACAGTTGGTGACGTGGTGTTTGATGAAGGTCAGAGACCCAAACATCATACCTTCCTCTTAAAGTGAATCCTTGTGAGAGAGACTCATCTCTTTCAGATGAACTGTCTGTTAGAGACACTCATGACTTTCCTGTATTCTGATGAAGTCATTTAAATCATGATGAGTAGGGCATCTCATTTTAATGAGTCTACAAGGATCTCTATTTGTGAGGTGACATACTGGCAGTGACACAGGTGAGAGGTGTGACTCTGTGTGTGTGTGTGAGTGGGGATGTTGGAGACTAATTGCTGTTTGCAACTAGCATCCAGGCTTTGCTCTCATTAACATGCCACAAGCACCCACTGTATCCACAGAATTGTAGAATCAGGGTGGTGGACATGTTTAAAGGATTGGTTCCACCTGATATTAAATGCTAGACTCCCTTTTTAGCCAGACTAGTGTGAATGAGAGAAAATAACTTTGCAATTTGTATCCCCAACTTTATTAGATCATTCAAGCATGGTTTATCTATAATTGCACTATTTCCCACAACATAAAAGTCACAGCAGTATTGCAAATGGTGCTGAGGGGAACAAATACAAATAATGTTATTAAAAAAATTGGTGTAAAGCAAAACAAACAAAAGTTCTGTAGTTAAAAAGACCATCATTTTTCGTGCAAGTTCTAAGCAGATTTATGTATTTCTTTGTAATTTACATCATTGATAATAACAAGCTTGTAAAGTGTTATTCAAAAGTGCCTTCATTTCCTCCATGAACTGTAGGTCAGCTGGTCACCATGTTGATGTTACTATACCAAACTACAAGCTAAAATACATAAACTAAACTAGCTAACTCCCTGTTGTTTTTAGAATACCACATGCACCTCTCTCTTACATCTCATGCAGTGTCTTCCTCCATGTCTCCCCTACACCTCCTCTGTCTCAGTTTTTATTTGTAACTAATGTTTTAGAAAACTGAATTCAGTTTTTGCTAAACTGAGATTCAGGTTTTTTTTTTTATTCACTACAAGTGGCCTCAACTATACATCAGAGAGGTGAAAATTAGTATTCTTCATTTGTTAGCCTATTTTTTCTTCTTTGTCCTACATTGTTGCTATAATAATGCTACTCCAAATCAAAGTGTAATCAAAAGGATAATCTGTCACAGAGGCAAGGTGGCAGCGTATAGGTCTCTTCTATTCTAAAGTAGATTTCTTGAGCTTACTGTAGGCTTTAGAACTGGATTGACATTGATATGACCCGTTTTTACTCAGCTCTATTTCTTCAACGCTGTACTTTTAAAACTGGCTTAACAGTAATGCTTCTTCTTAATGTGTGTTTGATATTAGCAATGCCAGTGCCAGAGCAGCCTGCGGAGCAAGAGAAGGGGGCCATGGTTCCCCCTGTGATGCCAGCCTCCAATGGAGACAGATCTGAGACAGAGACGACCTCTTCCATCCTTGCCTCTGTCAAAGAGCAGGTAGGCACTCTTCCATGTACATATGTCAAACCTGAATTGTGTTTACTTCGACAAGAAGCTTTTGCTTTCCTCTCTTTCTCTCGCTCTTTCTACTTCTCTCCCCTCATAGCCCTTGAACAGCTTGCTATGAGGAGGGTCAGGAGGTTGTCACTGTTATTCAGGGAAAAAAGGCGCTCTGCTGTTTTAAAGTGTTTAAAAGAAAGGAAGATTGATTGCTGCCAAGGGAATGCAAGAGTTTAATGGATGGAAATGATGGAGATTATGGGGCGAGAGCTGTAGCCAAGAAGGCATAATTGAAAAAGTCATTAAAATCAAGGCCATTACTCGATGGGGAGCATTGAAAGGTGGCTGCAGTGCTTCAAAAGGACATGGCCAAGATGCTGCCTGCTTTCAGGTTAGCATAAACAATGGGGAAAGAGGGAAGGACAAGAAGACATGTAGAGATGGGAGAGGCAAATGCAAGTCACGGGTGAGTGAAAGAGGAGGAAGATGGGTGCAGGACAATAATAAGTGACATGTTTTCCATTGGAAGTTACTGAGGTAAGATGTTGGGCTGAGGAGGGGAGGGATGAGAAAACAGAAAGGAAGGAGACCAAAAGGGAATGATGGGAGGCGAAGTAGCGCTGCGGGTTAGATTTGTGCAGGTGGCACTTCTGTACAAAAATGTTGCATTTAAGATTTAACACACAGTATATTGAAATATACAATAAAACAAAAAAAAAAAAACACATCAAAATACATTACAAATCCCCCTGAAAAACACCTCAGGTTCACACTACTTCCATTTGGTGATTTGTGTTTAGCCTTGGACTTATCCATTTGTGTAATGCAGTGTTGTTTCATGTAATACACCACAGATTTATCATTTTGCCTATCTAGACTGACTCTACAGCTCTCTTTCATTTAATACCACAAAATATTCCATTTACCCTTACCAAATGAAGGACAAGTGCTGATGGTAATTTAAGCTTTTTTCCCCCTTGCAAATGGCATTCATTTGTTTTGTTTTTTTTCCATCAGAGAACCTCTCAGTGCTCTCACATTACTGAATCAGTGAAGCAAGCAGGGTTTAGTCAGATCCATGTACTGGACCAATATTTGAACCGGCAGCTCTACCGTCCTGTTGGGAGAGCAAATGTACAGGAGGAAATACATCACAGAAATGTAGCCGTTGTTGAAATCGTATTTTCTTCTGCAGAGTGACATCTCAACAAACTTCTCCCCTGAGGAAAAAATGTTTTCAAAATTTAAAATTAGTTCCTTGTTCGGTCACCAGAAGGAAACGGGAATGGCTTTGCATTCAAGTTTTCGAGTGGAAATATGAGTTTGTTACAATAAGCTTTATCAGCTCTACATAGAAGCACAGTGGAAGTGACTGTTGGAATGTATTTTTTTCCCCCATCAGAAAATGTTTCAGGGCTCTCACATTACTGATTCACTGAAGCATACCTGATTTAGTCAAATCCATGCAGCTTTACTGATCCACACCATACTAATGCAACATTGATACAGGGTAGTAGGTTGAAAAAAAACCCCACACCATATACTTTACTCTATTGCTGTGGGGATTTTCATCATTTTTCTTCAACCAAACATTTTTATATACAGTTTAAAGAAATGCAGTATACAGCCTGTTCCTCTTTCTTCTCTTTGGAGACATCTGTGATGCAATTGGGGCACATTAGGTACCAAGAAGAATAAATCTAAACCTTCTGCTATAGAGCTGCTCACCTCCATGTCTGGTGTTGAGGAAAGAAATAAGACATGCTTGCTGACGTGTCCTTGAGCAATGTATTTGGCCAGCAGTAGAAGACAGTAGCTGTACTGGATACGTACCAAATATGAGTGGTTAAACTACTGTTGGGTCTGAGCTCTACCTCATGAGCTGGACACCAAATATGTTGGATTTCGGTTGTCTATCAATTAATTGGCTATCATAAATTAAGAAAAATATTAATATTAAAAATATAAATGTTAAATAATAACTTTAAAATTAATTAAAGTCCTCGGGGCACCAGCCTAAACTAATAGGCAAGATAGCCAATATGGTTTTAGTCTCAATTTATTACCATTAATCTGGAACTCTGATTAACCATTAGCTTACTAACTATAACCAAATTACCATATCAACAGTAAGTTAAAGTTGAAGGATTGGAATTCTACCAAGTACAGGTTGGCAATATTCACAACATTAAACACACCAGTAGTTATACTTAGAGGCATTTATTTACAATGGAGCAGAGTAAAACACAATGTCTAATCTAGTATATACAAGTGTGTGTGTGTGTGTGTGTGTGTGTGTGTGTGTGTGTGTGTAGGGATATGTGTGTGTGTTTGTGGGGACACAAACAAAGGCAAGATGGGCGATTCAAAGTGGTCACTGTGACAACATGACCTGAACAAAGAAGACTACACAAGATAGCGGTAAACAAAGAAACTACTCAAAATGGCCGCTGAGACCACCTGGTGTGTGTGTGGGAGGGAAGGTGTGAGTTTCTTTGTTAGCCTAGCTCATGTAATCTAAAGGTACCAGGTTAGAGGGAGGAGGTTAGCTTCATGCAGGTTCTAGAACTGAGACGTACTGCTATATGTGTGAACATACGAGTACCTGATTAACTATATGACTGACCACAACCTAAGCAAACATTACAACAACAAGACATCAATCAACAAATACATTAACAAGTTAAGACTTCTGCTGCTTAGCTATGCTGTGCTATGCTGTGCTGGGAAAGGTTAGGCCCAGTCAGTTAACGTCACCCAGTCCTTGGAACAAACAAAGAGGTCCTTTCCAGTGTTGGTGTAAAGTCCAGTGAGTTGGGAGGTTTCCTGGTGGAGTAAAGTCCTTTCTGGCTGTGTTGCTTTGCTGTTATCTCATTTGTTCTCCTCACAGAGTTAGCTGTTCCATGCTAACTCTGCTATGAATCCTGTTGCTTGGAAAATCAGCTGGCCTTGTGTCGTAGCTGCTGATTCTGAAGAGAATTTGGTTCACTCTCAGTTAATCCGAAGCAGGTCGCTGCTGTTGAGGAGAAGAGCGTTTGCAGGCTACTGTGAGCAGGCCGGCGAGAGAGCTGGTTTCTCAGGTAGCAAGGCTGACCTGGGCTGGGGCCTTTTTGCCTTTTGAAGATCCGAGAAGAGAGAGCAGGAGCTGCTCTCCAGAGCAAGCCAAGAAGAGAAGAGAGAGAGAAGAGGGCCAGAGACCTGGTTTTGTTTGGTGACACCCTTGGGGGTCACATGTCACACGCTGACCCACACTGGCTGGCCAGTAAGGTCCGTGGGGGGGAAGGGTCGTCCCTAGGTGCGAACGGTGAGGAACTGTGGAGTGTGAGTTCCTTTGTCCAGTGGAGCAAAGAAACATCTGGTCTCTTGAATGATGAGTCCCAACACTACTCAATAGGATTCACATGCAGAAAACCTGCTCTCTGCATGAGTAATGTTTCAGAAAGTCACAGCCATTTGAAATTGTTAGTAAACTTAACAGATTAGAAGGGAAGCTATTATTTCTCCACAAACCTATTGTATTAATGTGTCCTTATGTTAACATCTTAAATATAGAGCATTGATTTTTATTTAATTGATTTCTACTCAGTTCACAATTTGTGGCTTTTTGTTTGCACAACAGGTACATGTGTGCTTGCAAGTGTAATACATGCGTGATGCAAATGTGTTAGAAAAGGTTAACTCTAAATATAGCTCTCACACTAACATTTTCTGTCCAGGTGTGTATGCCTGTGTGTGTGTCCCTGCAGCTGAACATGTAATACTGATAATAATGATGTTGAAAAAATTTTACCACACCTTCACTTTTCAAAACTCAAGTCACAAAGTGCTTCACAGTGATGTCAGTGATATAAAATCACTGACATCACTGACTTCTAGAAAATGGATTAATACGGAACACAGAGACAAATAAAATAAAGTAAAAACTCAAATAAAGTCAGGATAGGCTCTTCAATAAAAGTGTGTTTAGAAGGGATTTAAAAGAGGTCACTGACTCGGCATGTCGTTCTCCAAGGTGTGTGTGAGTGTGGGGGGTGGTGATGGTTAGGATTTTTAAAGGATGTCAAGAATTAAATACAATTAGAAACTGGACTCATAGGTTTATGAGAGTTTTAAAGCTTTGAGATTACTTCTTATTTGCTGCTGTCTTTGCCAGTTAGCGAAAATCCAGATTAAAGGATGGATCTTCAGTATAGTTGAGGTGGGAAAAGCATGTTGATACTTCTTAATTTCCCCTTAAATTACAAATTTTTCATGTTTTCCCTTAATCCATCAGATTTTCCCCCCTTCCTCTACACAAAAAACATCCATCCTATTATTAAAATCCAAAGCTGATTCATATTCAATATGATAGACCTGAACGTTCTTGATTATCTCGGTTCACAGTTCATTCTTAATGTGCCCCCATGTGATGTTCTTCCTTCTATTTTGAGTGACCACTGATGACTGCAAAACTCACTAGATTAGATGGATTGGATAAAATGAGTTAGTGCCTTAAGTGTATCTCATAAGACATCTGAGATTCATTCTCTTCTACACTTTCTATTGATTCTGTTTATTTGTGGAAAAACACCTGGTGGCCTGTTAACTCATGGTTCATGGGCACTGGCCCCACTGGTCATAAAGAAAGGTTTGTGCGGGTCCCAAAAGTCAGAGAGGCAACTTGCTACTGGGTGCAAATGCACTACTTTGCTAAGATTCTTGAAATTTAATCAAGATACATGACATTAAAAAGCTTACTAGTTGACCTGTTACTTTTGTTTTGGTGTGCACGGCACTCAGGGGGACAGGGGGTGCCTGGCTTCTTGGGGCTTGCCTGTAACAACAGGTCTGGAACTTGGAATGACCAAGTGTATGTGTACTGCACTTATTATCACTGCTCACTCCCTCTGTTGCCTGGGGGTTGCTGAAGGTGCACCATGTGTCTCCTCTGAAGCGCATTATATACACAGCTACTTTTTTTCTACAGTTGTCAGTAAGGACCTTTACCAGGAAGGCACACAGACTTTCGCAGCATTCCCTCAGATTTGACTTCATTAATTATTATTTGGTTTTGAAAACATAAAATTTGTATGGAACTAACAACAGTAATGTGTGGCTACACATTTTTCAAACTTACGCTCTATACTGCACACTGTAGGATTGAGTAGGAACATTCGCAAGTATTATAGTACATTTTTATGTATTGCCCTCTGTGAGTTTCCCCTTTTAAGTTTAAAAAAGCCAGGGGTCAAATTGAATTTGTGTAAATCAGAAAGCTCAACAGGATATCTGCTTCATGCAAAATCTCCAAACTCTCAGATGAATGTCAACTGGCTATCTATTAAATTTTTCAGATTTAAAGACTTCTCTACTGCTGCAGTTGAAGCCAGTTGAGTTTCTCAATATGCTTTGCACTATGTTGCATCATGTCTCAACTTGCCTCAGGAGAGCTCCACTGAGACCAATTTAACCAGTGCTGTTTTGTTCTAGAATCTATCACTTTTCTGCATATTTTTATTTAGCTGGAGTTAATGTCATGCTCTGTTTCTGGAATGTAGCCTGGTAATTCAACCTTGTTTGTTGCTAAATTATAATCTTTATGTTTTCTCATGTATCCCTGATTTTTACATATGATATATTACTGATTCCAACTATAATGAGTTTAATGAAAGATGTTTGCTGTTCTACACACCGTGCAGCCAGTTCATCTTTACTGAGAAAAATAATATGGTTTAAAAGACGTGCTGCTTTGATTTCTATTATTGTTTTCAGATTAACCTTATTGTCATTTGGTGTTACAGGTTGGTGGACAATTATGCTTCCTTTAAAGCCAGAAAATCACAATAAAAAGAGAGACAACAAAGGCTGCAGGGAAAAATGTATCTTAAATTATTATTTAATTAAATTATTAAAAAAAAAAAAAAACTTGGAAGAATATTTTAGGGTGTTTAAAAAATTCATTGTGTTATCTTCTATTAGATCCTGCTGCATGCTTGACTTAGGAGAGGTCTGGAGCTTTTCATACCTGGACGCTATATTTTGAATAAAATCATATGAGATCTGCCTTTTACGTTGGTTATGTAATTGTCTTGTGCTGTTATTAGTTATTATTGCTCTGACCATTCCATTGCTTCTTACATTTTTCAGTGCTTTATCACGATCCATTTTCCTTCTTTTCCTACCATAAAATTATAGACTCCCACCTGTGATAATGCATATAAGTACAATTTAAATGTTTAATATTGTTACATGAAGTACTCAGTTTTTATGCATGCATGGCGGCGACAGCCAGGGGGCAGAGGCATTATATTTTTGGGTTGTCTGTCCGTCCGTCCATCTGTCCGTCCCATTCTCTTGGACTCGAGGATTAACTGATTAGAATTTGGTGGTCAAATGTCAAGGTCACTGTGACCTGACAAAACACCTTTTCGTACACTAATTATGACAAACAATTTTAACACAAATTTCTAATAAGACAAAATAGGGCTGGGGGCGATAAACTGATAGCAATAATTATCGCAGAATTAATTTCCTCAATAGAAACATTAAAAATATTAAATAAATGTTCGATATGATTGATTTCCATGTTTATAGCACGCCAGTTAGGATGCAAGGTGAGAGGTATAATTGTAGGCCAGCATGTGATATTATTTACAGACGCACACAGTGGCTGACGGGCTTGAAGGTGGAGCGAGTAAGCAAATAAGGTGAAATGAGTGACACCATAGAAGAAGCAGAACACAGCTCGAAGGACAAAGTTATCGTCGACAAGAGAGGCCACTCAACTTCAGTAGTTTGGAGATATTTTGGCTATTTACAGTCTGACAAAAAACAGAGCAATATGCACTGCACACTGTGCCGAAGACATATTCCATCAAAAACAGGCAACACCACAAACCAGTTTCATCATTTGAAACAATATCACCCATTAGAACACATAGAAAGTAAGAAATTACAAGCCCAAATGAGTTACGAATTAGTGGACCCTCGACAAGCGCCAGGCCAGTACCCAGTGCAAATCTTCGTCTAATTTTATTTTTAGTGTAACCTGCAGTCTGAGCCATGTTACATGTGTGCTGTATCACACTGCAGAACTTAGTTTATATTTACTTTGTTGAGTAAAAAGGACTGAAAAGGATTTTAATCATGCATATTTTATAATATTTTGAATGTTTGTACCTCAGTTTTTAAATGTTCTGCTGTTTGGCAAGTGTTTGTCAGCTTCTGACTAAATCGAACAGTTTAAAACCACAATTGACTTTCTGGTTTCTTCAACTCATCAGAAGCAAAAATCAGCCTTAGAATTAACAATGTGGCATTTATCGTGATAAATATCAAAATGACTAATATGGAAATTTTTATCACGATAATAGTTTTGGCCATATTGCCCAGCCCTAGGACAACATTATGAAATTATGACAAATGGTCAAAGGTCAACATTGTGACATCATAATGTTCTGCAAAAAAAACTTCTTGTATTATTCAGTGTGACTGAGGAAAGGGAAATTGTGACCATATTTCATGCAACCTAGCTGGTTGGTGGAGGAAACAACTGAGACAGTAACTACAACTTTTTTTTCTTTGGTTAGTAATTTTGTGGAGAAAAGTCTTGGATGTTTCCGCACTTCTTCAAGGGCACATAGGAAAAGAATGGGAAACAGATGAGATACGTTTTCAGGCCCTGAGTGGTAGCAATATCATAGTTGTTGTGAAATATTAAGTTATAAAAATTTATATTACAGTATGTGATTTGGGGGAAGTTGAGGTAATATGATGTATTAACCAATCTACAAGGATGACTCATGGTGTATGTGCGTTTGTGTGTGGCTTATATGTGGACCTCTAGCAATGTAATTTAGTAATAGTGAAACTCAAGTCCTCATTTATAAGCGTACATGAGAAAAACCCACTGCCTTTAATCTTCAATATTGCATAGTTTTTCTCATTTGTAATATCAAAGTCATCACCATCAGTATTTTTACTGACAGTCAGAGTTGTAACTGTGGCCATCACTGTCATCATCATTGTCATCTTTGTCATGTACTTCCTCTGCCACAAACAAAAACAGCTGCTCTTCCTGCCTGTTGTTGAACTACACTATGTTCATCCTGTTTGAGCTCGTTGCATGTGAGCTGACAGTGTCCATAAACCACTCAAGTTATCAAGGGTTCACAACTGTTGGAGGCTTTCAGTTTGTGTATTTGAAAGGAGCAAGGTCTCTTTCAGAGCTGAGAGGGTAATGTATTCTATCCTCTCGACTGCAAGACTTCTATTCTTTGTTGGAGTTTGAGTGCATTTCATTGGCCTTTAGAGTGAGCTGAAAACTTTCCTTTTGCTAATATCCTCTCACTAAGCTTGAATACTGCTCTGGTTATTGACTGCATATTATCAACACTTATGTACAGATACAGTCCAAACCTTATAGAAGGTACTTTAAAAGTGATTTTAGTGTTTGTGTGTCGATTACAACTTACTCTGAAATTAAATTTGTGTATGTCATTTGTGTATGTGTCCTGCTTTTCTTCCTTACCATCCATCGCTGTCTCTCCTATTCTCTCCCCTTTATCGATGCCCTGTCTAATGCTGGGGTTGACAGCTGTGTTTTGTAGCTGGTATAAATTAACTCTGTCTCAGAGTCAGAACGATGGGGAAGAAATGATTTCTCCCGCACACCCACAACTATCAAATACAGCAGCTGATAAAAAACCTTGTGTCTCCTGGAATTCTTACATGTCATGAACAGGAAAGAAAAAAAAACCTAAAACTCACCCCTTTCAATGATAACCAGAAAATGGTTATCAATAATGTTTTGAAACGGGTTATTTTTGTGGAAACCTAAATCTATGTTACAGAAGAACATATAAACATTCAATTTATGCCGACGAAAGTGGAAATTGTGAGGTTTCCCGATAACAACACTGTGTAAACCTTGCTTTTGACCTGCATAATGCATATGTCACGTTTTAACATACGGCTGGACCCATATGCAGCCAAACATGGGAGTGAGTGCAAAAATGTTTATTAAACAAAAGAACTTACAAAACTGGTGAACCAACTGAGCATGAAGAAGAGCACAATGAACACTGGGGACTAAACACAAAGCACGAGGAAGACAAGGACTTAACTGGTAGACGGGATAACAACCGCAGACGAACCAACCCAGACAAAGGAGAGCACGGAGACTAAATAGACACAAAGGAGGCAAGGGTGATTGAACACAGGTGAAACACATTAGGGCGGGGCAGACATCACCAAACAGGGAAAAAGGATAAAGACGGGAAGTACAAACATCAAGAGACACAAGGAAACTGACTGCAAAATAAAACAGGAAGTGACAAAAATCCAAACAATCTCAAACATAAACATGGCAAACCATGACAGTGTACTTCTTTTTGCTGTGGCAGTGGTTAACTCTGAAGTGACACTGTCATACCACCCTCCAGTCAGAACATAAGGATGGATGCACTGGTTCAAAGCGTTTTGTGCTTTGAACAGATATGCCAGCCCTTCTGCCAGGGGTTTCTAGGCTGAAAATTGGGTTTGGCACCTCTTTCACTCTGTGTGTGTCCTCAGTGTCCTTCAACATTTGTCTCTTTCACCATGCCAGTGTGGGAACAGCTTCTTTAGCCAGGGGGCTGTACATGCTGTGTGTGTATGCTGTGTGTGTGTGCGTGATCAGATTAGTTGCACATGCGCATGTACTATACTGTATGTAAAGTGCATGGTCATCTGTGCATGCAGCATGGCTGTGTGTAGGCCTGTGTTTGCCCGCCTTTGTGTGCTTGGGTAACAGTGTGTAAGTCATGTGGATATGTACACTGTAATCTAAGAGAGGGTTTTCATTTAGGTAGAGAGAAATCACTCAACAACTAAGAAGAAATCGCCAGGCTCTTCCAGACGACGGGAAACATGGATGGTTTTTACACAACCATGCACGCACACACATACAACATACATGCACATATATACAGACACAGATATTTGATTACATTGTGAAGTCAAACCTGCTGTACTGCATTGAGGCAGATTGCCAGGAGTTGCCTTTTAAGTGATTCATTCAGTAGAAAATGGTGCTATATGTGCTATCCAGTCTGTCAGTGTTTTTCTACTCAAAACACAAGTCACTCACAAATTCTAGGTGCAGATTTAATGTATGAGGCCTATTCCTGATGATGACTTATGGCTTTTAGATTAAGATAAAAAGCTACTAAGGTGATGATTTTTATGCAAGCTTGAGTAGGAGGTATGTCCCAATAGCAGTATCCCTTCGCCATTTACTTACTGAGAGAGCATCTGCGGGAGATGTGGGCAGAAAAGGGTGGTGTTCAGCTGCCTCACCCTGGCTCAGAAGTGCTGTGGCTAGAGAAGAATTATTAGTTGGCCTGAAGGCTGTTGTACTATTTGGCACTGTTGTTGTGTGTGTAGTTGAGTGTGTGCATGCCGTGGAGTTTGGGTCTGCCAGTGGTGCTGCAATGTTCCATTTAGTCAACATCACCAAGCCAGCAACCCCCACTGTTCTGTCACCAACATCATAACTGGCAGCTGGCAGGCTACATGCTACTGCAGCTGGCATGCTTTGGGCCAAAGACAGAGAAAGCAACAAGAGACAGAATGAACAAGAGAGAGGAGATGAGACATGAAAATTATATAAGTGTGTGTGTGTGAAGGTGGGTGAGAAACATTAAGAAGATGAGAGGGCACAGGTAAAAGGTGCAGAAGATATGGAAATTAGGAAAATGCTATTGCATGGAAGATAAATTAAATGAAAAAGAGGACTCTAAATAGAGTAAGAGAAGGCATGAGAGAGTGAAAAGAGAGAGAGCTGAGCTTCAGTGGCAGCCATCCAATACCCAGCACTCTGAGACAACTACCAAGCCAGACTTGCCAATTACCATCTGAAGGTCAATCAGTGAAAGTGGAATCACAGTACAATGCTGTTTGTACACTCTCTGTGGCAGGGATAAATGATCCAATACAAACGCTGTAAAACTGCCGGAAAGCTCACAAAAAAAAAAAAAAAACTTTTTCGAATAAACACCCACAAAGTGAAAACTTTACCATCAAAGCAGAGGAAGAATTAGGGTAGGCTTACAATATACTGCTTTCTTGAAATAGTGTTCCTGCAACCACAGTTTGCGATGGTAGTTTAAAGAAGGACATAATCTTTGCCTCTGTAATGGCACATGTAATGGGAACTCCCTAAGTTAATGAATATACACAGTATTGATTCCTTACTGTATTATCTGAGTAACAACTGCAGCCAGTGTTTCTACCAATGCATACACCATTTTCATTGTGCACTATTTTTTTATATACTGTATATGAATGAGTTGGAAAAATCAAGAATAGTGTAAAGATGGAAAAATCTGTTCTGTGTTACTGTGATACACATAGCCTTCTCAGTTGTTATTAATATTTTACTTATATATGGTCACTTAAGTCATAAAACTGAATGCAAATAATGTAGAGATCTTTCATAGCACTTACTGTATTGAAAGATTATGTTCAGCCGGCAACAGGGACAGTGTCAATGGCAACTGCAAAAAACTGAAAACTGGGTCAAAAGTCTGCAGCTTGCCAAGGTTTCCCACATGATTCTCCAACAAGCCCAGACTCGGTATTAATGTGTTCATTTGTTATGTGTCTGCCTTCCCCTCCCAGAATTATACCTGGTCATTTCTGAAAGATTCAGAATCCTGTAGAACCAGGAAGAACAATGACATTGTTAGACAGGAAGTCTAATGAGGCATGAAATCAATATGTACAATCCTGCCTCAGCCGGAGCATGCTGGGTAATGGAGTGTCAGGAGTGCTTTGGAGCTGTTTTAATCACAGGGACCTTGGAATATCCACTTGTAAACAGGTGGTTACTGCCAAACTACCGCAAACCCCTGAGATGCGTGTGTGGTTGTGAATGTGTATCTGTGATTACTTTTTACATAATTGAAGTAAACTGTGTGTCCATATGCCCGTAGCTGCATGAAACAAAAACAGAGCAGTGAGTAAATTAATTTAGTATGAGTGGGACTGTGAGACCCACATCATAAATTTGGGATCAGAAACCCCCCAGGAACCCCCTCCATACTCCCCTCCGCTTATTCCTTCTCCCTAACCTGGGCTCTGTTTCATTAGCTTTTAACACTGTGACAGAGCCCAATACTGATCCTGCATGTGAAGTAAGAACTCTTCCTGCTAATCACTTAGCCTACACCCTCCTCGATCCCCACCACACTCAGTCCCACTACCATCTGCATGCTAATGCTACCTTAGCCTCGAATCTAGCTCAGGCTTGCATTTCCCCGCATGCTGATGAACTTGTTAGCAAAATCTTGAATGCTAATATTGCAATAGCCGAAGGGCTAATATGCATCCTGAATGCTAATAATATATTGAATTGGAATACCTACTGGTAGCAATGTAACTTTAATGCTAATGGTAACATTTTGCAGACAGCTTTTGTTAACTCTCATTCCTTGAGCAATAAGGATCTGTTGATTACCTGGCAATATGAGGAAATAAACAAGACTTTTCTAGGATGACTGTCAAACCTAACCTCAGCTAATATATTTAATAGAAGGATTGACTTAAAATTTGTTTTAGTACTGCAATTCTCATTTAATCTTTGTCACTACTCTCACTGTGCATGGTGTGAGGTGCTCTCCAGGGCTAAGCAGGTCTAAAGTGATGCTGCTGTGCACTGTGGTAATGTTGGAGTGAGCTAGTACCCTGTGGCTATAAACATGGCTTGGAAAACTGCACGGTGATGTGTGAGAATAGCATCGATTAATTGAATGTGTCTGTCAGGGGCCTTTGTTTACAGGCCCTTTGTTTGAGTCAGGAGCCAGGGGAGATATTCCTGTTGGATAGAAGTGGAGAAACATTGTTGCTAAGTCCCTATTACACAAAACTACCGCAGACACAGCAGATGCTGTTGAGTGGGTGTTTGAAGGGTACCTTTCCCATCCAGGCTCCACACTGCTTTCACTTTTCAAGCTCCACTGTTTGTGTGGGTTACTACTTCACTGAAGCTCACCGTCTCTCCCACTGTGCTTTTCAAATTTCACTATGCTAATAATACAATGTTATTTATATCTATTAAACAACTATGGCTTTTTTTTTAGCTGACTGAAATCATTATGACTTTTATGTGTGTACTACAATTCAAAAACCGACTTGTTCTTTACACTTGGTGCCACTTCATCTGGTCCTGTAGTCTGGCTGACATGATTAGAAAACATGAGATGGCCCCGTGTGGTTAAGCTTTATCCCTATTTGAGAGGAAATAGGCCTTTCATTCTCCCTGAGTCCCTATCGATCTGAAAATGAGAAAATGGAAAGATTACTGTGTGATGGAAAGAGCCATTAAAGAGCTGGGGAGGCAAAGAGCTTAGAGAATGTCCAAGTATTTATCAGTTGACTGGCATTTTGTATCCTGGGAATGCTTGCTGGTTGTGCATGTGCTTTTGAAAAGTGCCCGGCTATAAAGTTACTGTTTTTCAGTTCAGGGACTGGATCCTTCAAAGCCTGCAGTTTTATAGCCTAAATATGTCATATTGAGATGACAAGGCCTAAGAAAAAAAACTTTGTGAATTTGGCATATCTACCTAAATTTGGTAGCTCCTTCACAGATGGGTGCATGTGGGGAACATACTTTTGCTGAGGGGTGCTGTACAGTACTGTAAATGTGCGCATGATTATGTATGTATGCGCATGCAGTTGGACACTTTCCCGTAACAAATGATACAAGTCATTTTCTCTTCTTCCTGTCCACAACCTGACTGCCATAATCAAGTGACATATGAAATATTTTTTAAAATTAAGCAAACAGTGCAAGACTGAACAGAAACAAATTATATTATTGAGAGGAGATCAACATTCTCCCTTTTATCAGCACAAGCACTGTACATCCTGTTATGTTAAGCTCTGCATCACTTTTTCCTCAGTTAATTACATTCAGTTCAATTTTCTAATTTTTCATAGAAAAAAATACATTTGTTTACACATTCCCTATAGGTTTGACCTTTTTTTTTTTACTACAAGAACAAGTATACCAAAATTATAGACTAACTTACTTTTAATTTAAGGCACCGAATGTGACCTTGCATTCGGCTGTGTGCTGCACAAATACTCTCATCAAAGGCTCAATGTTCAATCTGTTCAAAATGTCCTGATGAACCTGCAGCAAAGCGTGTAAGTCTTTTTTGTGTCATGGTACTGCTTAACCAGGTTTTTAGCCACCAAAGTGAGTAGAATGATCTCTCCGAAGAAGCAACAGACACAGGCAGGCACAGACAAAGTTTCACAGGCTTTTCCACCTCTCACAGACGTTCCTGAGTTTGTGGATGCAATCCCCCCAAAAAATCTGCAATGTCAGGGGCTGTTTTGTACAAAGTATTAGTATACAAGTATTAGGGCCATGGATGAGAAAATGTATGACTGCCACTACGAAATGCCTTGTATAGATGAACTGGTGAAATTGTACTTCAGAATCAGCTTTCTGTTTTGGCTCATAAACACAGTGTAGTTGTAAGCATTAGGACTTTGAAGAGATTATGCCGAAAACTGCGTCTATTCAGAAGGAAAAACCACACAAGCTTGGAAGAAGTGGCCGTGTTTGTGCAAACTGAAATTGCAGGTAATGGACAAATGCAAGAATATCAATAGTTACACCTGCTTGCAATTCAGAGGGGATATGTTGTATCACAAGACACAATAAGACAACTGATCAAGTTGTTTGATCCTGAAGGTGTGGAGCTCAGGCGGGCAAGGTGTTTGAGACGCAGGCATTACTACAAAAAAGGTCTCAATGCACTGTGGCACATGGATTTGTACGATAAGCTGGAGCCGTATAGCATTGCTGTCAATGGTTGTATTGATGGTTTTAGTCGCTATGTAGTGTAGATGGAGGCCTACAGAACAAACAACGAACCCAAAGTAATATCAGACTACTTCATCTCATCTATTACACGTTTGGGAAGATGCCCGGAGCGGCTGCGTGCTGACAGAGGCACGGGAAATTGGCATGTCGAAAACATTTTTGTGTAGTAACCACACAGATAGTTTTGACCAAAGTTTCATCTATGGATGCAGCACCACAAACCACCGGATTGAATCATGGTGGGGAATCCTGAGAAAACAAAGTGCACAGTTTTGGATGAACATAAACATTTTCCAATCCCTCCACTTCTACGGATTTGAATGGACAGGGGGAGTTGACTTTATTCTCAACATTTCAACTTTATTCTAATATACTATACTCTTATACTAATACTCCTTCGTAGTTTTGAGTCATTTCTCTTTAGTAAGCTCACCCAAAAGTGTGAGTTGCATGTGCAGGCAAAAGTGTGAGTTGCATGTGTCAATGTGACTGGGGAGATGGTAAGCAATGTCATCCAAACCTGAATAGAGGCTGTAACTGTCCAAGATACAGGTTTCATTGTTCATTTTCTACATTTCATATGTGTCATATCATGTGTCAATATAAATTCAATTTAAGTTCATAAGGTAATTAAAATGATAAAAAATGGAATAGATAGTATATTAAAAGGGTAACATGGATAAAGGGGTTTGTTTAAAAATACACAAGTTTAAAAAAATTTTGGTTGTAAACTGGACGCCCTTCATGTAAGGTTTTGTTTTATTTTGAAAAGTAAGAGTCACATGATCAGAATTTGGCTAGGTGCATGACCGTGGCATTGTGGGTCAGCGCAGTGGATCAGAGTATCGTGGTGGGAGAGGAAGAATATACAGCTCCAAATTGACATTTTTTCTGCACATGGTTCAAGAGGTGCGCACAGTAATTGTATTAGATTTATATTTGTGTATATTGTAATTAACATGTTTATATGGACATCAGCTAGAATTAGAAACAACAGAGAGACGTGTACTTCAACTTTTATGTTTTATTTTTTTGCAGTTTTCACAGTGTCATTGGTGTCTTCTGATATCTTCTGATGTCGTCGAGAGGGAGAGAAATAAATGTTGACATCTGTATGAAGCCTGGCCATCATTGTTGAACCAGTGTAGCTACAGTGAAAACATAATGCCAATGTGGCCAAAAGTTCAGAATAAAGAGCGATGCATGTCCAGGAAAAGAATGGAGGAAGCGCAATAACTGGGGTAGTGTGTGGCTGGAAAAAAACGTAAAGGAAACGACTCGCTGATTCAGGAGAGAAAATGGATCGCGGTCCCTGAAAGTACAGCGACTTCAATAGAGAGCAGCGTTTACAGTGTTTGCAGTGTTTGCCGTCTTCAGGCAGAGGACAGCAGCTCTGCAGCCAGCATTAGGTTTGACAGTGCCACCCCTACAACTTTATGGTCATTTATAAAACTTGAAAGGGAAATATCTCCTGCTTTATATTGTTATTGATGTTTAATGATGTTTGATTTGAGAGTTTAAATGTATTTAATCAAAGGAGTGCATAAGGGGTTTATCTGAGTAAATATTCACTAAAGATCAGTACTTGGGTTGCACTAATATCTACATAGTTGTAAGAGGTTATATGCATATTTAGCAATGATTTGGTGATAGATACAGTACCTTTTCTGAAACATTTACAATGTCAGTACACAGTGAAAACTCACAAGGTGGTGATCTTAGGGAGCAAATTGAGTCCCTCCAAGTAGAGTTGACCAGGTTAAATGAACAATTAAAATCTGAGTCTGATGAACTTGAAAAGGAGAGATTAGAAACACTCATAGGTGATATCCATGCTAAAATAGAAATACAAAAGGCATCAATGATAGAACCTACCTTCACCACCACAATTGAGCCATGTAAATCTTTACGGGAGAGAAAGTTAATCCCAAAAATGCTGGAGCTGAAGCAACAAAAGGCCTCTCAGAGGGAGAGTAAGTTCATCACGCTATATGACAAGTGGAAATAACAAGTTAGAGCCACACGTACTTCATTGCTTCCCTGTACAGACCAGATAACTTAGCTTGTGTGACACCTCTCAGAGTTTTGTATTGCTCCAGTACTTTAAGTGTCTCCAAAAGCCCATCTTGTTGGACACAGTGACAGCAAGTTGCAGACAACATCATCTGCTCCAAAAAGTGACAGAAACAGCGCCCTGCGCTTTGATGGGCTTTGCACAAAATTTAGCTTGTCTGCGACCAGGTGCACCTTCCTTCGACTTAAGTTTTTGTCCACATACTGTAAGCTACAGGAAAACTGCTCAGATGCACTTACATCAGTGGTTCCATCAGCTGTTAGTCCAAAGAATATGTGCTCCCTCGCCTCAGAAACAATTACTCTCTTGACTGCATAAACAAAAGTTTCTGATATTTCATTTCCAATGGTGTCAGACATCCAGTTGTCTCTTCGCTGCAGCCACTTAAGTGCCCTGGGCAAATCATATGTCTGCTCCATTATTAGCTGCCATAAAACTCCATCCTGATGGCTGTGCCCCCACAGTGGAAGTCCCTTGTGTCCAAGGAATTTTATGGATCTTAAAAGCAGGTCCCAAACTTCCTGGCAATTTTCTGGTCTTTTCCAGCTTGTTCAGAAAGCATTGTGGTTATAGGTCTGTGGCTGAGAGATGACAGCATTCTCACTGATTCCAGATGCATGTCAGATGGATCATGATGGGTAAACTTGGTGGTCGTCTTACATCAGTTGCAAAATACTCCACCCTTCTTTCTTACCTTGCAGCAAACATAGCAAAAAACACTGTTTTTATTAGACACGTAGTGCAGCCACTCCCACTTCCTGGCAGAAATGATCGATCAAATGGTTCTTTCCCAAATCTCCGTGCCGGAAAGCTTGAGTTTGGCTGACATGGCTCAAATCCAGCAGTGGGTGATACAGATGCCGCCTGAGTTGCTAACTCTTGCATTAGTGAATGCAGATACTCCTGGTCTTGAACTGCTCCTGCAGCAAAAGAGCTTGGTATGGTGGACGACGATTGAGCAGTAGACACACTTGCAGATACACTCATGCAGCCACTGGACATTGCATCCTCTTGTTCTGTTTCTATTTTGGTTGCTTTCAAGCTTTTTGTGAAAAGATTCGCTATTCTTTTCTGTGGAATTGATTAGCTCGCGATGCCGCCAAATCTATCCTCCTCACCTTTGGCTGATCCCGACCCTTACACTTTGACCAGAAGTGAATTCATTATATTTGTGCATTTAGAATTATTTTACTAATATATTTTCTGAAAGTGAACTTATCATATGCTGTTCAAAATGTTATACAAAAGTTCAGATAGGCAATTACTTATGGCCAACTACTGTAAAAACACAATGTGTGTTCCCCCTGTCAATAATGGGTGCTGCAGCAGCCTCAGCACCCCACTTCCTGCGCCCATGGATGGGTGTATTTTATAATCCATTGTGCACCAATCAATTCCCAACTTTTGGAGTTGGAAAACATAACTGAACTGTGTTATATTTACCAGGTATTTGCAGTCAGATTGTTATCAGTAACTGGGAAATACATCACTTCATTAAGATCAATTTAAAAACCACTGCAGGGTGTAAATAATGGCAGCCAGGCATAAATGCCATTGTTCTTGTTAATACCGTGCTGTTAATCACAAGGCGTTCCAGAAATATGGAAGTTACAATATATGGACACATTTACCATTAGCCTTGCATGCTATTTGTCACCAATCATCTGTTATAATGAAACATTGTAACTCATATTGTAATCAGGGGCATTATTCATTTTGCCGCACTTTCCAAGTGGTTTTAACATTTTGTTGACCATTTAAGGGTAACGTTGTTTTATGGACTCTGGCAGCCCGGGTTTTAGGTCTTATCAAGGACCCAGTTTATGGGCCATGTCCTTCAGAAAATCCAGCCTGTGAATTGGGACACTGAGTCACACCTGAGAGCTCCATAGTACAAACAGTCCTCTACTGCTGGACACTGAGCTGCTCCACTGGGGTAGATTGAGATCAAGTTTCTTAGGGGCATTTTTGTGATAATTGTAGAGGGAGCGGTACCCATTTTTTTTCTCCTGTCATACCTGTTTTTGCTAACCCTTTGTTGACTACTTACTGTGCTGGCTTTTAACTGATTGCATTTACTGGACTATAAGTTGCATCAATGACACACTTGAGTAAATGTATGATCCTTATTGTGGATCTGCAATAAAATGTTACTGACTGGCCATGTAAATTGAGTCCTAAAACCCTACTGTAAAAAACAGATATTATGCCCGACATCCCATAGTACATTCTATACAGTTAGTTATCTCTGCACAACATGCTACATCAGAAATCTAGAAATCTGCTTGACTCCTCTTGCATCAAGTCTTGATTAAGTTTATCATTCTTTCTTGTATTTGTCACCATCTCCAGTAACATATTGAATGATGAAACAGATCAGTGCACACTCTAATGACAGGCGAAAACAGAAGTGGTTATTTTTTTTTTAATTGAGTGGTATAATCACTGCGATTTCAGTACATAAACTCTGAATACAATTTGTTTCTTTAAAATTTAAAGGGCTGATTTTTATCAACTTTGGTTATCTATTCATATCTAAGAGTTGCACTTCTGTAGTTTGTGAAAAATTGTATTAGTATTGTAATATCCTAGACTTACTTTTAGTCTTGCTCTCTATACTCTGTATCATTTTAGATATTGTTTAGAAAAGGCACTGCAGGAGTATTACTATTAAACTGGTAGACGTGTTTTTATGAGGCATATACATGCCCATATTTCTAGCATATTATATAACATTATGTCCCTAACATATGATGCATGGCTTTGTGCCTACTTAATGCAACATTACATCTCTATATATACTGTTCTGCAAAGTTTATTTTTGACTTCAGCTATCTACATAGTCCTATTCAGTGTAATATGTCACTGCACTACACTGCACAACACAGCAGGAATGCTCAGCTAACAGCTTTGCACAGCACTGTAGCCTTCTCCCCTCAGCATTCTAAATAGATGAATTATGATCACACTCCTCTGCAGTTGTCTGGCCGCCAGGGTTGACATATACACTGTAAAGAGACTGGCTAATGAAGAATGGCTCTGTCATTGGAATTGTCTCGGAAATAAGGCAGATCACTCCATCTCTCTTTCTCTCTCCCTTTCTCTCAGTCTGTCCTGTTGTTTTCTCACTCTTTCTTCCTTTCTTCCTTTTATTGCTCCATTGCACTTCCACTCATCATTCATTCCCGTGTTCCATTCTCTCACAGGATTCTTGTCTGTATGGAATAAATGATATTTTGGTGTTGCAAATGCATCATACCCCTTCACCCACCCCATCCCCCATACCCATAGTGCTCTGCGGCAGTTGGAGATGTGCATCTAACCATTTCTAATGAGCTTGCTTGCGTTATATGCTGTTGTTGTTTGCAGTGAACTAATTTGTGGTTGCCATAGAAATTGTCTCTGCTAAATGTGACCATCTTTACTTTGTGCTTAAATCTATCATTGCCAGCAGCTCAGAGGTGGGCAGGCGCATGAAATTTGATTAATATGATTTAATATAGATTTTCCATTAAGTTCTTGAGGAAACTCTGTGTTGGATGTCTTTGTTGTTTCTGTTAGTATACAATATTTGTTGTTTCTGTTATTATACAGTATTTTTTAAACTCACATTTAATCTTAAAGTCCTCTGATGGCAGAAGATATGCAGTGCAGTTTGTCACGCTCTTCTCCTCATTTTCCCTTGGCCCCTGTCTCAAGCCCCTGCTCAGTTTTCCCAGCTTCTCTCCGCACTCACACACCTATTCCCAATTCCCTCATCACCCAGACCAGTATTTAAACTTGCCATTTTTACCAGCTCCTTGTCAGTTTATCTCTTTATGTTCCTTGGTGCTTTTCTATGTGTCTGGAACCTGAGTTTAGTTACCTGTTGTCTGTACCTGCTTGCCTATCTACCTGCCTATAAACCTGTCTGCCTGCTTGCCCCCCTGTCTGTCTGTAAGCCTAAAAGCAACTTAAATGGATCAGCCTGTCTGTGTGTCTGTGATAGAGTCCTCCCTGTCTGTGCTGTTATCAGCAACTGTGACACAGTTTCACTTATTTCAAGAAGTGCCAGAGAAATCAAAATGATCTTCATTCTCATGTCCATTGTTGGTTAACAATGTCAAAAGACCAAAGGTAGGCATTTTCCAAAGGAGGGGTTTATTTCCCTGCTCGTTTCCTCTGTGAGTGATCAACTGAGTTTTGACAAGCTGTGTCTTCATACATTCTACATTTCCCTTTAAAATCTTTGTCAGGACTGTCTCTTGAATATTTTAAGCATGGTAGGGGGTGAAAACTCATTTGCTACTTCTTTTCTACCACTTTGGGGTAGAAATGTCATTGTCAGTGGGATATGCCCATGGTAGTGGCTGTACCCAGTCTGGCCTAAATGTAAATGTCAGTAGAGATGTTCTAAAAATGTGCTTTTCTGTCTCTTTCACTTCACTTTCTGTCTTATTCCCTTCTCGTCTCTCCTCATGGAGATTCACTGATTCTTTCTCCTCTTTTCATCTTTTCATCCTAACTCTTTATCTCCTTGTTTTTACCCTCTGCTTGCTGTTCCTCCCTGCATCCTGCTCTCTGCCTCTATTTGTTTCATCCTCTCATCCCTCCGTTGTTTTCCACCCTCTCCAGACTCCATTTTATATCGCTCT
Organism: Seriola aureovittata; assembly: GCF_021018895.1. Classification (NCBI taxonomy): domain Eukaryota; kingdom Metazoa; phylum Chordata; class Actinopteri; order Carangiformes; family Carangidae; genus Seriola; species Seriola aureovittata. The sequence continues at coordinate 9,729,664 of NC_079383.1, forward strand.
GTGTTCTTTCAGTTTCCTTTTTTTGTCCCTATTTTCTCTGTTTATTCCCCCTCTTTCTACTCTTGCCATCTGTTTTGTATCCTCACCATCCTATACACATCTTCTCCCATCTTAACCTTTTAAGCCTATCCACCCTAGTCCCTTCCCTTCTTGCACTGCATCTCTCCTATGTCTCTGTGGTACAACTCTTGTTGAGAAGGATGCCAGTAACTTGTCTGTCACCTGTCATGTCTGTTGCTTTTTTTCCTCTAAACCTAACCATTTTTCTATTTCATCTGCTGTATTTGCTTGATTATTCCCCATGCTGTGGAATGAATTTCTGAAACTTTTGTGTACTTGCATCCATGATCTTACAAAAGTTATTTCATTCACTTTCAGTCTTTCTGTTTCGGGGCTCTTACTTTTAAGATCAAGCTGTCTCTTTTTCTGTCCTTTCTTCCCACTCTCTCTAACTACCACAGTACTGTCATTTTACCCTCTTCAGTTGCTATGCACTACTCCCCTCAGGTGGCCTGGCTCATACCAACTTTGCCCCTTCACCTCCATTGCGATATGGAGTGTAAAGGCTAACACAATCTTCCTGTCAGGGGAGATTTATTCCCTCACCTTTTGGAGCTCTTGATCAGGGTCTATGTGCATCTGTAATCTGCCTCTGAAAGGTGAGGCATTCACCCTGCACAAGCCTGCCTTGGCCCTCCTGGATAGATGGCTGGGGACCGGGTCTGTCGATGCAGCATTAAACATTTAAAACTCAGTCTGCAGATAACTTGAAGCATAGCAATGGAGCCAGCAGTCTGGAAGTCTGGAAACCACAGAGGGCAGTGGATGAAGCAAAGAGAGAACAAGAGAGAGAGAGAGAGAGCTAGACTGTCAGGGGACACTGATAAGGAGAGAGAGAGAAGAAAATCTCTTCCTGTCATTTTCTAGGAGACAGTGAGACATAAGACTCAGTAGCTATCACTGTAGAGGAGGCACACAGTGAACAGACAATACTCTCTGTTGCTGCTCTCGGCCAAGCTAAGCCATTTCAAATAGGTGTGACCGCAATATTGTTGCAATACCCTTGTTTCCATCTCAATAACTGTGAGTAAAAAAGAGCGGAATATCTCAGTAACAACACTCAAAGATATGTCTTCCAGGTGCCACGTGTTGCTTTGTTTTCACTGATGCAGACAAAAATGTATCCCAAAAAACAGTTGGCCATTTAATAATCTTACTTTAATACAATAGACTAGTAGACTCAATTCGATAGGCAGAAATGTGCCAACATGCAGCGTTGCCAGTGCTGAGGCAGAGAGGCTTGATATTGCTGCCAAAGTCAATTACAGCACAGCTAGTCAAGTGAATGAAATGAGAGATTTGAAGAGAGCAGGAGACACCTGCATAACCAAATCATATTAAGAACAATGTCTCTAGACAAAATTGGAAAAATACACTGCAGTAATTGTTAGTGTTTTCTTATATGCTGAGATGCATATTTCAGGAATGTGAGTCCTACATCCTCCAGTAGATGGGGTTCAACAAGTGTCCTCCCACAGCTGTGCTATACATACAACTGGTCCTGGTTAGAGCAGGCAGCTCTCACTATGTTAATTGGCCATCAGCGTTGCCTATGACTGATGAATTCAACAAGCTGTTAAAACTATGGCTGTTCTGTCTTGCAGCTGGCCCTCGGGTCAAATAGTCCCTGTTAACAGGTGGGACTACATCTCAAGCAGTTTCTCACATTTTGTTTCCCTTTTGTGAACCATCCAGAGCTTTTTAGTCAGATGGCATACTCGCTGATGAACCAGCTGTAATTGGAGGTCTGTCACTGATCAGTCAATGATAATTAACTCCAGCCTACAATTTCCCCTGACATTTGCTCCTTGAAACAGCCAATTAGGCCACATTGAGAAAGTAGAGCAGGCAATGGCAGACACATTCCCTTACTATATGTGAGACACGCAAAAACACCTTCACACACATGCTCAGATGCACAAAAAAGAGTGCAGGACTGTTGCGTGACCAGCTTGACAAAGATGCTGTTGATCCTAAAACAAGTTGAGGTCCAGGAGGGTGCAACAGCACTGTAACACCTGAGCTCTGTGTCAGCACTCTTTGCCTTCTCCTCACTTCTTCTCACCTGTCCTCACCTTTCCTCCGCTCTCATCCCATTGCTTTTCCTTACCTTTGCTCCCACACTGCTGCCCTTGGTCTCCTCTATCCTTCATCATTTCCCTCCTTCTTTCTCTGTTTTTGTTAGTTTCTCTCTGCCTCTGTTCTGTCAAGCACAAACAGGACTGCCATGCTGTTACATGCCATAAATTCAGACAGGGTCATAACATATTTTTTTATTACAACCAGACCATAACACAGACATAGAGTGATGTAGGGATAATTAGAGGGAAATAGCTACAGAGACAAAAGCAAAAGCACTTATGACAATAGAAGGGAAAGATAAAAAACTGAAAAAAAAGAGTAAGAATAGAATATAAAAGATCTGGATTTAATATCATGTCAGAGAATAGCATAGAGTATGAGAATATGAGAAAGTTGAGAGAAGGACACAGTGGAGCATGTTGTGATAGCTCTGACGTGAGGAGAAATGGCCGGGAGAGGTAGATGGATGAAGGAGAGATCGAGGAACTGAGGAGGAAGAAACAGGCGAAGAATGACAACGTGTGACTTAGAAACAGAGACGGAAAGCTGGGGCTGAGGTGCAGACTGAGTGTTTGCCCTGTGGGCCCAGCTGGCCAAAGGTAAGCCAGAACAGTGCACAATGTGTCACTCTACATTTTATCAACAACATAGCAAGTTATTTCTGGAGGATGGGATCTCCAACCTTAGGTTTAGTTTTTTACTGTTGCATGTACTTGCGTTGGTTAGTGTATCCGAGTGAATGGGTGCACTCAGCTACCACCAATGCTCTGCTGAAACGCATATGTGTCTCCCAGATTAGACTTGTTGACATTCCTTTGTCAATCCACATGGTTTGCTGTCTAAGTGTTGCGTGTGTGTTGTGTCCAGAGTCAGAGTTTCCTTTTCTGTTACACCCTAATGAAGCCTCTGACTTTTATGGCTCATGTACTCTCCTGAGACTCCTCGCTAACATGCACACTTAGAGCAAGTTTCACACGCGGAATAAATGCACGTGCACATTTCACTCTTTCTCTCTCGCTCTGTGTGTGTGTGTGTGTGTGTGTGTGTGTGTGTGGCTTAGGCCCATTGTTTACATATGGCTAATCACCAATTCGACTCTAGGAAGAAAACCTTCCAGGGACTGTAGCTCATCTACTGCAGCGATGCAACATCTGGACTCAAGCATATTTTATCATATTATTATCAACCTCACTAAATAGTAGTTGTTTAGTACTGAAGAAACAATAGGGGAACAGTCCAATGGGATTTTCCTCTGTTGCTGAGGAAAACCAAGAGCAAAGTAAATAGGTTGGGTGGAAGATTGAACGTGTGAAATAGCAGGAAGAAGATCAAGAAAGGATCACTGAATGGATGGAAGGAAATAAGACTGATCAAAAGGAAAGGTGGCAGGAAGAAAAGCACTGTGACAAAAATAGAATGCAGTTCAGGGCAGAATAAACTATCTGAAAACAGGAAATGACAGAAGAAAGAGGCAAAAAATGTGAGGAAAAGCAAAGAAAGGAAAAAAGATGGGACCTAATAAAAGGCAAAGCTTTTGGTTGCATTTACCATAGAAATATATACTCTGTGAGACAATACCAGATGGCAAGACCAAGAAAATTTATAATAGTGATAATCACTCAGTATTATTAAGGAATATTATGACTAATGGAAAATGAAAATTTCAGCAGAAAAGACAAACTGTGCCTTGATGATTGTGGTGATGGGCTACACTGTGCCGGCCATGGCAGCAGGTGGTGACTTGATATAAATTAGAGTTGGTAAAGGAGCCTGGCAGATAAGTACTCATTTGTGACATGCATTTACATGGTGATGCAAATGGGTGCTGGGAAGGATGGGAGGGTTGGGAAATGAATGGATAATAGAAGTCAAAATAAGGAATTGAAGGAATAAGGAAAAAGGAAAATACACACAAACAGGATTGCAGGACACAACACATAAAGGATACAAAGTGTAGATGAATTATACCTCTGTTCTTCTGTATTATGTGCAAAGACATGCACACACATATGTGCGCTTGCCCCCGCCTGCGTCTCCAGCCCGTATTTTCTTCTCTCATGTCCTCTCCCATTATGGAGCATATGCAAAAGCCAATGTGCTTTCCATCCAGCTCACAATTACATAACAGGGGCCCTACAAGTCTGCTTTTTGTATGTAACACTGCCACTACTACTACATATATCTATCAACTGAGAACTGCAGCTTTGACTCTTGACTCCCATACTTGTGACCGCTTTTAATCTAAAAATGTGACCAAGAAATATAATTTCCTCTCACTGTTATAGTAATTAGAAGAAAATATGAGAAAAAGGGAGTGTATTCATGTAAATACAAGTCAGATATAAATGATAAATAATTGTTAGAGGTTTAGTTTTATCTGAAACCAGCAAAGGTATACATACCAGCACAATATCACTTCTGTAGTGTGACTGAGACCAAATCTGCTCACAGTGATGTGTGTAGAATGTCACAGCAGAGGGATCATATTGAGCTGTCAGTTTATGCAGCTTAAATAGTCTATTGCTTTTCTCACATTTGCAGCACTGCCAACATTATGTGCATCTAAATGTAGCCGAACAAGATTGAGTGAATGTAACTTCTTAATCACTTCAGTAAACAAAACCCCAGTTAAGAGGCAGTAATAATGGAAACACATTTTTGTATAGCAAGATACTATAATTGTTGCCTCAGTGCACAGATACTTTCGTCTTCTAAAATAACTTGTAGACAATAAACAGGAGTTATAATGTCTCCTGACATGTGTAATCATTTAAAGCAGAGACATCATTTGCTCATTCAAGCATATTTGGAATGCTTTATGTTAACATATGGGGTGATTAGCAAGATCAGTTTCCGCTGCTTCCTGCTGCTCTGTTGGTTTTAAATGGGGCAAGAAAAACTGATGTAATTGGCCAACTTTACCAGCAGATGTGTATGTATAATGTCGTCCTTGAACCAACAATATATTCATCCTGCTTTGACCTCTTCTTTAAGTTGTTCTGTGACAGAACTGAGATATCATCTCTGCAACCACTTTTACTAACAAACAAAACAAACAAAAAAACCCCAACACTACACACAACACTAAAGACCAGAATAAAACAGGACAGAACACATATAAGGGTGTCTATAGGAAGCATGGGAATTGTGCGCTCAAAGTGATGTGGGTCACATGTACATTCTCCTTTATAGGTGTTGCTATTACCTACAGTTATTATGAGATATAAAGGACTGACCATGGTTCAGTCTAAACATTAGAGGGAAATGGAGATGCTTTTCCCCAGGGCAGCATAAACAATCATGTGATGTTTCCAACCTGTAACACACTGGTAGACCAGGGTGTGTAGCAAATATACAGTGACCCTTGGCACACATTGTACCTTCGTAAATCGTGTATTCTTGTCATTATTATGATATCCTTTAAAGCCTGCATTATGAATTATGTCCAAATTTTATTTAACCCAGGTCTCAGGTCCCTGGTATATTGTACATATGTAACACAGGTAAGTTGAGTCATCTTATAGCCTTCATCAGGATAGAGTCTGTGCATACACACAAGTCACAGTGACATTATAATAAACTTATCAATAACCTCACTCCAACTATCTCCACCCATTCCATATATCAGCTGCATGGATTTGCAAAGCAATAACCCAGCACAGAGTCAACCATCCACTCAGAATAAAATAGATTTATTACATTGCCTTTTGTTTACTTTTTTTCTCATGGAGCTGTAGTATGCTTGAAAGTCATTTATTGGCTCATGAATGTTATACTGCATTTATAGACCTTTAGGAAATAACATTTTAAAGAGAAAAGTAAGGAAGAGAGTGTAGTAAAAAAAAATCACCTGAGAGAGCCTTATACCTACTGTGCATGTGTATGAGTATGTGCATCTTTCTTTGGATAAATCAACATCTCAATCTATATGCCTGCTTATGACAAAATCACTGCATTTAAGTATGCATATTTTTTATACACTGTATTAATTGATGTGTGTGTATGTAGATAGATAAGTGTGTTTTTCTATGTATGGCCATACAGACTGTGCTTTTGGCCTACTGTGTATACATTGGACTGTGTCTTAATTCTGCAATATTATTTATATTTTCCAAAGCCCACTTCTGTCTCTGTTCACATCAGGATTAACTTGCTTCCATCAATACCCACTCTGTCACATTTTAATTTAGAGAGGATTTATGAAATTATATTTCCTCTCATCACAGGCTGAACTGTTTGAACGAACTAGATTGCAAAGAGACTGCTAAAGAAGCAAAGTGTATGGAGGGGTTTTGAAGCTCACCTGCCCACAAGGGGTTGACGGTTGAGGAAATGTTCAAACAATCATTTTCCTGTGGGCTTTTGACAGGTTTGATCAATAATGCCATAATCACTAACAGGCAGTCATATGAGACATATGAGAAGTCATAAAACTGTATCTCCTTGAGAAGCAGTCCTATCTTCTAGAAATTACATTTCTATACAACAGAACTGCAAAAGCAAATGCTTACAGGAAACATAATTGCTGACTGGATTATGTTCAGCGACAGTAGGTTTTTGTATGAATGAAGCACTACATTTATTAATGGCAGCAGTCACCAGGTTTAATGTAAATTATATAACCATGAAAAAGTGTAATAATGCTATAGGCATTCCACGTTGATAGCATAGCTATTTTGGTGGAAAACAAATATATTTTTTTTACTGATAAGGTCAGTATCAACATATTTGCAACTTGTCAAATGTAAATTAACAAGATGCTCACATAGATCAAGTCAGACTTAAAAAAAAAAAAGGGGTGGGTGGGTAATGTATTCCAATCTGAATTCCAGAACATGTGGAACAGCAATATTGATACATAAAAAAACCCAGTTCAATGCGACCACTGTCATTTCAGATCCACAAGGACGATTTGTGGTGGTTTCAGGGCTCCTCTGCCACAGGCCTGTGGTTCTGGTTAATATTTACGCCCCAAATTGGGATGATGATAAATTCATAGGAAAAATAATCTCATTAATTCCAGATTTGAACTCAGAATTTGGAGTAGATCTAAACTGTGTAATTAATCCAGCACTAGACTGTTCCAATCCTAAATCTGCAAACCTTTCAAAAAAGGCCAAGTTACTATCAGTTTTTATGGATCAGATAGGAAGTGTTGACCCTTGGTGTTCTTTATTTCCACAAAGTAAGTAATTTTCTTTCTTTTCCCCCGTACATCACTCATACAGTAGAATAGACTATTTTTTTATTAACAGGACCCTTCTTCCCTTTGACACAAAAGCTGAAAGCTCTACTACTATAACTGAATCAGATGACGCTCCTGTATTATTAGAGCTTGCATTTCCTCTTTACAAATTGGAATGCCCCCCTTGCGAATTAGACAGGAATTTACTGGTTGATAATGCCTTTTGTGAACTGATATCCCAAAAAATTGATGACTTTATAGAATCCCACAAAAAAGATAACATTTCCCCTTCCCTTCTTTGGGAAACACTAAAAGCTGTAATTAGGGGTGAGATTATATCATATCCCGCTAAAATAAATAAGATGAAGAGAATTAAACAAGACGAACTCATTAAATCAATAACTAAAGTGGATGCTCAGTACTCTATCTCCCCCTCCCCTGAACTCTATAAAAAGAAGCTGGACCTTCAAACTCAGTATAATTTGTTATCAACTTAAAAGATGGAACGTCTCCTGTTAAAATCATGGGGGTATGTCTATGAACATGGCGATAAAGCTGGCCGTCTGCTAGCACACCAACTTAAATGCCGCTCAGTCTCTCAACAAATCCCACAAATAAGGAAGGAGAATGGTGAACTAACTCTTGACCCAGAAGAAATTAATGAAACATTTACCTAATTTTACTCCAATCTATATTCGTCAGAGATGACAAATGACAATACAGACATGGACCATTTCTTCAGTAATCTCCAGGCTCCTTCTATAAACACAACACATAGGACTGAGACTGAACTTCCATTAAAACATATAGAAATCATTAATGCGATAAAGGCAATGCAAAATGGCAAGACGTGGGGCCCTGATGGGTACCCTATAGAGTTCTTTAAAAAGTTCTCCAATAAATTATCCACAATTTTGCTTGATATGTTCAATCACTCTTTGTCCCATGGCTCACTTCCACATACACTGACTGAAGCATCAATTATCTTCCTGCTTAAGCCAGGTAAAGTTAACACTGAATGTGGCTCATATCAACCCCCCTTCTCCTAAACAGTGATGTGAAGATCTTAGCCAAAGCTCTTGCCTTACGCCTAGAAACCACAATGCACGACGTGATCTCAGCAGACCAAACTGGTTTTATTTTAGGGCGTCATTCCTTTACAAATATCCGCCAGCTTTTGAATGTTATTCACTCTCCTGCATCCAGTGTGGTAGCCGAGGTGGTTATCACACTGGATGCAGAGAAAGCTTTCGATAGGATTGAATGGGGATATTTATTTGCATGTTTAAAGATATTTGGATATGGTCCTAATTTTATTTCATGGATTAAACTCCTGTATGTCTCACCGAAAGCCTCTGTAATTACAAATGGCAAGCAATCACAGTACTTTCAGCTGTCAAGGGGGACCCGTCAGGAATGCCCTATCAGTCCACTGCAATTTGCCTTGGCCATGGAGCCCTTGTCCATTACACTCAAATCATTGCCATCAATAAATGGAATTCATAGAGGGGGAAAGGGGCATAGAGTATCTCTATATGCAGACGATTTATTAATGTTTGTATCGGACCCTGTTTTAAGTGCACCTCATATTGTCCATGCTCTGAGGAGATTTGGCACATTTTCTGGGTACAAGCTAAACTTTAGTAAAAGTGAATGTTACCCTGTTAATGACCTGGCTCTTCAAATACAGGACAATGCCTTACCGTTCCAAATGTCTAGAAATGGCTTTAAATATTTGGGCATTAATATTGTATCTTCCTAAATCTTTCTTCAAATCTATTGATAAGGCTTTCATTTCATTTATATGGGATGGTAAAAAACCTAGAACACGGTTAGAACTGCTACAGAGGCCTAAATTACAGGGTGGCCTAGCTCTTCCAAATCTCTGTCAATACTATTGGGCCACAAATGTTCAAAAAATCTTATATTGGCTCCACACTCCTGATACAGACTGGTGCCCCTTTTTTAAGCCACATCTTGCATCTCAACGTCTCTCAGAGCCCTGGTCACTTCCAGCCTTCCCCTCTCTATCTCACAATTTACTAACAATCCAATCGTCATAAATACCCTCAAGATATGGTTTCAACTTAGGCGGAACTTTGGGTTTAAAAATTTTCTCCATGTAAGTCCTATACATAATAATCACCTTTTCCCCTTGGCTAGATTAGACTCTGAATTTACTCTTTGGCAAAGACATGGCATTTATAATTTTAAAGATATGTACATAAACTATATTTTTGCAAGCTTTGATGACTTATCACACAAATTCGGTCTCCCTCGGTCTAGCTTATTTAGGTATTTCCAAGTCCGCCACTTTCTTCAGCGTCATGACCCCAACTTTCCACACATATCTTCACTCTCTGGTTTAGATGATCTGTTAGAAATTCCTTTCAACTCCAAAAGACTAATTTCAAGAATCAGTGACTGTATAACTTCTTTTAAAACCACAACCCTTGCAAAGATCAGGGCAGACTGGGTGGATGAGCTGGGGGAGGACTTGGAGGAGGACACTTAGAATAGCGCTCTACAAAGAGTGAATGACAGTACTTCCTGTGCGAAACTAAGTATAATACAATTCAAGGTTTTACATCGCACTCTCTATTCCAAAGCAAGACTGGCTAAAATATACCCTAACACAGATGCAAGCTGCGACAGATGTCAAAACATTCCTGCCAACTTAACCCATATGTTTTGGTTATGCCCAGCCCTGACAACTTACTGGTCTGTGATCTTTAAAACACTACCAGAGGTACTTGATATTGATCTCCAACCCAATGCAGCATCGGCCATATTTGGCATCACAGATAGAAGACATTCTGCAATAAGGAAAAGAGCTGCTTGCACGCAGAAGAATATTACTACATTGGAAATCTAAAAATCCTCCTAATGTGTCTTTGTGGCTGAGTGAGTTGATGTAGTTCATACAGTTAGAGAAGGTAAAATACACACTCAGGGGGTCCAGGGACAAATTCTTCTCTATCTGGGATCCTGTGTTGACATACTTAACCCTCGTATTATCCTCAAATATTACTAACACATTTTACCATTGGGGTCAATCTGACCCCAGGGATATTTGCCTCCAGAAAATGATTTACAGAAAGTTGTTGACCAAGTTTTTGTGTCAGGCACTTTGTTTATTTGTTGAATACATAAATAACCCCTTGATAATGAAACCTATCAGTGAGTTGACCTGCCCTCTAGCGCCACCATCAGGCAAAACTTTTAAATTAGAATTAATTTATCTTGAAAAGTTTTCATACAAATCTTCTCAAATTTACTGACAACATTAATGACCACAAGAGTATGAACCCTATTGGTTTTGGTGATGATATGACCTTCTCTGTAGTGCCACCATCAGGTCAAACTTTCAGTTTTAGAGTTAGTGTATCTTGAAAATCTTTCATCCAAATCTTTTCTAATTTGGGGTGCACATTCATGACTCTCACAAAATTAACCATATTGATTGATGTTGGTCGGCCCTGCCTTGTTTGTTTGTCATCAAAGCGTATGACACGGGACAAAACTTTGAATGTCTTCAGAGACATGGTGGCTGGAAATATTGCCCTTCCAGTCTCAGCGTTTCAAAGGCTTGCTGTTGCTTCACCTTTTGATTTGTAAACTCCTGCCAAAATGAGCAAGCCAATGTAGGCTTCCAGGTCAACTACATCCAAGTCTTTCCAACTGTCCCCATACACACACTTCCCTCTAAATTTGTCATCCCAAGAACAATATTTTCAATCGATGGTGTTATGAAGAGCTCTAATGATGACTTGATGTCTTCAACATGGCTGATTGCATATCTGTGGGGCCTGGAACCATTTTGATAATATTAGTAGTGCTAAGTCTACCCTGCTGTTGAAGTGGGGAAAGGGACCATATTATCTTTCCATTTTTGGAAGGGATCGTGTCTGCTGGTGGTTGAGAGACAACAGGAGGGTCAACACTCTCATTCTCATCAGATGAGAATGCCTCAAAATCAGGGTCCTCCTCAACACAATCCTCTGTCTCAGACACATTCTCCTCTATGTCACTTTCACTGTCAAAGAGCTGTTCCAAAACATCATTGACAGTAAACCTTTTCCCAGAGGACATTTTCAAGTGAGAGAGCGTGCAGATTGCAGTATACACAGAGCACAAAGAGGAATGATTTGGATAGAGGGCTGCCGTGCAAGCTTTTATATGTTTGCTCCTCCTTTATTTTGCATGAACTACCAATGTCCTTGCGGGAATACCCCGCCTTCCAATACAGTAGAATACAGTAGGTCACACATACACACACGGACACACACACACCTTCATGCCCATGGTGCGGGAAAGTTCTCATGACAATATTGCCCCTCCCCCAATGTCACGTTAGCAGCAAAAATGGAAAATTATGGTCCCTCTACTCACTTCAACAACAAGGTAGACGTGCTGCTAAGAGTGTGTCCCACCAGACACACAGTCAGCCATGTTGAAGACATAAATTCATTATTTGAGCTCTTCATATAACCATCAATTGAAAATATTTTACTTGAGATGATAATTTTAGAGGGGAGGCATGTGTAGTTGGAAAGACTTGGATGTGATCAACTCGCAAGCCTACATTGGCATGAGTTCACAAGTCAAGTTGTTTCCCACATGCCCACACCACGAGAAGTATCAAAGTTCTCGTGGGAATAGTTGTTACTTGTGTATATACAACAAGGGTAGAAAATAATAATGAAAATAATGTGTGAGCATTGTTCCAAGGATTTTTCCTATGTTTTATTCTTGTGTACATACTGTTGGGACTCATCATTCAAGACACCAGATTTTTCTTTCCTCCACTGGACAAAGGAACTCACACTCCAAAGTTCTTCACCGTTCACACCTGGGGACGACCCTTCCCCCCACTGACCTTACTGGCCACCCAGTGTGGGTCAGCGTGTGACATGTGACCCCCAAGGGTGTCACCAAACAAAACTAGATCTCTGGCCCCTTCTCTTCTTGGCTTGCTCTGGAGAGCAGCTCCTGCTCTCTCCTCTCAGCTCCTCAAAGGGCAACAAGACCCCAGCCCAGGTCAGCCTTGCTCCCTGAGAAAGCTCTCTCGCTGGCCTGCTCACAGTAGCCTGCAAACGCTCTTCTACTCAACAGCAGCGACCTGCTTCCGATTAACTGAGAGTGAACCAAATTATCTTCAGAATCAGCAGCTACAACACAAGGCCAGCTGATTTTCCAAGCAACAGGAGTCATAGCGGAGTTAGCGTGGAACAGCTAACCCTGTAAGGAGAACAAAGGAGATAACAGCAAAGCAACACAGCCAGGACAGACAGGACTTTACTCCACCAGGAAGACTCCCAACTCACTGGACTTTACAAAAACACTGGAAGGGACCTCTTTGTTTGTTCCAAGTACTGGGTAACGTTAACTGACTGGGCCGAACCTTTCACAGCACAACATAGCACAGCACATCATAGCTAAGCAGCAGAAGTCTTAACTTTGTTAATGTACTTGTTGATTGATGTCTTGTTGTTGTAATGTTTGCTTAGGTTGTGGTCACTCATACAGTTAATCAGGTACTCGTATGTTCACACACATAGTAGTATGTCTCAGTTCTAGAACCTGCATGAAGCTAACCTCCTCCCTCTAACCTGGTACCTCACACCTTCCCTCCCATACACACCAGGTGGTCTCAGCGGCCATTTTGAGTAGTTTCTTTGTTTACCGCCATCTTGTGTAGTCTTCTTTGTTCAGGTCATGTGGTCACAGTGACCACTTTGAATCAGCCATCTTGCCATTGTTTGTGTCCCCATAAACACACACACATACCCCTACACACACACATACACACACCTGTATATACTAGATAAGACATTGTGTTTTACTCTGCTCCTTTGTAAATAAATGCCTTTAAGTATAACTACTGGTGTGTTTAATGTTGCACAAGCGTGAATATTGCCAACCTCTACTTGGTAGAATTCCAATCCTTCAACTTTAACTTACTGTTGATATGGTAATTTGGTTATAGTTAGTAAGCTAATGGTTAATCAGAGTTCCAGATTAATGGTAATAAATTGAGACTAAAACCATATTGGCTATTTTGCCTATTAGTTTAGGCTGGTGCCCCGAGGACTTTAATGAATTTTAAAGTTGTTATTTACTATTAATATTTTTAATATTCATATTTTCTTAATTTATGATAGCCAATAAATTGATATACAACCGAAATCCAACATATTTGGTGTCCAGCTCATGAGGTAGAGCTCAGACCCAACAATACCTTGTATCATTGATGCTCAATAAAAATATATTGCAAAAAAAACCCAAAAAACTAGATGTCCACATAATGTTAACAGAAAACCTAATTTAGTCGCATTTACGTTTCCTTCAAAATGTATTTGTTGTTGCCATTTAGTCGAATAGAAAGTTTCTAGTTTCTAGCATACAGGGTTTGAGGGATGAAACAGATACAAGTGTACAAAAGGTGATTAATATGTCATATATTTTGTTTATCTTATCTTTTGGCTGCATCCCCCCCGCTGTTTGTGATTTTGCCATTTGTTTTTTTTTGTTTTTTTAATGTCACTTTAAATAATTTTTTTCTACATAAAGAGACCTATTACATGCCTAGAGAGCTGGTTATGGCTGCTGGTTTGATTGCAGATGCTCCATGTTTTGTTTTTGGCAGATAGGGTTTTGAACTTCCCAATAATGGGAAGCTTTTGCATGTTTCAGAAACATACATCATACTGAGCTCAACCATGTGAGGGATAAGACATTACATTTGTGTGCTTTATTGAATTGTGTTTAATAAATAGGTTGCTACCAGAACAAAACAAAATCTGGTTTTATACAGTGATGCAGCATTTGTTCAGCATTATGGAGATGCTACCTGTACATTTTTGCGTTTTTGTGTGTGTGTGTGTGTCTGTGTCTGTGTCTCTGTCTATGTGTGGGTGGGTGTGTATATGCTATCTTCATCTCTCGAGGGGAAGCACACAGCAGTCCCTCTCCACTAAAAGTGCTGAGTTTGAGGGATTGTGTCAGATGACAAATCTAAGGGACAAACTGCATCTAAATCAGACATTCTTTATAGTCGGTCCTTCCCCTCTTCCAACTATCTCCCTCCATCCTTCTCTCCGTCCGTTTCTCTCCTCTTCATCTCTCAAATCTCCTCATGTCACCATAATTTATTGTGCATGGTGAGAGGTGAAATGTGGAGTGTGTAAATTTTATATCACTTTTCTGTTCTTGTAACTTGTCTCTCCTTGTTTATCCACAGTTTTACTTTTTTTTCCCAGCGTAATAGAAAAACAAAAGTAATGTGATGCTGTAGATGAAAGAGATGACAGTGAATCATCAACCCCCCCATGATTACTGACAGAGCATTGCACTGTGGGCAACCTCCACCATGAACAACTCTCTCAGTGGGTGACAGCATTACAAATGGATGCTACACACACAAACACACAAAAAAGTACACATGCATGTGTAATTGCATATACATACAAAGAATTAGAGTATGGTAGGACTGATGAGAACAAAGCACAGATGAAAAAACTCAAAAATCTTTTGGCTAATCTTATAAACATATGGTAGTAAAGCTAAAAACTGTGCTTATTTGTGTTGATTAGAATAGGAAAATTCCCCCTCACTGTTTATAGATAGACATTTAATACCTAGTCTTTGTTTTTTTTTTTGTCATTCACTCTGTCGTCCTCCTTCCCTCCTCCCGTCACTCCCTCCTAGCCTTCATCTCACTCAGAGGGGGGCTGGGAGCCATGTTTCTACCTAATGATACATTGCTGAGAGGAGAGAAAATCTGACAGTTAACAACCTCCTCTCGTTCTTAATCTCTCTCTCTCTCTCTCTCACACACACATACACACACACACACACACACACACACACACACACACACACACACACACACACACACACACACAGGTCTTTCAACAGTTATAAGGACCCTCATTATGCATTTCCTTGCCCCTTATTCTAACCTTAACCATCTCAAAGAAATGTCTAACTCAAACCTGAACCTAATTCGAAATTTAACCCTAAAACACTAAAAAGTCTTAACCATCAAACAGAGCTTTGAAGTTGTGAGGACCGGCCAAAATGTCCTCACAACGGTTTCAAACCAAAATCTGTCCACACAGCCACAGAAAGACATGTACACATGCACATACACACAAATATACAGAGAGCCATGATACAGACAAGAATACATAGTAACACCCTGTCCGGTAATGCAGTAAAGTTGTGCCACTACTCAACTGGCCTCTGCATGTGATTTCTTGTCATATGAAATAAATTGCGAAGATGATAGTGTGAATATATGATCACATACAAGTGTACACATAAATACATATACAACTCATACATGAGCACACTTTCATATGTGCACACACCAAGGACACATGTTATAGTACACACTGAAAAATCAGAGAGAGATGGGAGGAATGGTTGTGTAATGAACATTGCTTTTTGCTTTATTGGATTCTGTAGAATAGAACAAAAAGTTAGAATCAACACTGGCCTCAAGGTGGAGATAAAACTTGCAAGAAACTCTGCAAGAGATTAGATTTTTCCTCTTTACCTTTATTTTTGATCCCATACACTTCAGCTAGAGACTTAAGAATTGATAGTTTGCAGCTAAGAAATAACCATGATTGCTCAATTTGAAATGGTGTACGGAATAAAAACAGACATTGGTAGCTCTTTATCTCTGAGGTGTGATCCTTCAAACTAGTTAAAACTGTTAATGTAATCTAAACTCAGCATGGCAATCTACAGTCAAAAGTACTGCAAACGATACAGATGAAGTTTGAAGAGGCTGTGGTTTACAAGCTTTGCCCTTCTTTATGCATATTGTTGTTTAATGTCTTTATTCCATGGTCTTGTACGGCTTACAGAATATACAATGTACCAATTCAAGACAAGACAAAATGATAACAGACCATACAGTAAAAAGAACAATGTACGAAACATGATTTGGATTAACATTAGTAGGCCATTGTAGTAGGGAGGTAGCACACAATTTTGTCTGTGGTCAACATAGTTATTTAAAAAAAAAAAGAGCAAATACAACAGTCTTCCCTATCTTTGACTCACAGGAATGCCCCCATCCAAAACAAATTTCTCAACTCTAAATTTAAAAGCAACCAGACAACAACAAATGATAATTACAGGGTGAATACAAATGAAAATCTTGATTTTTATTACCTTGGTACCTGACAGCTTTGGATTCACTGCCTGGTTTACCACCTGTGTGGCTACAATTCAGAAATCCATGTGAGAGATACACTCACCAAGCACTCGATTAGGAATACCACACTAATCCTGGGTAGGGCCTCCCTTAACTCTCAAAATAGCCTCAATTATTTGTGTCAAGGCAGTGGTGCAGTGGTTAGCGCTTTAAGAGCGCTGTTGGATGAAGATTCTGGGTTTGAACCTCAGTTCGGCCAGAAACTTTGTGTTTGGAGTTTGCGTGTGACTGTGTAGGTATCCTCCCGCAGTTTAAAGACATGCATTGTCAAGTGAGATTAATTGGCAACTCTAAATTGCCCAGAGGTGTGAACGTGAGCATGAATGGTCTCTATAGGTTAGCCCTGTGACAGACTGGCAACCTATTGAGGGCGTACCCCACCTGTCAGCTGTGACTGGCTTCAGCCTCATGTTGACATGATTATTATTATTATTAAAAATGATTATAAGAATTTTTGCAGATTTGTCATTTGCATATTCATGCTGTGAATCTCCTGTTCAAAGGTGTTGGTTTCAGATCTGGTGACTGCGCAGGCAAGTGACGTTACACTGAACTCACATTATATGTTCATGTAACAACTGCTGCTTTGTGACATGGTACATTATCGTGCTGGAGGTGGCCATTAGAAGATGGTAAACTGAGGCTGTAAAGGGATGCATATCATCAGCAACAATACTAGATATGGTGTAGCTTTCAAACAATAATTGATGTGTAATAAAGGGCCAAATTAAGCTAAGAAAACATCTTGGACAACACCACCACTAGCCTGGACTCTGGACACAAGGCAGGTTGGATCCATACATTTATGCTGTGTGATGCGTAATTTGGATTCCAGCATCTGCATGCATCAGAAATCCAGATTCATCAGACCAGGCTATGTTTTTTCAATCTTCAACTGACCTGACCTTTGTCAAGCCTCTGTCCATTGCAGCCTCAGATTTCTAATCTTGCCCGACAGGAGTGGAACCAGACATGGTCCTCTGCTTCTGTAGCTCATCCGCCTCAAGGTTTGACGTGTTGTGCATTCTGAGATGCTTTTTGCTCTCCACAGATATAAGGAGTGGTTATCTGAGTTACTGTAGCCTGTCTGTCAGTTTCAGAAATATTGAAACCAGCCCGTCTGACACCAACAATCATGCAACAGTCAAAGTCACTGAGATTCTGATATTAATAACTGAAGCTCTTGACCTCTATCTGCATGATGTAATGCATATCACTGCTGCTACATGATTGGATAATTGCATGAATAAGCAGGTGTACAGATGCTCTTAAAGTGCTTGATGAGTATATTAGAGCCCACAAAGAATCGCTTATGTTCTACCTACAATTAGCAATAATAAATTTGGTCCTATATGAATCTTGTTAGCCATCATATTCACACAGTGGAAATCTGGTGGCTACCAATCTCTATTTTTTGTGTCTTCACAAATCTGGAACTGCATGTTTTCACTTGTGTAAAATTATTTCCTCACCAGACCAAGGTGTCACAGCCTGCTCTGCCTCTCTGCAACTGGCACCTACCAATATCTGTTACACAAGGTAGAGGTACAGAGGTAGTAGAGGATGATATTTTGTTAACCTTACTCAAGTACTTAACCTAAACTGTAAGATGGGATGCTTTTATTCACAAAAGACGAATGAAGTGGAAGCTGAGAGATAAAAATCTTCTTTATGTGGTGTAGGGAACTGATTTGGATTGAAGACAGTGTAGAGGAAAAGGAACACTTGCCAGTGTCTAGTGGTTGATATATGTTCCTTTGATTGACCCAAACACATGCAAATGCACTCACTGATTTACAGACTAATTATATTTTATATGCTGGGCTCCTGTGCATAAGTGTGCATGTATTTACACATTTGTGATTGTTTATTTGCCTTTAATTTGCATGCAGATTTTCACAGCTTTCATTTGAGCATAACTCCCCCCTCTCTTTCCCCATTCCTTCCCTCTCTCTCTCTTCTTGCTTAACTATTTTTTTCTGTCTCCCTCTCCCCCTCTATATTTCTCTTTCTATTGAGAAGACATGGCTACAGTGTTGTTCTTACGCTCTGTGACAGCCTCTCTGTTGCCAATTAGTGGTGGAGTGTACACACACACAAACCACAAGTGAGACGATCCACTTAAAGGCCAGCAATGTAGTGAACAAATGTGTCTCAAAAAATTGGGGAAGAAGAAAATCAACCCATGGCGTCATGTTATTTTACACAAGTTGGCGACTTATCTCTGCTGTCTTATGTTCAATGAAAAATTAGGCAGTAAAAGCTCTGAATGAGAACTAACCTCTTAGGTAATGCATCACTAGAAGCCTGTCAGTGGGGATACTGCAGCATCCAGTTCTTCACAGTGGAACACCCTCAACAAAGCATGACAATCTGGAATCATTTAAAACAAAGCAAAAATAAGGAGTGTTATAAGTTCTTCTGTCTGTAGGAGATTTTCTCTTGCTGCACGTTCTTGGAGATTATGTTCATCTGTTTTTGCATCCAGTTTATCAAGAGAGAGCAAAGTAAAGGCTGCTTGTCTTCTTTGGATCTTGTAAGGGTCACTTGACTCACTCGCCCATACTGATATCCCGGGTGAGTAGAGTGCAGCAGCACATTGGGCCACCACACACCGCCATAGCCCTGCCATGGGTCCAGTCAAGGGTCCAACAAGGCCTGAGGCTGCACCAGCAAAGCTCAGCACTCCATGAAGATGAAATTTTGAAATTATCATTGGACCAACACAATGTCTATGTTGTATCCTGGTTGTTGATTGGTTAGGAAGAACGTCCTCTGTTGGAGTATCTTCCCTTTCCCTTCTTGCATCCCTACATGAGTCACTGTTGAAGTATTTTAATCAGAATTTGATTAATAGATTTTTTCCAACCTGCTCTGATTTATGCATCAAACAGCTGCAACATTGAAACCACTTGCCTAATATTGTGTAGGTCTCCCTCACCCGTCCAAAACAGCTGATCCATCGAAGCATTGACTCCACACGATGTCTGAAGGTATCCTCTAGTTTCTGGCACCAAGATGTAAGCCATAGATCTTTTAAGTCCTTTAAGTTTCGTGGTGGGATCTCCACTTGTTCTTCCAACATATCCCACAGATGCTCAATCAGATTGTGATCTGGGGAATGTGGAGGCCAAGTCACACCTCTACCTCTTTGTCGTGTCTCTTAAACCCTTGCTGAACAATTTCAGTGTGGCAGGGAGCATTATCCTGCTGAAGGAGGCCACTCCCATCAGGGAATATAGGGCACGTGTTATGAATGCCAGGACCCAAGGTTTCCCAGCAGAATATTGCCTTCTTCTGCCATTCTTCCCTGGAAGCATCCTTGTGTATCTTCTTCCCATGTGTTCAACCGATTGAATACAGCAGTTATTTTTTTACCAGACTATATCTCACATTCTTATGCACAATGACTTATTAAAGTTTAAACAAAACATCATACTCTTTACCTGTTTCTCCCTGGACCTTCTTTTACTTTCCACTGACAGAGAGACTAACTGAAAATTGTTGTACAAAGAAATAGTCCAAAGTGTTGGATAAATGCTCTTGTGTTCAGACACCTGTTCTTCATTGCCAGCATTAACTTGACAGGTGCAATTGTAACAAGATCAACAATGTTCAATGCACTTCACTTTCAGTGGTTTGTTAATGTTTTGGCTGATCGTTGTAAATATTGTTCATCTAAAATTCATGCCAATAAAGCATACTGAATTTAATTGAATTGAATTGAGAGAGAGAGAGTGAGAGTATATTGCAATACATTCCTTGTAGGTGCACTCTTGTTTGTGTGTTCATCTCACCATTGCTTAGTGTTGCATGTATATTATGTTATTTGTTTGAATAGAGCGAAATGCTTTCCTTGTGGTACTGCACCAGTTTGTCTTTGTGTTTATCAGTGTGCCTATGCATAAACAACAGATGCCATTTTTTAAGTGTATCGTCTCATCCACCTTGATCATAGTGTATACATCAAAAGAGGAGAAAATATGTCAAAATAACCAGAAATTCGAGTCCTACCAACTGGAATTACTGCATACCTCTCAACCCTTAAACTGTCTTGGGGAAGTTTAGCTAAAAGTGGTTTACTCATTGCCCACACTGTGATTGTACTTGTTAAAGGAGTTGAGTGCTCCTGATTAGAACATGTTGTACGTCAACACATCTCTGTATAGAGATGGGACAACACTTCGATGCTTTCAGCACTAGGTGTGTTAAAAGATGTGAAAAACAAAAACACATATGTCTGCTTTCAGCCAGGTCTAACGAGCTGTGATCCTGCCCTATCATTTTTTATTGAAAATATTCCGCCCCTGCGGGGCCCACTGCCTAGCAATACAAAGTCATACAAAGGGCATCAGACCCATTGTGAATTGGAGGTAAATTACATAGGGCTCACATGTTGATTATATAAAAGACAATATTGGTAAAATAATCTCACTTGACTAAAATCTGAGGCTCTTTTCCCATTGTTACACACTCTGTGCATTAGTTACTTTTGGTCTAATTGACCAGTCAGGTGGTAAATTCAGTTCAGTATAAATCTGCAATGTGCTATAGCCTCAGAGATGACCATGATGAAGTGGTGTCCAGAAACAGCAATGCACAGAAAAACCGCTGAATTGACTGCTTCCTTACATTTGTGCTTTCCTAGCAGTCTTAGCAGGATCAGCACCATGGACAGCGGTTGTGACAAATTTTTGAAGTTTAATGATCCACCCTAGCTCTGTAGGGAAGCAAAACAGAGCTGTACGCTGTAGCCTAAACTTTGGCAAAAGCACTATAAAATTCTTTCTGCAGATTTTGTGAAATTGTAAAGATGCAGCCTATAGTTGTCAGACATAGACCTTTGTGCATGAGAAGCTTAAGAGTTATGTTTCAATGATATATTTAGTGTCACCTGTAGTTTAATCTACTGTATGAGTAAGCATTAATTAATGTACTAATTCATTAATTAATCAGTTAATCATCAATTTTAATGTTATTTTAATATCAAAGCACTTGGTGAGAATAGGCACCAACATGCTCATACATACTTGCGAGTTGTTCATAACTGTGTGGAGTGGTAGCAGACTATGGAGAGGGATTTCACTTATTGCTATTTTAGCAACATTACCGCTGAAACTTGCAATGCAGATGGAACACAAGTCTATTTACATGCATGATGATTTAGATGCATGTAAATATTACTGTGTTTTAAAAATCCTGGGTAAACTCATGTCCTGATTAATATAATCCTTTATAGGTGATAGAATCTTATAGCTGTGATACCCAGAATTGTGGTGCTTACAACTTATACATTATTTAATATTCTTAGCAATTAATACGTTATTATTGAATATATCTAGAGGGGAACTTGTGATTGTGATGTGTCTAAACACCTCATTGTGTGTATAAATCGCAATCAAGCCTTTTCTTACAGAGATTACAGTATCATCATCAAAAGTGGGAATCAAATAGTAGTATCCTTTTTCTCCCACCCACAACCTACTCAGGGAATCACAAGGCCTCAAACATGTCTGTCAGTGCCAAGCTAGTACTAACAACAATAAATCTCTTGATATATTTAATTTGTTTGATTTAGAGATGTGTGAAGGCAGGGGCAGCCAGTCACAGATTTATGAGTGCCTGCTCACGTGGTGGCAATGGCAATGTGTTCAGTGCTGTGTCCCAGCAGAAAAATAACACCTCTCATAGCAGTGAATCATCACACCTTCCGATTCACTGAAAACAAGCAGTTAATCTAATTCCCTCTTCAGTTTTGTAAAACTTTGAAATTTCATGGCAATACTGACATTGTGACTGTACCAGGCAAACACTGTGAAGATATTCTGGATAACTTATACAGTGTATTTAATTCCGAGATATGTTCACATTTACAACAAGAATGACAATGGTGGAAATTCTAATGCTTTTTAAAAAAAAAAAAAAAAAAGAGGTGAATAGTCAACACAGTTGCCTTGTTCTCTGGATTATTTGAGGAAAAACAAAAACAACCCTAAACAAAAACAAATAGTGCCTCAGGAGGATTACATCTTGATATAAGTGATATTTTTGTCGACACAGAAGCAACTGCTGCTACCTCTAAATGAAAATGAGTACTTGACATTTTACTATGATCATCAGTAGCACTCACAGTCATCATGCTATCTACATGACTGGGGAGGTTAGGACGAAGCAGCGAGGGTTCAGAAGGACCAAAACAGCCCAGTTTTGCATCTGGTTACTGTGTATCTCTTACACACAAACAAGTTAATATACACTGGATGTCTCTGTTTGCATGTGGGATTGTATCATTGTCAATTCATTTCACATTAAATAGGCCACACACTTCCGCTTTGTTGGAATTATGAATGATTTATTTTAACGGTGTGAATGAACTCAAAAGAAAGGAGCTGGCAGAGAAGCTTTTTAAGCCCTTTACCCATCATAGAAAACTGTGCCGAAGGGCCTGTCTGTGATTTTATCATTGTCATGCTTGTCGCTGTGGTTTAGGCTTAGGGACTTACATACTGTATCTGTCATGCACACACACAAGCACATGCTTAAATGCTCACATGTACCTGCATTCAAACATACTGTACATAAGCTCATACACACGCGTGCACATTGCAGACACGCAGACCATTTATACAGAGTGAGGAACCTGTGCAGAGACACTCACACACGTATTACATGGACACAGACACAAATGCACTTGAAGCCACTACCCACTCCTCAGTACCCAGTGACCCATTCCCCCCCTCTCCTTTTCAAAGCCAATAACACTACAGTGATGGAGGATAAATCCACTGTTCTATTAGGAGAGCTTGCACTCTTTCACTGTATGAACGCCTTTAGTCTTCATCACTACCTCTAAGTGGACAGTGTAGAAAGACATAAGGCCAACATGTTTCTTTGTTCCCTATATGTGCTGATAAAATGTTTATCTTTGGCAGCAGCCACCTGTTTTTTTTTTTCATGTCTTCAAATCCATTAAATAGAAAAGTGGTCGACTGTTGTCTTTTACTTAGAGAGAAGTGAATGTATAAGCCTCCAAGTTTATGGGTGCAGTTGCACGCTTTCTTAATTTCATCATTCCAGCTGAATCCCCCCCCCCCCTTTAAACTATCTTCATGTGAACACATGCTTGTGTGAGTCGGTGTATTGTTGGAGCAAGCGTCTGTGTCTGTATATGTTGAACTGGGTCTGTGTGAGCATGCAAAGGTTTGTGTGTCCTCACATGAGCTAATCTATCAAAACAAGTGTTTGTGATTGCCAGTGGATGGATGACCTTTGGGGTCTCTCTGGATTCCCCTGTCACATCATGTGTAGGAGATAGAGGGCAGGAGCAGAAAGAGCTGACAAAGAAGGCAGAGAAGCACTTGCGAGGTGAATAAGTGCGTTTTTTTTTTTATTTGTTGTTCATGCTATGGTTTTGCTGAGCATGTTTGTTTGTTTCTCAGTATCCCCTGCTTCATATTCATGCAGTTGCACAGTTTCAGCTGGCAGCTACCCAGTACAGCAACAGTTTACTGCTATACACTGAGCTGCTCCCCTGGAGCCAACAGAGAGTGAGTGCCCTGCTCAAGAGCAAACTGCCAGTATGTGTTGAGAGAAGGGGGAGTGTTTCCACAATCACTTTACTTGCCCAGAATCTTCTAGCTGGTCTGAGCAATTCAAAATTGCAGCTTTCTGGTTACAAGCCATTTCTATAATCTGTAGGCCACTATCACCCTCAACTGAGTGACTCAACTGTGCTTCTTGAATCTCAAATGGAGTATATGAATTTTATGCACTAAAACATTTCATGTATGTCCTTATATGTATGTACATATATATATATATATTAAATAATTATAATTATAATTACACACTTACAGTAACTAATTTACCATATTTTTTTTTCAAATGTTCCAACGAGCATGTGCTTTAACAATAATCAAATACAAATGAACAGGTCTTTCTGGGTGCCTATTTAAAATGCATGCCAAAATGTGCAGTACATTAGCTCAACAAGACATCAATTGAAGCCAGATGTTTGTCTTTCTGTCACTATACACAGCACAGTGGATTCATCAGTGGATTTGGAGAACAATTTAACATTATAACATTGATACTTTGACAGACAAAGTGATGCTGCCAACTGAGCAAAACAAAGTTTATAGATACCTTGCAAACCCCTGGTAAAATGAGGGTACGCTTGAGCATGCACGCACCCACACACACAGCACGCATGCACACACACAAAGAGCTGCAATGGCATTTAGGCAGTGACATTTTCCAAGTGACATTTTGTCTGTGGCCAAACCCATCGTCACTGAGTGTGAATCCAATCATGCTATCGTCTACACTGTCATGGAGCCAACAACCAACCCTTAAACATGCATATGACCTTACACACAAGTGCATGTGAACACACACACACACACACACACACACACACACACACAAAAATGTTTTAAACATAATTGGACCAGATGCTCTATCTAGAAGTCATAGACTTTGATATTCTAAACAGGACTGAGCCATAATCATAGTTTTCTAGCCACTAAGCTGTCTTGACCATGACCCTTGTCAACCATCCTCTCCAACCATTTTATAGCTGGCCATTTAAAAGGATTTTTACTATATACACCCCCTACACATAATTAAAGTCACTATATGTAAGAATGTGAAGCAACTTACATGTAATAATCGCTTTTTCATTTTCAACAGCCTGTTGACTGATTAATGATGTAAGGGACCTCCAGGAAAATCTAAAGGATGTGATGTTTATGCCTTCCTTTGCTCCCCTACAATCCACACAAGCAGAAAAAACTACATAAAAAAGTTTTATCTTGTGCCTGTCTAGAACTCAGATGATGTTGACCCAAGTTTAGGGTCAACATCAGCTGATAATGATATCACACTTTATATATCCTTTTTCAACATAAAGTTAGTCAAACTATTGTCTCGCATGGCCAGACTTGTTTTCACACTTCGCTTTAGGGCTCTGCCAGTGCTGGAGAGTCAATATAGTCTAAAATGTAGATTATAGTCAAACTTTAATATCAGTGTCAGTTTAGTTACACTACTATCAAAATGATGCTAGTCGACTGGCCATAAGCACTGCCGGGTCAAATTCTGGTGGGCTGTGGCATTCGTGGGCTGGTGGGCCATCAAAAAATCCATGAAGTTTTTATTGACCCTATCAGTCTCTTCACCAGCATGAGTGCCTGTCATTCAGGGTGCGCATGAGAGCTTGCTGTATGCTTTTTCCAGTGGATAAGTCTTGTGTCTGCAGTCCCAATCCAATTCAAAACTCCACTGATGGCAACATCAGGGTAGCATGCTTTCCCAGTCAGACTATCACGTCCCTGTTTTGCTCAAGATACTCGCTCATACCTTCATACATGCTGACAGGATGCTGACTGCAGTTCACTCAATAGCCACCGGTGTCATTAACAACAAGGATTTTCTGAGTGTTGCATATAGAACCTTTAAATTCTGTTGAACACATTTCAATGACATTGAAATTATTTTAAAAGATTTCCTGCTAAGATGTGAAGATGAGATTGCTGCAGATAATGCAGATGACTCACTGTAATGAGGCTGACTGACGGACATCATCTTAAACAAAGAACTGATTTAAAGATCTGTGTTTTAAAGCTGTAGACCTCATTGAATTAAATGCCACTATGACCTAATGGCTAATATCACTTTTACCAACTAAAGACAATTAATTAATTCACTCCACAATTAAAGTAATAATTGAAAAAAAGGAAAAGATTAGAAGAAAGCCGCCTAGATTGGATCAATAGTAGCTCATACATTTAACATTTTTCATTTATTATCTGTGGAATTACAATTGCAACAATTATCAAATAATGTCTGGATGAGGTAGTGTTTGCAAACTCCTTTTTAAAGTTTGTTTTTAATATGAATGGAGACCAACTGATTACCTGGTCTAAGATTTGTTAAGGCTTTGGAGTTCTAAATAAACTTATTGAGTAAGAACAGCCACATATTCAAACCCATTCAGCTTTCACATTCACTGGTTAAGCTATCATTCTGTAAGAACTCATCAGAGTTTACTGTCTCCTCCATGTGACAGGGATATTTTTTTTTTTGTCCTGACTTTCTTGTCTTTTCTTGTCCTGAGCTGGCTAAAGAAAAACTTGGTGATAAAAAAGAAAAAAAAGTAATAATAATCATGGGGAAAACAAACAAACAAACAAAAAACATTGATTTTCTGATGTATAATACATCAGGCTGTCAGATTGTGAGGCTAAACAACAAGAAATTGAAAATGCTTTGTGCTTCTCTCACTGTTGACATTTATTCACTCTACCAATAAATGTTGTCTCAATAAATGTCACAGATATGAAAGAAGTGGTTTCTTTATTTTTTTTTAAATCAGTGTATATTACCATATAATCAATCCTGACTCCAGCAGAGCGGACTCTTCATAATAAAAACTGTTCCATAAATGCCAGGCATGTAACAAAATGCTGCTATATAATCCAACTTAATTGTAAATAGACAATATTATTTGTTAGTTTTATTGTGCTGTAGTTTTGGCACCAAATGATGTTCACTGCTTTGTTCCATCACTATGCCATGTTGCATATTTGTGCATTTGTTAATGCCAAATGAAAGTTCATATACAGGGTTTCATCAAGGGACTAGAATATTATGTTTGTCTGTGTCAGCTTGCCTATATGTTTATTATTGAATTGGCCATTAAACAGGGAGTAAGAGAGAAGAAGGATGAGAGTATTTATAGTGAGGACTGTGTAGTGAATAGCCCTCAGTATATAATGCACACTAATTAGACAATTAATCACAAGTTAAATACAGTAGAACTTTAACACACTATTAATAGAGAGTTAGAGATTAGTTTACAGACCACATATGAAAACTAAATAGTTTGTTACTCTAAACAGTTCATCACAAAGGAGTTAATCAATGTTGCCCTTCACCAACAGATTCACACACATTCAATCAAACATGCACCAGTGAACACACAAAGAGACATTCAGGAGATTGGCAAAATAGCCCTAAATAAATGCTTTCACCCACATGACTTTTCATGGAAAAAATTAGAAGGATGCTTCTGCTCCTGAGTTTTGACAATGACCATTTGCATTTGTGAGTTTTCAAAACAGCACAAGAAAAGTAGCAGACTTTCAAAAAGCCAGAGCTTAATCATAGTTTTCTATCCTCTAAGCTGTCTTGACCTTGACACTTGGAATTTTTAGAAAGCATTTCTGAGGGAACAACAGGTGCTGTCAACTAAGAATAAAAAAAATAAAAAAAATAAAATAATGTTGCAAATGAGACGGTTTTGCAAAGCTAACTGTATAACTGTTAAGAGCAGGCAGAGGTATTCAACCCATTGTCCAAAACTCCATGTCACAAAACTGAAACTTGATCAAAGAACTCTAGGTCAAACACTCACAGAGAAACACGAGGGGAATGGCTGAAACACTCACACGGAAGACGATCTGGTGAGAGAGTCAAGGAGAGGAGAGTACTTATACATAGGAGAACAAAGGGGCACAGGTGGAACTGGTTGGGTAATTACCTCACGTGAGGCACGGCAGGTAATCATAGAGACAGACAGACAACACCTAGGAGCAGGAGCTGGATGTGACACATATGTAGTAAAGCCCTAACCAACTTATATTAAATCTGACATTATATACTACACAAATTGTGTGTTGGTGTGTGTAACACAAGCAGGGACATATGCAAACACTGCCACTCGTTTAACATGCCTTGGTTTGACAATCATGGAATTTGAACATGGCTAAAACAAGGATATACTTACCAAAATAAGGTACAAGAAAATTTATACTTTTGGTATTTATATAAAGAGAAAATAAAGAAAGCTCTTTGTCTTTGTCTTTGACTTTTCTTTTTCAGTATTCCCTTTCCTTTTGTTCTGATCTTATGTAATTTTGACAGACCAAAGCTATGCTAATATATGGCCATAATTAGGACAGATATAGCTGTGTTATGTCTTTGTGTGTGTGTGCCTGCATGTATGTTTAACCCACCGGGTCCTCCAATCCATGCAAGCATGTCAGTCATTTGTTCCTACCCTCTTTTACGACCAATAGGAGTGTCTCCTGAAAAAGCACCCTTACGGCGGCATGCATGCCGGGCCTTGGTTGTCAAGGTTACCATAAAAAACACGCGACTGTACCGAGAGCGGCCTACCAAACCTTGCCTTGTTTACTATAATAACAGTAATGGCTTGGTTAGGTTTAAAATTTAAAAAACCATTAAAACTACTTGGTTAGGGTTAGGAAAAGATCATGATTTGGGTTAAAATAAGTACTTCCTCAACATCAGATGATCTGTGTTGTCATTGTTACAATAATAACAACGAACAGCCATGGACAATAGAAACAATATAAACTACTGGCTTCACATGGGAGTCCAACACCGATGTGTCCTATTCCTGTGTTTTGTTGGCCCATCCGTCCACCCCAACCTCCTCCTAACGTGGACTTTGTTGCTCTTTATACTACGTCACCGCACTTTTCCCTTTGCTCCTGCCATAATTACTACGGCCACCTACCGAACAACAAAACCTAACAATGGGTCATGGTAATTGCTGAACAAACAACCTGTCTGCTCATTTTTCACAGGACAGTCTTGTTTAACCAGCTATTTTCAGGCTGCTCAGGGTTTTTTATTTGCAGCGCATGAGCCCAAACTAACAAACACACACCACTTGTGTACACACACACACACACACACACACACACACACACACACACACACAATGAAACAGAAGGAGACATACTGGAACAAGAAGGAGAGAGTGCGACAGTGACAGAGTGAGCAAGAGAGTGAAATTGGAGAATGAGAGATGATTTCATTTTGCCCACTGAGCTCTTAAATAATTTAATGAGGGAAAGATCTGTATTGCTGTTTGTGCATTGAATATTTATAATGCATATAAAACTGTTATGGGCAGGCTGTTGGCAGTCATATGTCTCAGGTTTGTGTGTTTTTTAAAAGGAACATTAGAACCCAAAATTCAAACACATAAAGCTGTTGCTCCTGGTCATCACTAGTGATTTACAAGTACAATACCAGGACCAGGGTTTGGAGATTTTACTTATAAATGTAAAGCAAATATTTCCAGTGTTCTTCATTTAGTGACAAACCATAAACCCAGAACCAGCCTCATCCATAGCTTATTTTCAGTGTGTGGGTCTTTGATTTGTCCGTCTTTGAAGCGTTTTTTCTGAATTCCTCTTTGCCTGGACCAAAGATATTTTAATCCTGGGCTCATATTTATCAGACAACACAGAATCACTCTGAGGACTCACACTGAATGTTTGAGGGGAACTAAAAATATCATTTTATGACACTTAACATTAAATTAATAATGCAAACACAAAGTCCTTATTCTGACAACAAAACTACTTCTGAAATTTGTACAGAGAATGTGAATATGTATTTTAGCAGTGCTGTTGAAAAACACTTTATTTCTTTGTATTGCTGCCATTTTTACTATCCTTTTGGGTACTGTATGTCACTTTATCCATAAGGTTAACTTATTGTAAATGAAGCAGCTTTAGTGATTGTGTCTTAATATCATTCAGTCTTGCCTCACCATTCCCTGTCTTTGTGAGACATTTGCTCAGACGCCATCTTGGACAATACCAACCACCCTCTTCACAACATTCTGGCAGGACAGCGAAGCAGCTACAGGTGCAGCAAACATCTCATCTTAATGCACTGCAGAACAGAGAGCTTCAGGAGATCCTTTGTTCCCACTGCCATCAGGCTATACAACACCTCAGCCAATGGAAGTGGACTAATCTAATTATTATTGTTTATTTATTATTATTATTATTATTATTAATATTATTATTATCAATGAGCTAATGGACACATGAATTTCCCCTATAGGGGATAAATAAAGTAGCAATCTATCTATCTATCTATCTATCTATCTTCCCAATGAACTCAACTGTTAAAATAAAGTAAGTAATAAGATGGCAATTTAGTCTTGGAGTGTAGTTTCTCTTACATCCTGTTTCTTGAATTTACAAAAGTCATCAAGGACATGATCCCAAGAGAAAAGCATTCACGGAGCATTGATGTACTGAATGTTGATCTTAGTGATTCAATTCTTATACTTTTCTTTAAATTATGATATTTTATCAGATATTCCACTTTTACCTTTAGTCATGAAAACGTTTCCTTTGAACTGAGTTCACAGGAGGCATTACTGACATTATTATGATACAGAATTCAAGTTTTTATTTGTGTTATTTCTCTGCTGCATCTGTGAGTCCTCCAAACAGTTTAAATGAAACTGTGAGGGCAGTGTCGTAGTGGGTGTTTGACCCGTAGTTGTTGATTGATTAGTAGAATTTATTGCTGTGAGGTCAATGACATCATTGGATTCATTGCTTGTTTTCCAGTAGAGCAGTTTTAAATATTTTGTGTTTTCTCCTTTTGTGTTATGTTGTTGTTGCTTTTTTTGTTATTATTATTATTATTATTTATATCATTATTAATATTATTATTGGTGGTAATAATAGTTGTAGCATCGTAGGTATTTTTCATGCGGGTGTAATTTTTGTTTATGAGGCATAAATCCTTCAAGGGAAGTCCTTACTGTTATTATCAATACTAATGTTCTGTCCATTTCATTAAAGTTGTACCCATAATCACATTAGAGAACACCCCTCAGGTACCGCTGCTAATGTAAATTACATTTTGTTAGACACAGGCTGATACAGAAAGTGCCAGTCATCACTGTGATAAGAAGGACTTGTATACTGAGTCTTCAACAATAATGAATCCTGTCTTACTGAAAAAGATAGGTGTTAATAAGAAAAGAATGCACAATGAAGCCAGACTTAGCTGTATTATAATTCTTTGTCTAGTATTGCCAGATGGCTAGAGCACCTGTGTACACACCTACACACAGATGCACACACTTTCCATATATTCCTAGAATTGATATTAACCAGCTATGTACATCTAAACTCAGATATCATCTTGACAGATAACTTCTGTTTATTACAACTTCATATTATTTGAGAAAACAACAACAATCTACTCAAACGGTCTGCTGTAAATATACATCTTTATTTTGAATGTCGTCTTGGTTGACATACTATAGTCTACCTGCTGTAGTTGCAACAACTCCTCCAACCTGTCATTTTGACCCTTCACTCTGATACAAACTGTTGGTGTGTCTCCTGAAATAGTGCCCCCTACTTGGTTAGGTTTAGGCAAAATACTCCTTGGTTAGGTTCAGGCAAGAAACAACTTCTTTAAGTTTAGAGGATCTTTGTTGACATGGTGACAGTGATAAACATACATTAAAGGTTGTGGAACATTCATGGTTAAAAGAAACATTGGCCATTTGTTTCAATTGGGAAAAAGAACGGTCTCCCATGTCAAAATCCCGTTCTTTGTGGACTCATACATCCACCCCAACCTGCTTCTGATGTGGACTTTGTCATCATGATTACTGCAGACACAGAGGTAAAGGTTGTTGCCCTGTCTGACTTTGTTTTAATGGTTTTGCTGTTTTCAAAGATCTCAGCAATTATTTAGGTGAGTACAGTATTATCATAACCACTGGAAATAAAGAAATAAATACAGGGAAATGTGATCCAAGTGGCAATGAATGGGAATTACGCTAAAAGCAAAATGTAATCTGAGTGATTTCACACAAAAAAATTGTCCTCTCTCAAAAGTCTACTAGGTGGTATTGTTTCTCTGAAAGATAAGTACAAGAACATGCCCCTTGTTTGGTAAAAGTAAACCCCAGTGTTCAGACTCAGACATACAATACATACATTGTTTGAAAAAAAAGTAATTAACATGCTCAGGCCAAAAGTCATTCTTTCTTTTCTTTCTCTATCTCTTTTTCTTATTCTCTCTTTCTTGCAAACACACACACATGCAGAGGCAGCAGATCAGGTATCCCTCCCTCAGCCATCATGTCATGTGACTTTCATCAACAGAGACATCAAAGTTTCCTCTGTCTTTCTTTCCTGCTTTCTCCCTTGGCTCTCTCTTTTATTTCCTCCGGTGCTTGTTCCCTTCCATTCTCTCCTGACTCGTGGTTGACTTTTCAAACTCATTGAAATGACAGACAAGACAAGCAGAGGAGGAAGAAAGAGGGGCAAAAATGAATCTCAGCTAAATTTGAACCATACCTTCACTACATGAACCGTAGCTGTGATTTTAGAAAGGGAGAGCTGGAGGTGATTGCTACTTTGTGGGGAAATTTAATATGCATGGGTGTGACGGAGGAGAGGAGAGTGACCTTTTTACCAGCTCCCATTCACACTTCCCTTTCCCACTCCTTCATTCCACTTATCTCATCTCAGTTTTTTTTTCATTCCTCTTAGCTGATTGAGGAAGGGGAGAGAAAGAATGAAAGAGTGAGAGAGAGTTACTTCTCAACTAGAAGGTCATAGCGCTATTTGATAGCCTTTTGTCTTCCATCCAAAAACAGCACTGTTAATAGCTGCCCATAGGCCACTTTATAATGATCGGGCCTTATCTCTAGAAGCACACGGACAGTCACGCACAGACAGCACACACTGTCTTTATGGTGATAAGCGGGACCATTTAGCTTAAACAGAAAAAGACCTACACTGATGTTAGTTCTTATACTAACGGTGGTGAAACAAAATGTGGCTATGGCTGCTACTTATCCTATTTAAAGCTCTGATGCATGGGCCAGGGCTATGGTATCCTGCATTCTGTCCCAGTAAACACAATTTAATGAAAATAGATTGTATTTATCAAGATGTGAATTTCATATGTAAAAACAAAACAAACAAACACCAAAAATCAGATAGCACTTTAGGCTGAATCCTGGAATCTACCTGGTCTTGATTTCATTTTTCTTCTCTGTATTCTGGTTATGTTTTTATTCTAAAGGAAGCAGGCTCAGTGGGTTTGCTACTGGATAATGTGATGCTCTCTGGATTCCAGTAGGAGAATTTTCTTTTCTCTTGCCCTCCTCCACAGGGAGATTGGATATCAACCCTGTATTCGGCATCTGGAGCAAGGTTGCATGCCTTGCTGAAGGACCAAAGCAGAGGGATTTTATGTGAACATATACACATGTATACACAAGTGCAAGTGCATATCTGTAGGTACTCTAAGTCTGCATGTACAAGAAGTCCATATATACAAAGCACTTAATACAGTATGTGCACATGGGATTGACACTATATTGTTTATACTGTATTATTTTCTCCATTTTTTCTCCAGTTTAAATTTTCAGCTGTGTGTTGGAAGTATCACAGAAAGGAAGAGCTGAAAGTGCACAAAGCTGTCTAATTAGCATTAACTTCCCACTGAAACGTTCTTGAAAATAAAATGGGAAATTAATGCTGTGGTTACACTGAAAAGAAGGAGAGTCAAGTACATTTTGCTCACTACGAAGGAGACTGGTCACTTCCCTCCAGGTTTTAGTAGAAAGTTATCTCTATCTGATGTTGACTTTGACACCCACAGAGCACTGCAAAACACTGTCAAACCAAAGCATTGGAAAATAACTCAAAAATAAAATGTTTCAAAAACTGGTGCTCACCATATGTTACTGAATGATCAAACTGTTGGTAGTGTTGTTTTCTGTCATGAATCAGTGTCAGCATTCCACACTGACTACACTATATTTAGACTTAAAAAACTTTTCATTCTACAAGCACCTGTGACCAGCCCCCAGCCTTTTCTTTTTGCAGAAGAGACTCAAAATACATACAGTCACCTCTGTGAGAGTGGTGCAGGTATGTGAAAGGGCAGGGACTGTGTGTGGGAGGAGTCAGGACCTAATTTATAATGCTGAGGGGTGGATGGAGTTCTGCAGTTGCCATAGAGACCTTTGTGGCTGAATGCGACTGCTGCTTTCTGTCTCCTATTCCTTCCTGAGAAGGAGCTGGTGACACACACGCACCATAGCACATGCACATCATAGTGGAATCCTACACCTCGTGCATTTTTATAGAAACACACAGAGGAAGCACAAAGAGCACCAGCCGAGACTCACAACTCATCAGTTTTTGGATCTACTGGACTGTGGTCCATGCATGTATCAAGGTAAAATATACTACTGTATACAAGACAATTTATGTGTTATTAGCTTACAAATGTAGGAATCACCAGAACAGGTGGGGATTTCTTAAAACACACGCGCAGAATGGTGAGAATAGCTGCTATGACAAATCCTATCCTTTGATTTGAATGTTGAAGAGATCAGATTGTTAAGTTTACGTGGTGATCCTAGCTGTACAGGACAGCTCGGGCGTCTTCCTTAAAGGTATTGCAGGAAAAAAAGATAATGCTTGTCAACCAAGTTTAATTCTCTGTGACTAATCTTAAAGATGCTAACGTTTTTAGCAGCTGTGTGGTACAGATACACCTTTCTATTTTTGCCTCTTTTAATCTGTCAAATAATTCACACTTCTTGGTTGTGCAGTTCATTTTGGCATGCCAAGTTTAATTACTTGTATGTGCTTCTTTTTTTCATTCTAGATTTATTTGTTTTTTTCATTCTTTTGCAGAAAACACTCATCTTACTCACAATGTTGAGGAAATATTTCCTTAAATTGCCAGAACATTGTAATTTGCTTTGCATCCATTGGCAGGTTTTATGTTGGTGTCACTTTGAATTTTTTGTGCTGTTTTATTTCTCTAAAAATATAATTCAACAAAAATGTGCTCCAAAATGTTACAGAGATTTTGTGATGTTAAGTTCCTGGTATATTTTTTTTTATCTCTTAAGTATAGTAATCATGACTGTTACAAATTTCATTTTAAGTGTTGCTGACTGTTCTGTCAGCTTTGTGCTGTTCACAGTACAGTAGTGAACATTGATAGTTATAATAATATACAAAGAAAGAGGTGTGGTTTTTCTTTTCCACTGTCACCAAGTGTTTCTTCATGGTGGGATTTGTTAGGTTTCTGTAATCAATATTATAAAGAGTATGGTCTAGACTTGCTCTATATGAAAAGTGCCTTGAGATAACTTCTGTTGTGATTTGGCATTATATAAATAAAAACTGACCTGACTTAACTAAATTAGTTTTGATAGCTTCAAATACGCTCTTCTACTGTCTTTTAGTTTCAGCTAATCAAAATGAACAGCGGCATGTAATTGGACAAGTTAGTTGAACTCACGTGTGTGGTGAATGCTGGTACTAACCCTCAGCCAATTTGTGACAATTTGTATCTGTGTCAGTAGCAGTTCATTTTCAGAGGCAACACGTATTGTTACATGGCAACAACATGGCACTTCCTTAGGCATAGAGATTGAATGAAAAAAAGGGTGTGACAAAGGCTTATGCATAATTAACAAATTTTACCTCAAAATAGACCTGGCCTAACATCTGTTTTGGCAGTCAGACGTTTACCATTTTTACCTTAGAAGGCATTTAATAGTCTTTACTGTTGAGGCATTATACATCATCAATTAGCCTAATGGGTGCATGAATTGGCATTTTCACACCTTGAGGATTTAAAACAGTTGCAGCTGTGGCAAACAAGGTGACAAAGCAGTCTGCAGTGGGAACTGAGCTGGGCTTTGAAATGAGGATCCTTGCTGTAAAACAAAGCTGTAATTTAAAATTATGGGTCCAGAGGGTTTAAAAGACCCTTTTCAAATTTCCCACTGTCACCTCGCTTTCAAATCATTCGGGTGGCTGAACCAGCTAGTTTGTTGTTCACATGTATGAGATTTATCTTGTTGCATATAGTGAGCGGAAAGTCGAGAAAGGAGTTACTGACAGAAGGCAGATCAATGAATGCAGGAAAAAGTTTGAGTGAATGAAGAGAACATTGAAAGAGAAGGAAAAATGTAGAATCATGTCTGTAATGACAACAATTTCTATGTTAACTTACAGCATATCAGCATACCATGTGGCATATGGTAATGCATCACAGATAAAGGAATTTCCAACAGTGAGATCAATTCTACTATTACTACATATGTATGTGTTGGCGTGTTTGTGTGTTTGTGTGTATGTGTGTGTGAGTGTGTGTGTGAGAGGGAGAGAGAGAGAGACAGAGAGAGGGATATGAAGAGGAAAGAGGGAGAAAGCAAGGACATAAATGTGTATATCAGAGAGAGACAGGACGAGAGGGAAAGAGTGTGCATAGTTATGTGTAAATGGTAGCTGTAGGTATGTGTGAAAAAGGGGAGATGCATTGCATTGTGCTCTGTAGTGTTTGGGGAGGAGAGGGGATTGAGGTTGGAGACTTGAGATAGACTGGGGATCAACTCATTCAGAGCTTCAAATGGCTTTGAGAAAACCAATCAAACCAGCATACACTCTGTACATCTCGCTTGCACACTCTTTCTTGGTCTGGCATACACATGCACTCAGTTGTACACACGATGCACAAAATCTTCAGTGGGGTGGAATTCAGTGTACTATTGATCTGCTTCCATGTGGTAACATGCACACATTCATGCACATACTTACACACTGTGATTTCTGGTTTGAAATCTCATCTGTCAGGCTCATAGTGAGATGAATGATATGTAACTGTCAGTAAGCCACTTAAATAGCTAATGCATCAACACACACACACACACACACACACACACACACACACACACACACACACACACACACACAAATAGGGATGGGTTCAGAGGAGTGCATTCAGGGGTAGTGAGAGTGACAGGCACACACTCACACCTCCCCCAGAATTACCATCTATGCAGCCTTAAAGCAAGTGACTCACAGTTAAACCCATGCCAACACTCACTGTGTTGGCATGGGTTTAACTTGCCAGACTCCAGCCATGCACAAAAGGCTGTGTGTAGACTGGTAGCAGCAAAGAATTTATTAATTTTCTTAAGTACAAGGGTCTACATTGGGGTATTCCAAGTCCAATTTGAATAATAATATGTTCATGAGTTTTAGTGCTTATCGCATGACTGTACAGCAGTTTATACCACCATAAGACTGGATTTTACAACTCTGAAAAGACACCTCTCTGTCCATAATTTCAGCGTTAACAGTAGAATTATACAATTTGCATTGCAGAGTAATTTCAGCATTTAAGCCTTTCTTGGAGCCCTCTGTGTCAGGATCTCCGCTGTACCACACAGTGGTCTCAAATTTCTGTTAAATCTATGTATAGGTTAAGTTTTTATCATCTCTGTGTGAGATCCGCTGTAAGTTTGTGAAGTTTGAGACAAAATATTGTTAAAGGTGAAGTACAGCTCCTTTCAGGAATAGCTCAGTACACGGTTGTGTGCCTAGTGGGCGAGAGAGAAAGAGAGCGCATGAGAGAGAGATAGAGAGAGATACGGGGAGAAAGAGAGCAGTGATGCTGGTGACTGGAGCAGAGAGTTAACTAGTTAGTTAGTAATCAGTGTAGTATATGAGCACAACCAATCCAAGCTGCAAAGAATACTCCAGTGACACTTAAAGCAACCTCTAGACTTTAACAGTAGCATGGGCACATAGGCCATGTTGGCCGTAGGGTGTACAATTGTTTTCAAGGCATCACAGCCAGAGGCAGGAGCAACAATGGCCATGGCAGTCATGGCCACTGTGAAATTCCTACCCTGCTCTCCAGACATGTTTTAACTATCTAAAAACCTCTGCTATGGAAGCAGATCTATGAAAACTTAATCAGTGACAATTCCTGGATCAGGCCTTATTCTCTGCCCACCCCTGCTGGTTGTGCTAGGGTGACAGGTGAAAGAGCAGAAAGTATCAAGATGGTTAGTGGAGGAAACATCAGAGAGCCACATGGTTCATGGTCAGAACCAGACTCAGGATTATTTTGAGGAGTGAGGAGTTTGTTGTGCACCAAAATTGATGACTAGAAGACATATTACAATGGTAAGTGTAGTTATGTAATTATTGCAAAACTCTTGCTCTCTTTACTGACAAGGTTTCGGGTTTATTTTGCCATCTCCCATCTCAGCAAAGTTGACAGGATTGGTTCTTGAGGTATGTGACGTATGAAGCTGTTTTTATGACACTGTCATTGGTTCACTGAAATTCAAGGTGGAAATACGGACCTATGGCGTTGACTGCTTATATCACCCATGATATGTCTTGTATTATATTAAAAAACACCATGAAGACATGTTAACTAGTTTAAAAACTTGATTTCCATTGGAAATGGTCTTAAAATGGGAACATGTCATTTTTGAACAAATCAGCTCATTTGGGAATCAAGAATACATTTCAGGAAGGAATTTCACAAATATCTTTGTTTTTCAAAAACATCTTTGTTAGACAGTTTGTAACCCAGTTTCAGGAGGAGTGCTTCAAGTCCTCCACACAGACTCCTGCACCAACACAGCGGATGGGATTTTAGGTCTTTAATGCTTTCAACCAGTCTCACTCTGTCTAACACCTTTCTTTCCTGTCAGTCACATTCATGTTAATGATGACACTTTATTTTAACTGTCACACAGCTGTCTTTCAGCCCTAAACTGTTTCCCTGACCTGCAGCTGACAATGCTTCACTTCCTACATAACAAGCTGGCTGCAGTCCCAGAGTAATTTGTTGTTCACATTGAAATACTGTCCCAATACTGTTGGGTGGTTTTAAAAGGTTAATGTCATACATTTAAAAAGGATATTATGGTTTTAAGATTTTTAATACCCCCATCATTCCCTCATTAATGACCAGTCAGTTAGTCATAGTTGTTTGATTTTTGATATCTCTGAAGTAAAGTTACACACCTTAACATCAGTTCCAAACTTTCATATGAGCCTCCTCGCAGAACGCCAGCTCTTTCTCTTTCTCCCTCTCTCCCTCTGTCTCAGACGCACTTTGTTTTACTTTATCTTGTCAGGAGCTTCAGTTTGAACGCCTGACCAGGGAACTTGAGGCTGAGCGTCAGATTGTTGCCACCCAGCTGGAGAGATGCAAACTGGGATCAGAGGCAGGCAGCATGAGCAGCATCAGGTAACATGCAAACCCTATTTCTCTTTCTCTCTCTCTCTCTCTCTCTCTCTCTCTCTCTCTCTCTCCCTCTCTATTTGTGTAAACTTAGAGCATGATGGAAGAGGTTCTGTGTCCTTCATGACACTAACACTCACTGCACCATTATACACTTTCACCCTACACACGCACGTACGAACACAAACACTATGGCATACACACCCAGTGTGTTTTCTCTTCAGATCCGTGGAGTGATGTTAGTGGAAAAGAACAATGTTCCCCCTGCTGTGGAGTGCATTTATCAGCAGGATGGATTGGGACAACACTGAGGTTCCAGACAAAAACACACACCCAGATAAAGGCACACACACAAACACACACACACACACACACACACACACACACACACACACACACACACACACACACACACACAAAACTACAAACATTGATGGTGCTACATGGTTTAACACACATACTATACAGAGAGATGCATGACACAACAACATTATGAGTATGATGACACACTTCACAAATACACAAATGTGCACTTTCTCATGCTGCACTGATACACACATGCCATGACATTTGTTGAGGGCTTGATATCACAAATACAGTGACACAACCATTGGCGGCATTTGTAAGAGTGTGACAATGCACGCCTCCACCCACACATATACTGTACATGGTCACAAAATGTCCTCATAGAGACTTTGCTTTGCAAGAGAAACCTAGGTCAAGCCATATCACACTTCCTGGACCCCCTTTTCTCATATTACAGCATTAATTAGCATATTAGCCACAGCCCTGAAACCCTTCAAAATAATTCAATATGTTCCCCAATTATTAAGTCTGACCTTTCTGCAGGTAAAACTATTTTCAGATGATGGAAAGAGAGCCCTTAACAGAAATAGGGAGTAAAGATGAAGGAGAGACGTCTGTGACTAGCATGCAAATTTTAAATTTTATGCTAACAGCTCAAACCTTGAACTTAATATCTTCCCCTGTCCTGTTACTAAATGATTGTTCCCTCACATTTTCTTTCATAGAGTGCATTTACATGCACACTTATACACTTTTTGGAGTATCCTGGTTATGTTTTGCACATGTAAACAGCTTATACCAGTTTAGTATATATATATATAAACTAAATACTTTGCCTCCTTTGAATAAAAATCCAGAGTAAAAGTAAAATTTGGTTAAAAGTTGGCCGAAAGTATTTACACTGTAAAATTTTTTTTTTGTGTGTGTGTGTGTGTGTGTGTGTGTGTGTGTGTGTGTGTGTGTGCATGACTATATTTGCGTTTATGTGTATGTTTTTGTGTTTGCATGGATTTTTCTGTCATGTCAGGTTCATATAAATTCAGCATCCCTCTAATTCCCTCGGGCAGCTGCATTGACTGTGGTATGTTTTTGTTGTTAATAATCCTTGGGCAAATTCCACTACAAGACACAGATATGCTAACAAATAACACAGAATATCTGAATAAATTAACTGTCTTTTATCTTTCACTTACTTATAGAAAGAACTCATCTTGTTTTGCAGAAAAATACATGAGACCCATACATTAAACGTTTCCTATTGTCACCTTAATCATACTTGCCATAGTCAGCCATATGTAATTATTTGATTTTTTAAGTGCCCTATTGAGAGTTTCCATTTATGATGGTGTCTGCTATTTCAGATACCTAGACAGGCTATTTAAAAATGGCTTAAATACCAATAAGACTATTTAATTCTTATCACCCACTGTGTTTTAAGTTAATACATGTAGCTTAAGATAGATTTGTTCTTAGTTGGGTTTTTTTAGCTCTAGAAAACCAAGCACTTAATCTAAGATGATTTTGGACAAGCCAGTCAATATTTTTGTATGAGACAGGTAAGAAAGCAAAGAACCAAGAGTCATCCGTCTAGATTGGTTGGATATTTTTTTTCAGCTAGTTTTCACTCTCAGACAAACTTGATCTCCCAACATATAGCCTGTAACTTTCAAATATATATTTGTGTATATTTACTTTACTGGAAAGTTCATCAGAATTCTCCATTTGCTATTTCCTGCAACACTTAAGTGAGAATATCTGCTTGTGCATGTATCTGTGCCAGCAATAGTGTGTCTGCTGTCAAGTCTACTGTCTCACAGTTGCATCATCTTATGATTATCACATCAGATAGAGAGGATTGGCTTAGCTAAGCGTTTGTCTGCTGACAGCTCACTATATGGCACCGAGTCCACATCCATCCTTGTGTGTGCTCAGATTTGTCAATGCATGTCAACTGAAATGTGTGATGTGCATGTGTCTTTCTTTTCGTACACACACGTGACAACTCACCTCTGAGTATACCTTCTTATTTTTATTTTATCCATTTTGATTGACATAATCTTTTATGTAGATTCTACCTTGTGCTTCTTTTCTTTTCTTTTTTTTTTTGATCCAAGCCTAAGTATAGATGTTACAGTCTGCAATATAACTGTGAATGATCAGAGAGAGTCTGATGCTATTCAAAGAGACAGCGCTAACCTTTCCCATGGTCTCCAACATCACCACTCATTTTCTTCTCCTTCATCAGGGTGTCAGTGACAGGCAGCAGCTAAATATAGAGTGTAGTGGCTGGCTTTGAGTGAAAAGGTGTTATAATAGAGCACAGGGTAGAAATGAAGGAAAGCACATGACATAGTTGGATTTGAGGGAAAAAAAGAGAGTCAAGTAGACAAATAATAGGAGTCTTATATATTCTATGTAGCATTTTTGTCATTTCCTGAAAAACATACTCTTACCTTATCCTTCTAAAGTTATGCTTCTCCTTTCATGCCAATCTATATTCTCACAGACACGGTTTCCTGTGGGTGTAAAGCTGCAGCCACCATGTTAAGTCAGCAGTTGGGCCATTACTATGTTATAAGCCTGTCAGTGTGAGAGTGAACTTAAGCACACATGCTACCTGGTACCCTGAATTTTTCCATTTTTGTCTGTGTGTTATTACTCCAAATGTGTGCAATTTTGTGTCCCCTCTGTTTGTGGGTTTGTATTGCACATGCTTGGAGTGAATGCTGTGTTTGTGTTTGCCTGTCTGTGTGTGTTCTTGGCAGCCGCTGCGAGCCTGCATGTCCTTAGTTGAGTTCCGCTAGATAAAGCAATTCAGGCATCTCCATGGACTCCTCCTCAGAGCTGAGGACCCTAAAAAATGCCTGACTGTGGTGCAGAAACCCAGGGCATTACTGACTAACATCTGTTCACACTGTGAACTGTTGGCATGCGACACAACACATTACAAGAAAGGAAACACACACACACATACACACACACACACACACACACACACACACACACACACTCACCCACGTGCAAAGACGTATACTCCAAACGTCATGCCAAGGTCAATTTATCATTTTTCTAACATTAGTGGTAAGTGGCAGCCAGTGGGAAACGTTTGCTCCTGCTGTCTTTTCTGCGTGACTGGCTGTGCAGCTCAAGCTTTCAGTGCTGCTCTAAAGGGCTATACCACTGAATTTATGGTTGATGCATTTCAATTTGTTTAATCTATTTTCGCCATTACGAAGATGCCAAAACAACGTGAGTAATAGAACCCGAAATCACATGAAGATGAGAATAGGATATGACACTGTGTTTCCTGCAAGTGAAGATAATTTCAGCGACGAGCTGAGTATGTAGAGGAAGTGATTTCAATACAATAATTCATTTTGACGTGTCATTTACCTGTGATGTAGTATGCTGTAGATGGATTAAGAGTCAGTCAAGACCGGGAGAAGTGAACATATGGAGATAACCTAAGTTGTTGAGTAGATTTTAAATTGCATAGAAGCAAAGGTAAAATTTTAAACAAGCTTTAATGTCAACAGTGGCAATTATTGTTATGCTTAAAGATGTTCAATTTTTAGGGTCAGAAAGCAGTTGAACTGGTAACAAATGGGTTATAACATAATATAATGTAGATATATTCAGCTATAAGATTATTTTAAGTGTTTATCAATTTACAGTATTGGTCAACAATTATAACTTTCGCTGTGAAGACAGAATTTACATGATTAATATATGTGTTTCACTCTCCACTTATGGGTTTCCACAGTAGGAGTTGGAATTGTTAACAACAGTGAAATAAATCATTAATAAAACTAAGGTGCAACTCTCAATGCACTTCAATGAACTTTTAGTTATTTTTTGGGGCGAGTTTGCCTTTATTATTACAGCAACAGTGGAAGAGAGAGAGAGAGACAGGAAAGTTAGGGGGGAGTAAAAGAGAATGATATGCAGCAAAGGGTCTGGGCTGACTTGGATACTGCAGTAAGGACTGAGTCTTAATTGTATGTGCTCTACCAGGTGAGTTAGAAGGGCACCCCAGAACTTGAGTCTTACCAGTGTTTTTGTAGCTCTCTCATTTAAAAGGCAGATAAATTACAGTTTCTGGGCAGATTCAGATCATTAGTTCCCCCGGCCTTCGTCTGCCTTGCAGTAACCTTGTTGGGTATTCGGAGACACATTATTAGTGCATTAAACTGTTTGGAAAATAAATAGCTAGCCACTAAGCTAATCGTTACTTGGGGCAGAATATTATCAAGGCCATATATGAGATGCCACATAAGCTCATGGATTTACTGGCTAAATTTAATTATGCTGTTGTCATATTCCGTTGGCTACAAGCAAACATAGTACCAGCTTGATGTCATGTGGCACATGTTATCAAGTATATATGCATTATGATGCGATAGATGATCAATTGTAGATATTACAGCAATCAGTTATACTTTAGAACAAATAATGCACATTAAGAGAGAGACAGAGTATAGTTGTGTCATGTCATCAATTAAAAAGGTCATATCACAGCACATCGGAGTCTATTATAATTTGCCAATTATTTTAAAGTAGAAAGGTCACGTCAGATAAGAAGAATCCAATCCAAGGTGGGCAGCCCCTCAGCTGGTATGCAGATGACATGGGAAGTTGAGTGAAACAAATGTGACCTCTCAGTG
This sequence comes from Seriola aureovittata, assembly GCF_021018895.1. Classification (NCBI taxonomy): domain Eukaryota; kingdom Metazoa; phylum Chordata; class Actinopteri; order Carangiformes; family Carangidae; genus Seriola; species Seriola aureovittata. Next base: position 9,774,089 of record NC_079383.1, read on the forward strand.
GGTGTTTTGTTGTTCATAATGGAATTACTAGCATTTAGTGGAGAGAGATGTATCATTCTGGGGGTATGGGAAAGTAAAGAGTATGTGTGTATGTGTGTGTGTGTGTGGGGGGGGGGGGGGGGGGGTGGGCGCAGAAGGAGAGATGGAAAGAGACAGAGAAAGAGGGAGATGGCTAATAAATAGCTTTCATTACCCTGTGGCAGCCACAGAATAGGTTCATTGATTTATTATCTTTCATTTTCTTTCCTGTTCTCTTGCTCTTTGTCTTTTGCTTGTTCTCATTTGTTTTCCTCTCGCATTTGTCATTCTCTTGCTTTACACATCTTTCTCTCTATCCTCTCCAGTTTTCATCCTTATGTTTTACAGATATTATTTTACTGTTTTATCACTGTGCTAATAAACTGAATTGACTCTCCATGTAGTCACTTCACTTGAGTGAAGAGAATTAGTTTGGCCTTATCATTTATGTATCCTGCTGTCATGTATTAATGATGTTCAGGAGTTGAAGCAAGTGGATTATGTCTATTTTTTAAACAGACAGATCGCTGCTTCAGATGTCACAGATTTTTTTCCTGCCATTGTTGATAGTTTATGTGTGTAACTAAGAATCACAAGGCAGAGAGAGGAGACAGAGTGACAACAAGGTGTTTTATATGGGCAAATGCATGTTATGTTTATTGTGAGAGTGACAAGGATACAATAACAGAGAAAGAAATTAGCTCTCAGAAACTCAGATCCCTGATCAATAAACTTTTGCAGCACACGTATAGATAAACACATGTGCACACAATATTTGAATTGCTTTTATTGAGTTGTTTGCATGCTCCGCTGTATATATGGGTTTGTGTGTGTGTGAAACAGTGTGAGGGAGAGCAAGAGGGGGGGTGAGTGAGGTGTAAAGTTCGTGCCCTGAGGCAGTAACAGCTTTCTGATTGTGTTGTTCGGACTTACACATCTGCCCAAAAACCCCTTGGGTAGGTCAGAGAAAGGTAAAGCTTGAGTATCCAAGAGAGAGCAGGAGGGAGAAACGGAGAGAGAGAGAGAGAGAGAGAGAGAGAGTGAGTGAGGAAAATGGGGGGAGGGTGGACAAGAGCAGTAAGTCACCACACACAAATGCTTGCCCTGCTGTATGTTGGTGCCCAGTCCCAGAGCCTATATAAGACTATTTATTCTAATCAAACTGTGACATTTAGTTCCACACCAGCAGGGACCAGCTCCACTCTTTGTGCGTTTTGTGTGAACACACCCACACACATAGCCACACATTTCTTCAGCCTGTGCCCGAGACTCTTCTCAGGGGCAAACACACTTACTAGACTATAAAGTTGTCCTACCCCGAGGATCAGGCATTCACACCACTGGTATAGGCTTAGTCTTCACACACATTAGAGTTGATCACAGCAACTAATAGACCCCTGGCTCATGGGGAGTGCCAGAAACATTTTGTGAAAGTTCCCTAGTTGTCTTTCAATGAATCACGTTTTGTCCAACCCTTCTCTCTTCTTTTCTGTTCTCTTTTCTTCTATTCTCTTCTCTTCATCAACTTTTGTCTGTTGTCAGTTTCATCCAATTTTCTCATTTCTCTGTAACTTTTCTCTCTTCCCTGATCTTCTTATCTCATCTTCAAAGCCCATTTGACATCAGTGTTTTGACAAGAGAACCAATAGTCTGCAGTCCATGCCAGCGGCTCTGTGATGCTGTGCTAAGGCACACTTGACCTGACGATAGTGCTATATTTGTTACAATTAATCCTGTGAGGAACATGAACAGCTAGACCAAATTTCATAGAAATCCATCCAATAATTCTTATAGCGGACCTTTCATGAAAGAAGCTTAACAGTTGAGATATTTTAGTCTGGACCAAAGTGGTGGACCAAGTTTCACAGAGCTCTGCTGCAAATGAAAATATACTCAAAAGTGTGGTTTGAATCAATGTGTCTTTTAACATTTTATCATGTTTCACTATATGAACTCAGTATATTATTTTATCATTCATATCAGATTTATATCATTTTTGACCTTTGTTGTTACATCATATGAATCTGAAATAGCTTTAGATACACAGTTATGTTTGTTTGATTTAATTTAGAGGAAAGGTCCATCACACTTGGAGAGCTTTTTTACTTCATCATGCAGATATCATTTTACAGCTTTTTACATGCTCTCTTTCTGTTCCTGATCACCTTCCTGTTTTTGCCACGGCTAAAATACTGTCCAATTACATTCCTTTATCTCTCTACACCCCACTCTTGTCTCCTGCATTGAGTGATAATAGAGGGATCCATCACACCATTAGCCGCAGGCGGTTTTATAAGCTCAGCAAAATGCTGTATAGAGGGAACTCAAATTATAGGCCGCTGCATTACACCTTAAAATACACCTTGTGTTTGGGTGAGTGTGTATGTGAGTGTATGTGTGTGAGTGATGATACCACAAGTCATGCTCCCCCCTAATGACTGATGATGCATTTCCAAGAAGAGACGAGAAAAATGGTGGCAGGTGGCAACATCTCTCATACCGCTCTCGTTCCTACTGTCTATCTTTCTGTCTGCCTCTCTCTGTGTTGTTTCATCTCTTCTCCCTATCTGTCTCTCTTTGCCCTTAAATTACTTCTTGGCTTTTCAGCGAGTGCATTTTTTTTCTCACATTACACATTTCACTGTATATGGAGGAACCCTACCTTTTGCTTTGTGTTACCCTACAATGACTTGATAGTATTGCTAGCAGCCAGGTTAATAAATTTATAAAACTGATATTTTATTAAGGCTGCTAATTGAAGAATGCACTTCATACTGAGCAGTGCAGTCAGAGGTCAGGCAGTTAGCGATTGATTGTTGCTCAGGGACATTTAGGTACAGCCAGTGTATACTAGGAGCTTAAATCCTGCTTGTCCAGTCGATGGCTGATTTCTTGAACGATGGCCAGAACAGTGAAAGCTCTGTCACTCCATAGAGAAACAATCTGCTTCAACATGAAACCAAATGGAGTGCTAATGCTAATCTTTGCACTTTAAAGTTTGTCATTTTGATGCATGTTGCCAATTTTTGAGGTCTTCCTTATGATGAAGACAGTGCCTGCTGTTTTTTTCTTTTAATTTCTCTCTCATCTCACCCATCATGAAGGAAGAATCTGTCTTATTTTGCTATTATTTAAATAGACCTATTTTTTGTCAACAACTGTTTTTTTGTTTTGGACAAATCATATCTTGCAGACAGCTGTCACATTTATCCCAGGGTGGCAATATGTTTAACAGAAGAACACAGAATGAGTGTGGCAGGAAAGTCAAACAATGTGCTTCTGGTTTTCAATACAGGATTTTGAAGATTTTAAAATACAAGACGGGTTATACTGTATAAAAGTTAAACAGTTTAAGCAAAAGCAAATAATCACAGAAAAGGTATTCACGATTTAAGACTTCTGCTAAATAATTTTTTTGAAAGACAATGATGTAATGCACATAGATATGGGATTTTGTTTACAATGTGTGAGATTGTGGACCCGAGGGTGTATTTTTTTATTTTGTCAAAATATGAATAACAGATTAATGTATTTTCCATAGAGATAATGGGATATCTATTTAGTTGTAATGGCAGAGAGCCATTACATCTTGTTTCTACCCTGTCAAGGATTTTGTCAGCTTTTTGTGAGCGTTGGTCATCAGGTATTCAGTCATTAAGTGCTCTCTCAGGGATCAAATAAACCTCCAACTTTATTTGGGATTTAGTTGTTTCTTGCAAATATGTCATATCATTTCCTTTTTGTCTTGAAATGATTTGATTAGGCCCAATAATGTCCACTCTGTGTCATTCCAGCTGTTGATGTGAAGGCAGATAGATAGGCCATGTTTATTCCTGTAGGAGTCAGCAGCTGGTGACTCCATGTCAGTTGCAAAGAGATGAAGGCCTGCAGGGCCAAAAGCAGCAGCAGTGTGTGTGTATGTGTGTGTTTGTGTTTGTCCGGACGCGTGCATTTGTATATCTGTGCACTCGTGTGTGTGTGTGTCCTCATACTGAGGGGAATCGGGGGTGTTTGGTTCATTAAACATGCAAATGCATGCTTATCTTCCCTCAACACCAGATAGTGGGGAGAATAGATAAGAACCAACGAAACCATGCCAGAGTGGCAGACAGAGAGGGAAAAACAGAGTGTGTGACAGAAAGAAACTGAGAGAGAAAGCACAGACAGAGAATGGTAAAAAAAAAAAAAAGAGCAAGAAAGAGGCTGATTCAAAAAAGCAAGGTGTGGGGTAAGATCAGAGGGGGAGGGAAAGAGGCACAAAGAGATGGAGGAGGAATGAGATTATTAACAAATTCTGTGGAAGAAAATGTCTCCACAGATGGTATATAATAGGTCACCTGATGGCTACTTGAACATGTGTTTTTTTTCTTGTTTTTTGACATTAATAGCCATAATAGTCCCAAATGATAATATTTAGTGATTTTGTAACAGGTTCTTCTGTTTGTTTATCCACGTCACTCATCCATAACTTATTCATAAGAGAGTTCTGATCACATTTTAACTAAGTATGAAAATATGATATTGCTGCTGCTTTTGGCATTTTCACAGTGAGGGATACTTTATCGTTTGTTTTCTAAGTGTTTATTTTTTCCTTATTAGCCAAAGAAACAGTAAGTTTTCTTGCTGTGTCTGATCAGACACTTAGTGCTCACCCTGAGCTCATTACATAAAATTTTCAGTGTATGTGTGTGTGTGTGTGTGTGTGTGTGTGTGTGTGTGTGTGTGTGTGTGTGTGTGTGTGTGTGTGTGTGTGTGTGTGTGTGTGTGTGTGTGTGTGTGTGTGTGTGTATCATTTGGTTTGGCATTCCTGACTGTTGTGCATGTAATTGTTCTGAATAGTGTGTGTGTCAGGTCAGAGAAGGCAGTTATTAGCATGCATGTATATGGGATTGTGATCTTGACTTTGGAGCCAATTCAACAAGAATGGCTGAAAAAAGTCATAAGTGTGTGTGCATTCATCCATACGCTGACATATTTTATAGATCACACACTCAAAAGCTTGACAGACTGTTATTATGCTTTTTACTATGCAGCATTTCTGGTGTTTTATGTGTGTGCATGTGTGTATTTAACTCAACGCCTGCCTGTCTGCCTGCTTGCCATCTTGTAGGCATGTTTTCCTCTGTTTACGTGTGTGTGGTGACAGCACGATCAGTGTTGGGGAAAAAAGGTTTCCATTTAACAGGATTAAAGTAAGCCGTTTTCAAAAAATGCCAACTGTAATTTATAACAGTTATAGTACAAAACACTGTGATAACTGGGGATGCATTACAGAAAGTGATTACTTGTAATGTTACAAATGAATCAGTCAATCAGTCAATATTAGTGTTAAGTGTATAAGTGTTCCACTGTGGTATATTTCTACCCACAATATTGAAAACTAGTAGTAGATAGCTGAAAATCTGTTTTAGTACCAGATATGGAATTTCCATACAAGGGAAATCTTGGGATTTGATAAAGTTTCTTAGGATTTAAGAAATATAAATATAATGTATAATTTCACAGGAATATCCATGTTTACCCGTGACATCCTGTAGCAATTATGTATGACTTCTCACATTCACGGTGTAATATAAAACTAACATAGAAACAGGATATAAAAAACTTAAATGGACGTGGACCACATTTGTCATTTAAAGGGAACGAAGTGTATGAGATGTGATCCGTTTAATACTCCACTGACTCAGATACCACAGCTTTTTGTTCAGGTTGGCTCAACCAACCATCTCATTCACATCCACAGGATATATTTATATCCAGTACTGCAGGTAATATAGTAATACTGTCCAGAGTCTTGTAGGGTTTTCACACTATAGCCTCACAGTGGGGGATAGCTGTGCCGAGCCACGGTGTGTTAAGTGACTGCAAATAAAAGCTGAGCCTTTTCCTACTGTGGCTGCTTTACACTAAAAAACTCTCTGCAGACAAACTTTTTTATTGGAAGCTTTTATTGTGAAGAATTTGTAGGAAGTGCAATGTGTTTGAGATAAGTAAAGAGTTAATATGCCCCAGAGATGCTCTCAAAGAATTTTTTTTTTTTTTTTTTTTTTGGGGGGGGGACACAAACCAAAAAAATGAATGCAGAGGCAGTAATGAAGATATTTGTCCTAGTGAATATGCATCTTACCACTGGCATGCAAAACATGATCACTTTCAAGTCTTTGTCCCCTTACTGATGTCATCAAAAGAGTCTGTGCAGGAATGCCTCAAAAAGGTCTGACTTGCATATGTATGTCTGTGTGTGAAAGAGAAACAGGAGAGAGCAAGCAAGAGACAGAGAATAAGTTTGTCCTCTGGAGGCACCATACCCTGAGGCCAAAGGTATCAACGCCTGGAGCAGTTTGAGGAGAAGCTCTTTACCTGTGGAGTGGAGGCTATGTGGGTGATAGGGTTGTGTGTGTATGCGTTCCAGGGACCGGTGGTTTTGGTGTCTGTGTGTGTGCACACAACTGTGCCCAGCCTCCTCTTTTCACAAATTGAAGTTCTTCAGTTTATCTTTGGAAACCTCACCAACACTTTGTAATTAATTCATAACGACAATGTGGAGAGGACAAAAATCAACAAAAAAGACAAACTGTCTGTTTAGACTCCAGGCCGCTTTCTGCAACGTTACCTCCGGTGCCTACGTGAGCAGGCTATTAAAGCCTTCTGCAGCTTGAAACCAAACAGAAAGACAGGACAAATGATTGATTGGATTCATTAATTGAAAAATAAAGCAGTGCATGCTCTATACTGCGCTGAACAAAGCATCATATTCCCACAAAGACTTCATAGAGGATAGAGAACACAAGGAGCAAGAAAGTTTATTTCCTCTCTGCCAGAGGTTGGATGTGGGGGCAGACTCCTCACAGGAGCCATAACTGGATGATTTGATTACACTTTTCATTGTGACTTTTATCACCTGCTCTCGATGCTCCTAAATCGATTTTTGTTTGCATTGTAACCCAATGAGTCAGATGGCAGTGCGGGTGGTGGGAGTCACTCGATGAGTCAAACCTGGCATAATCTAGATGAAATTTTGTGGACAGACTCAGTTTTCGGGTTTCAACTTGTATGTGGGCAGTATATAGAGTTGCAGAATATACAATGTACACATCAAGGAATTTTTGTGAGAACAATAAGAATAACAACAATATCAATTCTACCATATTACCATATACTTTTTTTTTTTTACTTTAGATACTGAACAGCAAAGTACATCCTTTGTCCTCGTGTAGACATTTGGTCTTTCCACAACAGTGTGTATGGTGCTGTTTCTTTCTCGTACCGTCTCATTTTTGTATGTTTTTTATCATCAATCCTTTGAGGCCTGCTCATGATGAATGGTTTTATAAACTCAAACTTGCAATCATGTTGAACATTGTACATTTATATCGACTGTAAAACAGCCTGTTTAGGCCTTACTTAATAATGTTTGTGCTTGTGTGCTTTTTATTATCTATCTAAGATGCCACCTGTCTTATTGCTAGCTTAAATGTGCTAATGTTGGCATTTACTCTGAGGTTATAGCCCTCAGGTGCCTCCCCTGGCTATTTTCCAGACAAAAAGAATCTGTATCTTTGCTCTCCTCTCTAGCTGAGATGAATCAAGATGAAAAGAGAGCAAAGAAGTGACTGTAGTGTAAAATGATGAGGTAAATTTTATAGAAGGAGATGCAGTAAGCACATCAAATCCCAGGTCTTTCTTTTTTTAGTGTTGCAGGGGCCTTGATCACTAAAAATGGAGGTAGACATCATCTTCAACAGTATAAAGAAAGCTCAGAATCACCCAATATACATTGTGTATAGCATCAAATTAAACCAAATCCGTAGTAACATACAAAATGGAGGTATTTGGATACTTGAAGTGAAAATTAATTGTTTTAAAACATGCTGGAAGTTGTTACTCTTTATCATTCACACCTGCAGTGCCGAAGGTTAAGGTACAATATAATTCACACATTTGTTGTCCTCCACTACCACTGTCATTACCACATTCTTTCTTATTATTTTTTTTCCCCATTTTCTCTGTATTATACATTCATAATATAGAGTGGAATAACACGGCATAGGTGTAATTTTTCTTGTTTGAAAATGTATTAGTCACATTTTTTTGTTTGTGGTTGTCACCATGAAAGTGAGATGTGGACTGAATATAGATTTAATACCCTTTAATAAAACATCACAATCAAAACAGTAAAACAACCAAAGACTGATTAGCTGATTTAGCTTTGTGTATTTGTGTTTTGTCTGTGCACTTATACATAAAACAGGGAACAAACAACATTACTAAATCAAACCTTTTTTCTTTCTCTAATTTTTCAAGACATTAGCCAATGTTGACTTCTACACATTGACAAAATCATAACAATGAACAACTTTGCAATGTTAGCAGGCAAAAAGAGAGACAGTAAAATTACATCACTCACAAGTTAGCTGCACCCTACTATAGCCAGATGGCTTTTTTTGTGTGTTCGTGTTTGTGTGTGTGTCCTTGTCTGTGCTGTGTGTGTGTGTGTGTGTGTGTGTGTGTGTGTGTGTGTCTGTGCTATGTGTGTGTGTGTGCTCTAGGAGTCACTGTGGACCAGACATGGCGATGCATGGTACTGCAATAGCTGCACCAGCCAGCGCCTCTCCTACCAGTTAATTAAAACCTCAGCCCCAGGGCCACAGTTCATGTCACATCACATCATTCTTACCAATGAATCACATGTATGCATAAATTCCCACATACTGTATGTCTGTATTCATGCTGTGCACTGTGTGAACAGCCTCATCATCATATACACCTACGAACACACCTACACCATGTAATTATGTAATAGATCATGAATATTATTCGTTTTCACTTGATAGGTCCAGCAAGGCATTAGTATACAGTACATGACCACATTATTGTTTACACACACAACTTGTCTGACTATGTGGAAATAGGTTGAATCAGAATTTTTCAAAGAAAACTATTAGATCTATCCCAGGATTTTGCTATTGTGGGGGGTACAATGTGTCCTCTTACATTCAAACAAATGGCATTCGGCAAATCAATCAGCCAGAAGTGTTCCTGAGATAAAATGAATGTTGCCCTGAAGAGTTTTGCTGAGTGACCAGAAGAAACTCTGAGATCAAACCCAGTACCAAACAAGGACGCAAGCTCCCTGTGCTCTGTAACAAGATTAGTGTCCATTCCAATGTCAATAATTAGATAAGAGGCAAAAAGGAACAGGCTTCTAGCTGATTTGTTTGTTCATCATGCTGACCTCTTACAAGTTTACACAGCATTAGTGACATCAAACACTTTCTTGGCTAACATTTACTCCTGGTGCCTCTGGCTTGACATGTTGAGTTTTGTGTGAATTTCTTTTTTCTCGGTGTACACTTGTGTTCTTATGTAATAACTATCACACTATTCAAGCCGCCGTCACCTCTCACTCATCGACACTGATGTATGAAGCTCATGTTCAGCTATTATGTTGATCACACTGTCAAGCAGCGGCAATTCCTATGTAGTGTAAGATTATGTGTGTGTGTGTGTGTGTGTGTGTGTGTGTGTGTGTGTGTGTGTGTGTGTGTGTGTGTGTGTGTGTGTGTGTGTGTGTGTGGAGCCACAGGGTATTGGTAATTGGTCTCATGGGAGCCTCAAAGAGTGACAGTGTGAGGCGAATAACCTCTCTCCCCTTGCTTGCTCACACACATACTGTACACACACACACACACACACACACACACACACTCACCTTGGTCTTTCTGTAGTTGGGAGGACACTTGTTGACATAATGCATTCCCTAGCTCCTTATCCTAACCCACCTTTACCTTAAAGTAAATGCCTGACCAAGTCAAACAGCCCTTTCAAGTTGTGAGGACTGGCCAAAATGTCCTCACAACCATGGTTTCAAACCAAAATTTGTTCACAAAACCATAGACACACACACACACACACACACACACACGCACACACACACTAATATATCCCTCCACTGGAGTGGAAGCTGCTGAGAGTGACTCCGTGACTCCCACTAAATCATTGGTTAGATTATCCTCTGGGGGATGAGTGATTTAGACCGTTGACTCCTTCAGCCCTCAAAGCTCTGAGGTGTCCTATTCGCCCATGACATCACACTACTGCCCTTGAGTGTGAGTTTTGTGTCATATTGATGTGTGTGTGTATGGGTTTCACAGTACCTGATGGGCTGCAGGAGATTACAATTTATTTAGCAGACAAGATAGAGACAGTGGGGTGATTTTGCTTGTTGTCTAAAAGAAATATGGCTCTAGCAACTGCAGTATGTCTGCTGGCATAAATGGACTCTTAAAGAACAGGAAGCTCCTCCTTCCACTCATCTGAAGGAACAGATTTGTGTAAAGGTGGATGGAAGAAGGAAAGTGTGGAATTGCCATAAAAACAGAAAAAGTTATGATTGCTCCATCACTCCATGAAAATGATATGTTCAACAGAAGTGGCAGACATATGGCACATTTCCTGACCTACCATGAATTGTTGATCACGACACCACAGAAAATTAAGAGGGAAATATAGGAGTATGAAATGGGAATCAAACTCAGCATCAGTCACACATTAATTTCAGAGAGTACAATCCACTTTATGAAAATCACAACTAGCCTTTAAAATGTTCTGGTGACTGACTGCACACTGCTCAGACCTCAGTTAGCGACAATGACAGTTCTGCGTGTAGAATCAATCATTAGTGACTCTCGCTGGGTGGGGCCAAACCATTTCTGACTGCAAGCCAGCATCACAGTTGGCAAATTATGATGGGTGTTGCAGCCAAGTGTTTTCACTTTGGTTTCTGTAATCTCTGTTAATCCCTCGCTGTTTGGCAAATAATCTTCTCTATCAGTTATACAGTGGTGTGTGATCATGCTTAGTGGGGTCGACATCACATTGAATTTTAGTACTTGCGCGTTCATCCCCTCATCTCCAGCTGGAAACATTTGAAAATACATTTTCTGTGGAAATATAGATTTTTATGACACCACTGAAAACTAGGGATGGGAATTGATTCGATTTTATTGATACCAATGCCATCATGAATTCTGCCTATCGGTCCACAATTCCCTTCACAATTCCTAATCAATTTTCCATGTGAAAAAGTAGGTCCACACAGGTTTTTTCTACACAGTCACATTGTTAAATAATTCAATATTTAATCAATAGTCAATATAGTTTATCTGATTGCTGTTCCTGCAAATTCACTCTCATATTGTTTTTTTTTTCTTTTTTATATTCGTAATTTTCCAAGCCATATGCAACTTGCATTGTGAGCGTATAGGCCCGCCCGGCTCTGAAAAACATGTAAGCATTGATAAAAGGAATCGATGAACTTGGGGGCATTGGGGGCATTCCAGTGTTTTGGACAATTTGGACCTGGTTCTTAATTCCCATCCCTACCAAGAACTTTATAAACTGTGTTTGAACCTGTGATTTGTTTGACATCCACTGTGCTATAGACGTACTGTTGATTTGTTGTCTGGTAGCTGACTGTTTTCTGAGTTTTGTGGGCCAGCAGTGTGCTGATACATCATCTGTCCTCTTTGAATTTGTTGTTGCTGTAATTAGTAGCCTGTGGTATTATTATTCATATGTAAATGTGAATTGTTATGCTAATATTACTGCTACTCTGTCACATGCAATTATGATTCAGTCAAGGAGGCCTTAATGGAGCCAACACCACATATCTTCCAATTATTGCTGATGGTTTTGTTAAAGTGTTCTTTTGTTTTACATCACTTTGTAAATATTGCATACCAAGTAGTAGACAAATAGAAAATTTGAAATCTGATAAACAAACCAAGCTACAGTATGAGAATCTTATTGCATAGTTCAAGGTAAAGACGTAAAGAAGTTCAAGGTAAAGGGATATACAGTATATGCCTGTGTGTGTATGTGTATGCAAGACCATTATAAATGAATCTACACTGACCTTGAGAACTCGAACATGGCGTTGGGGTAACTGAATCAGCATCATATTTCTTTGAATCTCTTCTGTTGCCATTACAATCAGAAAGTCAGCAGTCTGCTCCTGTTGTATGGCTGCCTGGTTGCAGCCTCCAGCTTGTAAATGGTTTTTGTACTTACTACTGAATAATATGTTCTTTATTTACTTTCTACTAAACTTCCTGCTGTGCACATTTTTTATAAATATTACAAGGCTCCTGGGTCTCTGCATGCATCTACTGTGCAAACTGCAAGTTTGCTAAACGCTGCATATAAAAAAAGTATTATGCATAAAACAACAACCACAAACCAGATTTTAAAGTGTCTTAGTGTATTATAACAAAAAGGTTAATACTTTCAGGTTTAATAATGAGGATCAAGCAAATTATTATAGTTGATTGATATGACAAGATTAACTGCATCTGCAGCTGAATCATCAATGATCACATTAAAATTTTATTCTATCATTCAGTCATCTACCAGAAGTGAAACTTTTTGTCTGACATTTCATAATTTTAGGAGTAGAGCTTTTAATCTCCAGTTCATTGACATGTCATAACAGTCTTGCTGCAGTGAGCCTTGTTAGATTAGTATAACGCTCAGTATAATGTCTGTGTGGAGCACAATAATACAGGGCACACCCAGTGTCAGGCCACCCGTCCCTGGTGAATTATGCATGGAGGTATTCTGTCATTATCTGTGCTGGTGCAAAACAGCGATAGCCCACCTTTCATAATAACTATAATAGCTTGGTGATTTAGACACACACAGCAGATGTTCCTGAGCTGAAATAGTGCAACCAGCAGGTGCTGTTCACATTGGAAACCCACAATTGTGCATGCATAGGCACACACAAGTAACTGAATGAATGTGTGTTAGAGCATGCATGCAGACACACATTTGTGTGTGTGTGCGTTTGCATGTGCAGCATGTGCAAGTGTGTGTAAGGTGAGAATCAGGCTGCATGATAACGGATTACTTCTATTGGGTATTTCTTCCATTCACATGCATAAATGCACATATACTGGTTTACACATAAAATCAAAATACAAACAACATATACACACTTAAAAGAACATGCAGACACAAATGCTAATAGGCTAAACATCTGCATGTGAATTTGAAAGATGTGAAAGAGGTTGAGTGGGAAAGGAAAAGGCTGCAGAGGGTTAAAATATCCCTATTGGAGTTGTCAATACCATGGTGCATTGTTTTCTTTGTTTTGTTTTTTTTTGTTTTTTTGAAGGATAGAGTTATTGTTGCAGCTGTCAGTAGTCAGGCATTAGAAGTCATTTCAGTTAACACTTTGACTTGACAATTCTCTTCCAGCCCCACTGTTGAACTGTCATTCAGCTGTCATATCCACAAAAGTTTGTCCTCAGCCTTGTTTTGAGCACAATAGACTGTTTTCTGAATAGAATATTAGAGAGCTCGCACACAGGGATATACATGCACACAAACACACACACACACACACACACACACACGCTCACACACACACACACGCTTACACACACACACACACACACACCCATTCTTTGCCTTATATACTGCATATAGTCAAAGTAGACAAGCCGTACATCCCTGCACATCCACATAGAAAAACTAATTTTGCTTTTCAGGCTCAATGTTTTGGCATATTTTTGTGTGAGTCGGGTGTGATATGTAGTTTTGAGTTGATTTCATTCTTTTTATTCACAATTTCATTTGGGCCACTCCCAACACAAAGGCAATTCAAATCTATCTCTCTCCAACACACACACACACACACACACACACACACACACACACACACACACGTGGACACACTCCCCACCCCCACATCCTCTACAGAGCATAAAAGCCCACTCCAGATTGACAGATTGCCGTTTTAGTGTCCCACTGTCATGCTGACGATGATGAAGTACAACACTGTTGTTATGACAACCACCAGTGGTTAGGTTTGTATCTATTCAACAGAAAGATCTACAAAGTGGTTCCCAAACGAGCTCCATGCCGAAAAGGGAGTAAGCATAATTTTGTGTTACATTTGCTGGCATTTTTCACACTCCAAAGAAACAGATACGTCACATGGAAGCTCATCGACGTTTCACACTCACTTGGTGTGAAGGTTTAATGAGCTTCCAAATCAACGCTTCGCATGCTGTCAGTGTGGAGCTCTGGTTCTTCTCTGCCCAACAAGTCAGGTATTTGTCTCCAGACTATCCTCTAGTCCATATTTGAAGATATTCACATATTGAGCAAAGCTGTCAATTGGTCCAATGCGTGCATTCATGCATCCATGTGAAGATGAAGATTCTTGGTTGATTGCGTGTGAACATTTGGATGAAACCTACTGGAAAGATTTCACCAATAAGTGTTAAGCAAGTGCAAGTTAGATGATGATGCCTCTCAGCACTCTCAGTTATATAAGAGAGATGTGTATCCATCACTTAGGTTTATGGTAAGCTCTGATGATTGCTTTTGATTTTTGATTTTTCATTAAAATTACCTACTTAGTAGCCTGTCAGTAGCCAGGGCTGGGACGATTATCCGACGTAATCGATGTTGTCGATTATAAAAATTATTCGATGTGGAATTTTAGTGTCGACGCGTCGTGTAAAACCACACAGGGTAAATGTTCATAGAACAAAACCGGAACTTTCTAATGGGACCGTTTATATCCATCTTCTTTGGTTTACCCGGATACAAGCGCAGCGCACGGACTGGGACAACGCGGTGATGTAATTGAAGTCATTGACTACATGAATGATTTGCATCTGTGTAATCTATTTGAACAACACGGCGGCGTCTACCAGCAGTACGATGGAGCGTGTGGAGCAACACGCGGCAAAAAAGGCTCGCACACGGTCCTCCAAAGTTTGGGAATACTTTAATCTTGACACCAACAGTGCGGTAGTCTGCAGACTCTGCAAAGTGCATCTGGCATATCACTCTAGCACGACAGTCATGCACGAGCACATAAAGAGCAAACACCATGGTGCAGCGAGTCAAGATGTTGGACGGGGCAAATTGTTATATTAAATGATTAACTTGAAAATAATTGCAATAAAATTACTGTTAGGTTAATAAAAAAAAAAAATCTTTAGATTAGTCGAATAATTGAAAAAATAATCGCTAGATTAATCGTTTAAAAAATAATCGTTTGGGACAGCCCTAGACTATAATAATACATTGCATATATTCTGATATAAAATGTATGTGCAGCCTCTTGCATTGCCCAGTTTGTCAGTACTGAAGTGATCCATCAGTCGAGCTGTTTACAGAGTGAACCTGTGATAAATGAGAGAGGAAAATTTGTTGCTAGTATATTGAGTGTCAGGTTAATGATTTTTTTTTTTCAGGGTGGATAAACATTTTTATAAATAAATAATAAATGATTTTTATAAATAAAAATAAAGATATTTTAATATCAATATCATCACATATGATTTATCTCTCGATACAACTTAGACACATCATCAGTGATGTAAACTGGGGTCATCGGTTGTTTCGGGTCAACATCAGAAACCCTCACTCAGGCGACCCAGCTGCGGGTGATCAGGCCCCAGCATGTTACTAAGTAGCTTGTTTGTTTCATGGATAGCCCCGTTTGATCCACAGTCATCTTGATGCCTTCTCTGCGGCATCAGTTATGTTCTTGATGGCTTTCCTGCTGTGCAGTCCCTTGACACACAACATTTTGAGAGTTCTGTAGAGTGACTGGCCTGCGAAGCCTCTGCATCTGACCTCGATGAGGTTGCATTGGGTCCCCCAGCCCCTGCTTCGGCATTCGCCTTCCTCATACTTGGCCCTCTTCCTCTCCAAGTCCTCCTCCATTTGCTCTTCCCAGGGGACGGTCAACTCCAGCAGGACCATTTGCTTCGTTGTCTCTGACACCAGAACCGTGTCTGGCCTGAGCGTGGCCACTGCAATGCATACTGATGCCAGAAGCCCCCTGGCTTCACTTGGGCTATTGTGGCTTCTCCCCAGCTTTGACAAAGGTGATGGTGTGCCTTGCTGGTTGCTGTTGCCTGCTGATGGACATCCCCGCACTGACAATCTGTGTTGTGGCCATCAGCACCTGGTGGTGGCACCAGCTATAGGGTCCCTCTCCAAGGGCTTTCGGGCAACTGCTTAAGATGTGCTCCAGCGTGACTCTACCCTGGCACAGTGGCCATGCTGGAGTATCTGCCAGGCAACAGTAGAAGAGGTTGGAAGGGTTGGGGAGGACATCATAGACCGACTGGATAAGGAATCTTATCTTGCAAGGTTCAGCCTTCCAGAGCTCTGACCAAGTGATCTTATGGTCCAAGGTCTTCTCCCATTGAGTTCATGCCCTCTGCTGCCACATTCCTACAATCCTGCTGGAGCAGGCTTCCTCCACCCCTGCACGGACCTCTTCCTTGACCACTTGGTGTCGTTCCTTCCCCTGGACCTTGCTTTAATGAGGTCTTTGAATGCTGCCAAGGCCTACCCGTCCTGATGCCACTGCTCAGCTTTATTTAGCTTGGCCATTTGCCTCATGTGCCCTCCACTTCCTGTATGTTCTTACTTCTATGCCTGCCGTGGAGACTTTGCTGTCGTTTGAGTCTCTGTACAGCAGCACCTCTCTTGCCCGGGTAACCATAAACTCCTCGGTCAGACTGAGGAAGGGAAGTTGAAGCGTGTTCTTCATCCAGTACAAGGCGATGCTGCTGAGGCTTTGTGTCAATCTTCCTCTCGAAGCCCTCAATGGTGGTCAGAGGGACAACATATACCAGCAAGGGCCAGAGAAGTCGTGGAAGCATGCATTGGTTTATCCAAGCTTTAAATTTACCTGGCAGCCCTGTTTTATCCACTGCTGTGAGCCAGGTTTCCCACTCGCTGCTGGTTGCATGGATTGCTACAGTGTTCCTCAGGGTTCAGTTGAAGTCCTTGCCAAAGCTCTTGACTGGCTTCTCTCCAACTGATGGATTCTGGACGCCTCCTCGCAAGAATCAGAGCTTGTCTGTAACCTCCCCCTTCCTCACAACCAGCGACTGGGACTTTGATGGCTTGAACTCCATCTTGGCTGGGGTGATGAGACACTCCAGGCCTTGAAGGATCCATCTACAGCCCTGTACAGATGTTGTCGTCACAGTAAGATCGTCCATAAACGCTCTGATGGGGGGGTTGTAGCACACCTGACTTGGTGAGTGGGCCTCTGCACTCCACCTCTGCAGACTTTACCAGCATGTTCATGGCCAAGGCAATAACAATATCATTGAGACCAGCGCTTCTCCAGCTGTTGCAGCGCAGATGATGTTATTCAAGAGGTGATTCTCAAACTGAAGCAGCTGTAGTAGTTCAGAATGAGGTCCCTGATATTACCTGGGACATGGTGTCGTTTGAGCAATGTTTCAACCAGCTTGTGTGGGTTTGACCGGTTGGCATTGGTGAGGTAAAGCCACAGGACTGCCAGATCTCCTTTGCCTTCCAGTGCCTCCCGGACGCCAGTGTGCTCAATGCATCCTGTCACCTTCAGGACACCCCCCTTCTGCACAGAGGTATCGATGTATGCATTCTTAAGGAGGAACTCTGTCATGCATCAGGCAACAATATTGAAAAACATTTTTTTTTTGTTGTTGAAAACTGAATGCTGATATTTATAATAATTTTTCAACCAACGTGCAGATACAAATGTGTTTGCATCCAAATGCTTGAATGTGCCTGAGTGTCCTTTTGCTCTGTAAATCTTTTGGGATTTACACATTACAAATTCAAGTCCTACCTCTGTAATGTATAAATAATCTATTGAAGACACATGCCATTGAACATGTGCACAACAAATTAAGAAATCGACAAATTAAGCTGCTTAACCTGCTTGGTGTGAAACAATTCATGTTTTAGTGGTCTTAGTGATTTTTAGGATTTATCTAAATGCAACAGGAGGAAAGTGAACTAGTCTGCTTTTCACAACTCAATTTAGCAGTGAAAGAAACATTTGATCATGTTTTCTAAGCCTCCTGACATTTTTTCTCTAATTTTTGATCAAATGGCCACATGGTTACATAAATGTTTTAGGGGGACATTCAATAAGTGAAAGTCATTCCAAGCTAATTAGTACTGTAGGTTTGTGTATAGTGTAATGAAAATTTCCAATGAAATAGACTGGACTTCTTTGTAATGACCCCAATGAACAGCAGTTATTCTGAAAACTGACATTTTACACAGGCACCCCTCAGCTGAAGAACCTGGGATCATGCTGCCATATCCAAGCCCACCTATCCTGCTTGTTCAACTGTCCCTGAACAAGACAATGAATACCTCCCAGGTCCCAGGTGTGTTGTAGCTGACCTTGACATCAGACCTCTATGCAGGAAGAAATGAATGATTATCATCATGGAGATCAAGTAGCACCATTTCATTTTCTACCTCTGATTTATTCTTGATGCTCATGTGGACACATATTTCCAACCCCAAAGCCACAATGTGCAGGATTTTGATGTGATTATGACATATTAAATCATTATTTTGATGACATTCATTTTTATTTATTTTAGGAGTTCTAGTGAATCCGAAAGGACTCTACTAATATAACAATTTAGATGATGTTGCCTTGTCCATCTTTCACAATATCATGGCATTTTAAAGACTAAATAAAATGATTAATTGAAAAAATATTCAACAGATCAATCAAAATATTTTTCCTTTTTTTTCTTTTTTGTTACATTTGGTTTATGGTTTTGACATTCTTCCAAAATTCTGTCTGATTATTTTACAGTGAGGAAAGACAAATAATGCCCCAATGTGTCTCAGTAACTCCTTGAGGAAATATTTTCAAATTTGGTACACACACTCACTTGTACTCAAGTATAAACTGATTAGATTTTGGTGGTCAAAGGTCAAGGTCATGGTGACTTCTCAAAACAAGCCATAACGATTATGAAACATAAATGTCTAATTGTATAAAATGATAAAATGATGACATTTTATACCCAAATGGTCAAAGGCAACTTCACTTTGACAACATAATGTTCTGCAAAAACACTTCTGGCCATTATTCAGCACTGAGGAAGGAGAGATTGTGACCTGCAACTTGGCTGGTTGGTGGAGGCATACAACCACGAGGCAGTAATTGTAGTTTGTTGTTGTTGTTGTCTTTATCTAATAATATCTGAAATACACAAGTGCCTGACACACCCCTGCTGTGGGGAATAAACAGATGCTCTTTGGAGGAAATTCCCTCAAGAAAGTTGCAGCTCTTTTCTTCCTCTTTGTCTTTCCCAGTGCACTGTGCTGATTATGATACAGCGCCAATTATATAATATATATAATTATATAAAAATAATGCCCCAATTGAAATTACAAATGACAGAAATCCACCGAGTGAAACGCTTGTTCAAAAATAGTGTTTACATGAAGACACCTGTCAGAGTTTTATTGAGAGCAGGAGGGCGGCAAATGTCATGCCGCCCTCCTGCAGCTGCCTCATAATTCTCTATGCAGGAAAAACCATGATTATCATAATGACAATCGGTCCAGTGTCTGTATTGCTCTTTCAGTGTCCAAGGGTCAGATCAAAAACTTACAATTTTCAAACTGAAAATTGTTAAACTGAAGGAGTTCTGTTTCATTCATTGTGTGCTGTAGTAATTTATGCAAGCTCATTGTCATTTTCTGTTAAGTTCCTTCTTAACTAACTTATACTTGCGAGGTAATCGCTGGAAATTGAAATTAGTCGATCCCTTGGCCCACAGTCAAAACACACAAATAATGAAATGTGGATTTATGCCTGCAAATATAGCAAGATTTCAGGAAGCCAAGATGTGTTTATAACTACTTCTTGATAAAGCATTAAGTAAACGTCACACAAGGGATTATGGTCTATTAGGCTTCTGTTTTAATGCTGGTAATAATGAAATCGGCCAGTACTGCACACCAAGCCATCCATTTATTCCTCTCTCCAACTCAACAGGATAGCAATTATCGAAGACATGAAGTGCTTTTGGTTCAGTGTTTTGAGAATTTGACACCTTGTATCTGTGTTGATGTGAATGTATCTGAATACCTGTGCACATAGGCAGCTACATATACTGTATGGCACCTGTTACCTTAACAAACCAGGTCTTTTTGTAAAATGACTGAACCATAGAACCAACCATAAATGAAATGGAAATGGAGGGAAGCAGAGCACTGGACAAGCAGGGCAGCATGACTCATTTCTGTTGACTAATCCCATACTTTCAGCCCCACTGTCTGAGTGACAGCGCTGTCAGCAGCATGTCAGGAGAGACACTCCAAAGTGCATTGCATTTCATAACTAAGCTACAACCAAGATGCCAACTCGGATATTTCCAGATCCTAGATGACGAAGACAGACATTAAAACGTGAGTTCTTAGTTAAAACAAGAGTCATATACAATAGAAAGTTGTGCGCTGAATTGTCAGCACATTTGTAAATTATTTATTTGTTTATTTGTCCTTTTTGTAGATCAGACGGAATTAAAAAAAATACCACTAATAATATTAAGTGTGTATAAAAACAAAAAAATATGATATGATAAAGCATGAACCAATGAACCACAAGTACCTGGGCAATTCATTTATTGAATGTTAGGGTTGGTGCATTTTTTGTGTGTATGTAGGTGTGTCTGTGTGTGCACAGAAGTAACCAAGACATAATTAAAATTAGCTCTGTGCAGTATTTGCTGCTGAATGCGTTACCCATAAAGTATATGTTTGTGTGGATCTTCTGTTTTATGTGAGAACAAACTGTGGATGTGTGCATGTGTGTTTGCTTGCTGAGTACACATACACATGCTCACTTTCCCGCTGACAGCCTTATCAGGGCAGGCAAGTGTTCTTAAGTGCTACTATCTGTGAAAGGAGGCAGCTGGAGGATTTGAGCAGAACCTTGTGTGACAGTGTGTAACTCTCTCAGAGTAATGCTCTCCATGCTGTGGCCTAATAACTCATGAAGGATGTGGCTGCTGGGATTCCTGGGTTATACTTTAAGTCCCTCAGTCTTTATATTCCCATGAGACCTAAACACACATCCCTATGCACAAATTAGGACTAAAGGAGCAGACTATATTTTTCTCCCAAGCTTTGTGAATGCCAAGTAGAGTGTGTGGGTATGCATACATGTGGAATTCACTGGGAACAGTAGAGGACGCTGTCTGTTGATTTAAACTGTGTGCTTGGTTAAGAGTGGAGTAGTGAATTTAAAATGTCTCTCTAATACGGGCTCACTGTTAAAAGAGATACAATGCCTCGCTGGGTGTAGTGTTGTGGCATTGCAGGCAAGAGTGTGCAGTGTTGTGGAATAATGCTTATTAAATCGCTCTTTCCTGTGTACCAGCTCTCTGGGTGTCTCATGCAAATTTTTCTTTCTCTGTCTTGCCTCTCTCTCTCTCTCTCTAACAAACTACACTTTAACACAGTGACACAATGTTTACTACTGTTAGCCTGTTGGCTCTCCTTCAGGCACATGAAGGCAAACAGTTCTCCCATCACATTGTTTTCATTCTCGCATAGTGTCTTTTGTGTGTGTGTGTGTGTGTGTGTGTGCGTGCGCATGCCATTGTGGCAAGAGACATTAGAGATATAGCAAATCCAGGGTCCATCTGACACAATGACGTATTTTCTGCAATTTTCTCCTTCTCAACTTCCCCAAGTAAATCTGTCCCAGAATCAGCTGCTAGTGTGCCAAGCAAGTGTAAAAGAGAAGATGACGCAGATGAAGAATCAGAACCATAGCTAAATAAAACTGGAATCAAAAGGCAGAACTGAACCAAAAAAACTAACCAATATCAAACATTATCTATAATTGACGGACCATGACAGGGCCCATGGCGTAGAACTTACTATACTAGCAGCAAAGCAGAAAAGCAATGGTCAGATTCATGAGTATATATTTTAACCTTCGTCTGTCAAGCAAAGCTTTGCAGAGTGTAATCCTAATTCATATTCAGACAGTTAAAGGAATTCACAAAAGGAAGCTACTCTGTGCAGTCACATTTTTTTTTAACATTCACCACTTTAGGGCAACTTGGGAGTAATTTATTTAAAATTTCCCTGCTGGTTCAAGCATTTGAACCAAAGACCTTTTGGTCACAATCCCACATTTCTGACCTTCCGGCTGTTGCTGCTCCCATAATGATGGTGTTTCATTAGTCCAGCAAGCTGCAAAGCTTTTTTTTTTATTTCAGCTGACCTTTACATACATCAGTCATTCCAAGATGGAGAGTAATAGTTAGATTTAAACAGTGTCCATTTGAATTTAGTCCCCTCGTTACAAACAAGTACATATAGCATGGACCAATCGGCAAATTAGGCCACTATGCGGTGCCAATATATATATAGTCCATAGTTACTTCAAGTTCAACCTTTTCTCCCACATTGCTGTGATTTGGTGATTAAGGGATTAAATTTCTGCTGAGTTAATTTGTAACTGATCTGACTTTTCCTGCATTCATGCTGCATTTATGCTCATCCTTTAGTGTGATTAGCAGTGATTAGCAGTTACATAACAATTACTTTCAACTGAAAAGAAATGCAGGACAAGCTGCATCCTAAGGCAAAATAGGCAGAAATAATGCAGATGCAGACAAAAACTTTGGGGAACACAAAACTATTGACTATAGGCCTAACGTTAACATTACACGTTAACATTGACTCCTGGAACTATTTGGTAGAAGTAGTTATTTCTTTCTTTCTTTCTTTCTTTCTTTCTTTCTTTCTTTCTTTCTTTCTTTCTTTCTTTCTTTCTTTCTTTCTTTCTTTCTTTCTTTCTTTCTTTCTTTCACCAACCATCCCTGTCCCAACCATCTCCTGTCACAGTCTTACAGTTCACATTTGCTGTCATTTTAATGCTAAACCATTGGTGTTAATGTGTATTGGGTGAACATAAATTAAAAATCAACCCTATGATTCAGTAGGTTCTGTAATGCTTTCAACAACTTTCTCTAATCAAACTGATAAATTTAGGTTAGAGATGGTTGTGGCTTGGTTTGGACCCTGGTTTTGGTATGCCACTGTCTGCAGACTAATTCAATAATTTATACCAGGAGTGAAACTTGAGCGGCTCGTAAGCACTAGTGAAGCATCCATCTGTTCAGTCCACGTGAACTCTGACCTCTGGTATGGTCGTCACGCTTTAGAAGCAGCTGACTGTCAGCAGCAGAGGTCCTGAGGTTCCACAAGGACAGAAGCCAAATTGTCTAACATGCCGACTGATATCAGAAGTTAATTGAACGAAAAAACATCATTCAATTAGGTTCAATGTTCAAGTCACAAAGTTAACAAACTTAAAAATAACAAATTTTCATTTCTCATTTCCTTGCTCTTTAATCATGCTGACCTAAATGGCCTATCCCCTTGTCTGGTTCCACGGCAAAAGTATTAATCACTGTATGTGTTACAAGACATTGTATATTACAATAGGCATTAGTCTTTAAAATCTGATTCAACCAGTCAAATGAAAGCTATTTACAAAATACCCATCTTTGAAAGACCAATACCATCTTAGCCAACCAGACATATAGACAGATAAACACATGTAAATGTATTCACTCATTCTCATATACCTCTGCAAACTTGTACACACATGAGGGCACACAAGCACTTTAGACACAAATTGTATGATGACACCCAGGGCACACATGCACACGCTGTGACAGAAATTCAATTAGAAAGTCGGGTATGTGGAATACCAAGCAGTCTTAATGGGAGAAATGCACAAACAAGCCAAGTAGTCCAGACAGCCAGTTTAATGGTGTAGATGAAGTCAGATGAAAGGGTCTATATGTATCAGTTAGTTTGTCTGTGTCTGTATCGATCACACAGCTGGCGTACTTGTCTTTAACTTTCTCTTTCTGCCTGTCTGTTTCCTTCTGCCTCTCTAAGTCTTTTTCTCTTTTTTCACCCCCCATCAATCACTGATCAATTGAGAGTGATCAAGAGAATGGAAAAAAAGTCTTGTTTGTGTATGTCCATAAGCATGAATGCACATGTAGCTGTGTATCTGCCAACAATACTATCCATTCTAGAATTAAAAAAAGACTGTTATCTGAGTGCTCAGGACTGCATTTTGTAAAATGCTGCAGTTTTGTAAGTAATTTGCCTGAAATTACATTTAGAGGTTTTACTTTTGTTCGCATTATTTTGTTTGTTTGTTTTTCATTCTTAAGCAGAATAGAGCATAAACAAAATGTAGCTCATTGGCAGTTTCTTTCAGTGCAGTAAATATTAAAATACAGAAACTGGACATTTGACATTGCATTCAATGCAAATTAATTGTGAGTTCAAGGTGGCAGCTGAATGTCTTCCTCTATAAATAAGAATTCAAAGGTGACTGAATCATGTCTCCATTCCAAGATTTCATTTTCCGTTGAATATATTTTACTTTTCCTCATGTTTTGTAAAGCATTTTGGAAGCTTTATTGTAAGCTGCTGTTGATTTCAAATGCGGCTGCTATTCTACAACTTTCTAGTATGTTGTTGTTATTCCCCACATTATTCTTATCATTTACAACATCCTTCTTTTGCAGTTCAACAGATGAGCAGTTTCGTTGGAACGCTCAAGGTAAAGTTTGCCATGAACTATAGCACAAACATGTACATACTGCTCAACCATGTATGTAAAGGCATTGTTGCATGAATTGACAAAAGATACCTTTTTCATAACTGTTTTTTTAAAGTTTTTAAAGGTTACATGCATACCTTACATACATTAATATATACAGACAAATTCACAAATTTACATACACACACTTCCAGTCAAGCAGCTGGGCAAGACTTTCCATCATATAATCTGTCCTTCGCTCATAACTAAGACATAACTTGGCAAGTTTTATGGACTGTGGGAGTAGAGAATTGCAGTTACAGTCCAGAGAGATCTCATTCATCTCTCTGCCTCCTTTCCTTGTTTGCTGACCTCCGTCTTCCTCTGTCTCTCATCCTCTTTCTTCTTCCACAGCGGACGGACAAAAGGATATTGAGGATGAATTGACCACAGGTTTGGAGTTGGTGGATTCCTGCATTCGCTCCCTTCAGGAATCTGGAATACTTGACAGTGGAGAACGTAAGTGTACTTATCAACATCATTCCTGAAGAGTCCGTGTCCCTCCTGCTTTATCTTAATCCAAATAGATGGCACTTTCATTGTGAGCACTCTTATTGTGGGTGCTCCATACCCAGCTGTTTTACCATTTTGCAAATGGGCTTCTACCAAAAGCATCTCTATGTGTGGGTGCAGATAAATTCAGTATAGCTCTCAATGTGTTTGTGTGTGTGTGTGTGTGTGTGTGTGTGTGTGTGTGTGTGTGTGTGTGTGTGTGTGTGTGTGTGTGAGATTGTGTGTGTGTTTCCCCCAAAAGAGAGCACTACAAATAGCTATTTGTTAAATAACAGAAAAGTGACATGTTGTTGTCTCAAGTGAAAGGCTCCAAGAGACACAGAAACTCAAAAAAGTTAATGTCATGAAATGACAGTGTCAATTTAAATTCCAATTATTTCAATCCATTTTGAGACCTGACTCAGAGCAAAGCAGAACTGCTAAACAAACAAAATTCAATTTCAGACTAACAGCATGAAGGTACAAACCACATTTATTTTACTTAGTTTATTCCCATTTTCTCATCTTAGATTCTTGAGCTCTTTGTTAACACATGGCAGATCAGAATCAAGGCCTGCTTAACTGTAGTAGGTACTTCAGCAAGTGTAAACAAACCTGTTACTGCTTCAAAAGGAATATGAATATAATTTTAAATTTTACTGCACAGAATGACTCTTTAAAAAAAGGGAGGAAGAATATCCAGGCAATCCTAATAAAAACCATACTTGTCGTTGGTTTAAATACAATAGGAGTGTTGTTTGGTAATTATTTTTGTTCTGCTCAAAGAGAAGGAGAAAATGTACTCGTTTTAGTCCATTAGGCCATTAGATATCTGGCCTAAGTGCAGCAATTCCCTTTGTTAAGTTCTCAGATTTCTACTTAAAGTAAGTAAGTTGAGTCGAGGGAGGATTTTGTTCTAGATTAGACATTACATAAATAGTTGGATAAAGTAGGGATAATGTTTTAAAATGAGAATGTATTCCTCACACACAAAATATTACAGAAATGCCTTCTGTAGTTTGTCACTGAAAGTTTAACAAAGTCATTTAATAAACACAACTCACTCCAAAATGAAGCATTTTAAGGCCTAATTCACCTAGAAGTATTTTTCAATGAGCAGATAAAAATGTCATTGCTCTTTTGATGTGCACACAAACACACAACAGACAAACACACAATGGTCCTCCTAGACTAGAACCAACAACTGCTCAGTTTCAAGCTGCTTTTCCATCTCGTGAGCCTTAGATTCTTATAAACTAATTCAAACAATGATCGAGAGGCGGACTATGTGGGAGGTCTCGCTAAATGTGCTTGGCATTTTCTTTTCAGGTCATTGGTTTTGGAACACTGCATTCCCATTTCACTTATTGTCTGCTGACCTTTTTGATAGTTGATATTGCTTTAATGGATGGCATTTTAAGACGTGTTGCTCAGTGCATTTCTACGTGAGGAGTTTACTCACATACCATAAGCTTTACCATGTATAATTTCTGGTACTATGAGAATGGGCTGGCCTTTGTGGAGCACCAATGTAATATGTGTGTATGCACACACTCACACACACACACACACACACACATACACACACACACACATGCACACATACACACACACATATACACACACACACACAAACACAGTTACTCCAGCTTATACAAGACTTATTAGTCTTGAGTTGTGTATGTGTGTGTGTTTCCCCCAAAAGAGGACACTGCAAATAGCTATGTGTTAAAGTCACAAAAAAGTGACACGTTGCTGTCTTCAGTGAAAAGCTGCAAAAACAGAAAGGCTTTTTTCTTTCAGCTGATACTGTAGTTGGTGAGGTGTCACAGCAGAGCTACACAAACATTTATACACATAAATAAGTTTACAGAGACACAGAAACTCAAAAAAGTTAATGTCATGAAATGAAATTCACTTCACAAAGCAATTACTGTGGGGCTTCAGTGTATTCTGCTATTTTAAAACCAGCCAAGGTAAAACCATTGTATGTGTTCGTGTGTGTGTGTGTGTGTGTGTGTGTGTGTGTTTGAGTGTGTGTGTGAGTGTTTCATAGACTGAGTAAAAATGACTTTCATAATATTAGCTGAGCTGCTGAAAAATTCATATTTTTCATGTGAGAATGAACTCTGTGAGACTCAACAGAGACATAAAAAGGCTCAAAGCCCTACTAGCAACAATGTTTCTAATTTCACCCTCTCACACATACACACAAACAGCACACACACTTCCATTACTTACAGCACTTACATGTACATACTTAGTGTCACATATACACACATATTTATTCCTAAATGCACTTGAAGTATTTCTCAAACCAAACTAATGACTTTATGTCACATGTATGAACACTCAAACAAACAAATACAGTTTTTGTCACACAGCACACACAATGTAACAAACACCGAGGCTGAGTGATGATGAGTTTGGGGGCTCCCACTCAGTCTGTGTAACACAAAGTGCTGTTCAATAATTCATAAAAACCAAGGAATGAATCGAGATGAGAAAAGACAAGTCTTTTGTGAAGAAGAGAAGCAGAAGAGTTGGTCTTGGTTCACAGCGCACAGAGTCATAGGGAGAAAGGAATTCTGGGGGAAGGGAGAGAGAGAGGGAGAGAGACAGAGAGAGAGAGAGAGACAGAGACAGAGAGAGCAAGCAACTAGAAATGGAGGAAGAATTAGGGGTCTTTGTTATTTTGGGAAAGAAAGCAACAGAGCTCTGGGGAAGACACTTGCTGTAGACTTTATCAGGACATATTCATGATATTTAGAAATTTGGAATAGGGTTTGTAAGGAAAAGACAGAGATCCTAGTTTAGCTTCCTTATTCTACGACCTCTAATTACATACGTTTTATGTACTTGAAATTTGTATTCAGACAGGGAGTTGAGTGAAAATAGCAACTTAATGAAATATGTATAAACTACTGAGTTAACAGGTCACATACCTTACTGCTCTCAATAAATCCAAACCACACATAGAAACACATATGTAGATAACCAATATAACCACTCACACACACACAACTCTTACTACTGAGTGGTTTGTAACATTTCCATTCAGCGGGCCTCATCACTCCACACACAGTTTAGGAGATATTCCATCTTAAAAACCATCTTATGATGTTCTTATTCCCAATATAAGCTTTATGTGCCCAGCATGGGAGTCAGAGTGAAGGGGTTATTATTTGATGTCAGGTGGTGGCAGTGATGCAGCCCTTAAACTGGGGGGTTGAGATTGTTATTATGTTATGTGTGTGCATTTGTGTGTGTGGTGTGTGTTATTACAGCCATACTCATCACTGACTAAAGCAGATTTGCCTTCTCTACATTAACACTTTAGTGGTGCTGAGGCTGTTAAAGTGTACAGTGTACAGTGTGTGTTTCTTTCCAGAAGAACTTAATTCCTTATATCTCACACAAGGGGTCAAGTGAAGTTTTGTTTGAGCCGATAGTACAAGCTAAAAATTAACATGTTAGGGGAGGTAAAGTTTCAAGTTGTTAGGTGTACTTTCTTATTTTCAGCCCTCCTTCTCCCATCCTCTCCATCTCCCTGCTCCTCCTCCTCCTCCCATTCTCTCTGTTCCTCTGTTTCTCTTTCCCTCTGCTAATAAATTATGTATGCCATCTCCAACTCACGGAGTGCTGCACTGCTGCACTATCTGCTCTAAATTGCTGCTCTCTCTCTCATCCCCATTTCACTCTTCGCCTCTCAATCTCTCCCCTTCATGCCCCCTCTCCTTCTCACTCTTAATCTCTCTCTCCTCACTCTCTCTCTCTCTTCACACACACATACTAAACGCAACCCCCACCTCCCACCCGACCATACACAACTCCTGTCTCTATCGGTAGGACCGGCTCTTCTTTCCCAGAGTTCCTTGCAGCTCAACTCCACCCCGGAGGCTTCGCTCCAGTACTCTGCCAGCTACCATAGCAACCAGACCCTCGCCCTTAGTGACAGCATCTCCGCAGCAACTCCTCAGCGCAGTGGGCAGGTTGGAGGAGCTGTTCACAGCTACAACCAGGTAGGAAATATCGCTGTACACAAATGATAATGAGGATTAGTGCGGATGATGATGATGATGAAAAGGATGGTCGGACAAAAATTCTAATACCGGCCGTTCGCATAAACTTTTGTGTCTTTTCTTAGAAACACACCAGAGAATTTTAATAATTCACATCAGAGGCTTTTGACTGTGAAGGTAACTCACCTGAAGTGAGTTCTCCACAGTTTAAGTAAAACTGCATTGTACTTTTTGCTCATTGAAGGCATGCAGACCTTTGAGGACCAGCATAGTGTTTCGATATACTGCATATACTTGCTTTCAGATTCCTTCCTGCTCTGATTTTTCCATCACAAACGAAACGAACATCACCCTTCTTTTTCATGCACTGACTAGCATAGTGCTTCTTCACCGACATGTAACTCTGACTCGCATTGCTCTCACCGAATGTGGATTTGCTCGACATCACAGCTGGGTCTGCCGATCAGCGTAGAAGTACATATGCATACAGAATCCCATTTCATTGGCTTTACTCAAGTGCTTTAAGTCCAGCACTACAACTGGCTTCTCAAGTAATCCATAGTGTAACAAAAATTGTCTGTATTTTGGAGGAGGTGAGAGACAGGGTTTGACAAATTCCTAAAAGCTGTTCAGTAGGAGAAGAGTAATCAGATTTCCAAAGACCAAAATGAGGAGACTATTAATGCACACAGCGATATCTCAGTGAATATCTTGTTTTTAAAGACTGGGAAATAAAGCTAGAGACAAGTTGAATATTAATTAGTGTGAGAGAAAATTACTTTCTAGCCTACAGGAGCCAATTATTATCAGTTTTTCATGTCCCTAACACATAAATGGTAATACATATACTGTTTATACACACACCCATACATGCGCATACACACACATACATACTTTCAAACAGACACCCACACTGCTAAATCAGTGAGCAGCTGCAGTGCTTCATTCAAAAATATCGCTAGTGTCTGGGGCAAATATTGTATTTGTGATAGATGGAATTTAATCAAAAGAGGATCTCTATCTTAAAACAATAATTATAAGTTCAATCATTTTTCATTTTTTTTGGATATGTTTTTTTATCTTTGCAAATACCTGCACATTTTTTTTCAGTGAGGGTTTCCAACTCTGAAGTGAAGGGGTGTTTGTTTTGTGTTGTGTTAGTTTTTTTTATTTGTTGTGTGCAGAGGTGTGTGTGCAAGTCTATGTGTATATGTGTGTTTCTTTGCACATGAAGGAGAAAGGTGAAGGAGCTGATATCTGTCTTTGTAAACACCTTTTATTTTATTTTATTAATTTTCCCCTCTCCAGTCACACCAAAGCTCATTTCAGAGCTGGTTTCAGAGAAAGCTAGTTTCAATCCTTCACTTATTAGATAACAAATATGGGAGGCAAAGTCATAAAGATACAAAAACTGACAGACAGACTTAGATGGATGGACAGATGAGGCAAAATTAGTTCTTATTCTTTCTGTAGTCAGAATGCTGTGATATTTCTTGTTCTTGTATCGCAGTGTTCCTGTCCTCTTTTCCCTCCTCCCCTCTTCCTTCCCTTCCCTCTTTGCTTCCATCTCTGTCTATGTGAGCATGAGTGTGTGTGTGTGTGTGTGTGTGTGTGTGTGTGTGTGTGTGTGTGTGTGTATTCTCCTCTCTGATGTTTTTGGCTTGTCAGTGTAATGGGGCCAGTGTTGTCAGCAGGGCTCGTTGCCCATGAATAGCTTTACGCATGCCAGTGCTGCTCGATAGGCAGATGCAGCTTGCATGCATGTGCAGTACATGCATGTTTTTGTTTATGTGGTTGCAGACTTGTGCATCTGGGTGTAGGTCCTTTGACCATGTGTGTACATGTGAGTGCATTTTTTTAAAGTTCTCACAAGTGACTGTTTCAGGGAGAGTGAGAGAGAAAATGAAAGGTCTAGCATGTTGCTGCTCCTCTGTACGGTATTTATAACCCTGAGAGGCCCTGCTTTAATAATGCATAGATACATGGCACCTCAAACATCCCAATATTTTACTGGAGGAGAAAAGAAGCAGAACTGTGAAATGTGCAATCAAGAAAGTGCTGTCCCTCACATAGTGTGTCAGGCTTTGTGTCTATTAGTTAACTCAGCCAACAATTTATCATACTTTTCATAATTTATTAACTCGATGAATAAACTATCCGTCTATCAATCTATTTATCTATCCATTCATCTATTAATTCAACCACTCAACTCTTCATCAGTCTGAAGTCTGAAGTGAATTTTTGTCTGACTTTGCATCTTGATGACTGTAGCACATCTGCAGTGTTAAACACAGTAAAGTGATATAAACAATTAACAAAGGCTCTTAAACTCAGTTTTGTGACTTCTCATCAGCCTTAGATCTCTCACTTGGCTCCAGAACAACTACTGAGGACTATAGATTTTTGTTATGGTGCACACCGGTTAAGATAGTGGATCACACACTCCCATTAAGAATCTCTCTCTTTTTATAAAAAGTTTTGATAATCCACTCTCTAAAAACCCTTTAATTATGTGCACTCAAACAGATCAAGACGCAATGTATAGAGCCAGCCAGCCAGCCAGCTTTTGCATTAACAGCTGTTTACTTAGTAGTCTAGAAGAAACATTGTGAGTTCAGCATCAAACTTCATTCTTTTACTAGTCAACAGCTGTCTCCAGAGGTGGAAAGCAATGCCAACGTTAACTTTTGTCTCTGGCATTTTCTTCTACTGAAGTTAGCATACTAACCTGCTATCCCTGGCCTGTCTCATCATTTCCAATAGTGACTCACTGCAGCCTCCAATCTGCCCTTAAGACTTAGTGGTGCTCAGAGGGTGTATTATCTTGTCTTGTAAACTCAACAAACCACATTTGGTAGCAGAAAAAAAAAATTAAAGAAGCTCTTTTAACACCTCAAACACATGAAGGATTTAAATAAAAATGAAACTAAGTGCAGAAATCCATGGGAATGAAAGGCTAGGATACTGTCATGGTTTGTGGTAAGTAGGAGCCAGAATGCAGCCAACACAGAGGAGACGGTGCAGAATGTTTAATAACCAAAAGAACTTACAAAACAAGCACAGGGAACCACAGGGGATGACAACAGGCAACATGAACAGACTAAGGACAAACCCAGAGATCAACAGAGAGACTACAGACGAACCGACCCAGACAAAGGGGAGGACAAAGACTATATAGACAAGGGAGGCAAGGGTGATTGAACACAGGTGAAACACATTAGGGCGGGGCAGACAATCACCACACAGAAACAGGACCAAGACAGGAAACAAAAACACTGACACACAAGGAAACCAATTACAAAATAAAACAGGAAGTGTGAAAAGTCCAAACAAAACTAACTGTCTGTCTGCCATAGCAAACCATGACAAGATACATTATCTTGGATATTATGGTGAAGCTATGAATACAGATGAATTAATTATTGCAGTCTGAAACTGCTCAATTACAGAGTGAATTCACAAGCACTTCCACTTATTCACAGCAACGTATAGACATACACATGGTGTCAGAATGTGTGTCAAAAACATGGTAGAAAATATGTGGAAGCACAATAGCTTACTATATCCTCTATATTGCATTACATGCCTGCCTCTCATTTTACAGATTTTCCATTCTTCTGCTTGTTTGCCTCCATAAACTGTGTGTCAGATTTTTTTTTAGAAAGAGATTGCTAATCCACTCAGACAAAGATAACAGTTTCCATGACCCCTGTGCAAACAAAGCAGTGCTAGAATCAAAGGCCTGTTGTCTTTAGCAGACACGTTTTGGCTCACTGCAAAAGCAGGAAAATATAACCAGAGACTGCCATTGAGAACATAATGGGAGACTGTGTGCCTGTGTGTGTTGCTATATTTATCTAGGAAAGGTTTGCTGAGCAGGCATGCTTTTTTTTCACCAAATGTATTTCTGTACAATTATACAGCTGCAAATATTCACACCTGGAAACCGCTGTGCGCAAACATAGCCTTTGGACATAACTCCAGATTGTTTATGTGTGTGTGTGGGTGTGTGTTTGCATGTTGTGAGGCACTGGTTATTGGATGATAACATATATGTTGTCATTATGTATTTCTAAGTGTGTGTATGCATAAGTGAATAGACATGTGTGAATAGACAGCTTGTTTCTGCCATAATATAAGGTTTACAAGATACAAATTAAGACAGATGAATAGCCGACTATTCAGAATGGCTACAAACATGGCTGCATGTGGAGATAGACATTAAAGTATTGTAGAAAATTTTAAATTGTATATGAGAATAACTTGTTTAATGCTGAGAAACAGAAGGTTTGAGTGTAACTGCTGTATATGCAGTAATGATTGTTCTCTAAGGTGACTCAGTGACTGTGTGCTTGCATAATGTACACCTTGCACAACTGCAGCCATGTCAGTCTAGTAATCACATATTTGAATCACCTTTACAGCTTTAAACATCAACATACGGCTATGTATATGAGGCCCAGTGGAGCACTGGCATATGCTCTCCCTACTGTGTCTAGAGACTAAGGAGAATATATTAGTATAGACCAGCATGTGATGTAAGGTAAAAAAAAAAAAAAAAAGGAAGCTTCTCAAACTCTGCCTCACAGACTGGCACATTACTTTTATTGTCTGAAAGGAATTTTGTTTTTACAGCTGCAAGTGAAAATTTCTTCCCACTGTCCTTGTTTAAATTTGTCTCAGAGTAGACTGCTGATGTACATCATATATTCATAGACTATTTTACCATACACAATCAATATGAGCAATTTAACAGATGATTTAAATGACAGATTGAGTTATTTTAGATAATTGTGAATATTGGGGTTTATGTGAGGACAGATGATAGAGATTAAGACATGAATATACTATGGATTGTGTAATCCTTTCATTGATTTTGAGTGGGCGGTACAACAAGGCTTTATTAGAAATTATTTCAGTCAGCTGAGCTCTTTGGACTTCATGGTCTGCTTCTATGAGTCTGTTTGAATCACCCCTCTGTTTTCTGTGGGGACTTCATTAGCTGCTCTAGGTTCATTTGGGATCCTCAAAGGCTTGACTGAACTCATTGTGCATAAAAGTTTTTGATGGCCACTACTCTCTATTCTCTTTTATCCCATTTTTCTTAACTCTCTATCTCCCTTTCCCTCCCCTACCATCCCTCTCTCCTGTCATGGCACGTCATCTTCCCTCACTTGCTCTGTGTTCCCCTATACCCCCTCAGGTGACATCTAGTCGTGCAGCCCAGCAACAACAATCACAAACTGGGGCAGGGTCAGGTAAGAACTCACCTCTCCTGCTCTCCCCCACTCTTCTCTGTCTCTCTTCATGGAGATGCATTTTCTTTAGAATAAATTAATCTGACATAGCGTGAAGTTCTGTGGATACACAAAGATGACATTTGGAGACACTGATAGACATGTATGAGAATTGGAATAAAAATGTTCCTAGTCGTAGAATGTTTTCAGAGCCTGCAGTGTGAATAATTTTCTTACATGTTAGTATTATTCCTCCATTATTTAAAAACAAGCTATATTAACTCCAGTCTCTGCAGGCGGTTTGCTTTGGGGTCAAGAATTTAAGCCATACATGTATCATACTGGATATGTTGTGTTATACATTTCTTTATCCAGCATTTTATTTAGAAAATGCATTTTTCATTGAATTATCAATATGTTCTGTTGTATGCAAGACTTTCCCCATACAGCATATATTTTTACTTTGGTACAATAAAATGATATACAGTAAATTATATATGCAAAATAATAAAAGAAAAATCTCCCCATTAAACCAGGTCATTTTGGTACTCCCAGTTATTTACCACTTCATTTCAGGCTCTCCCAAATTTTAATATTGATAAATGGCGACATGGCTAAGGTTTGAAAAACACAATAAGCAGGTAGTGCATTTAAATTAACTTTTATTCAAACCTTGCATTTTGGCTTCATTGTTGAGCCAGTTTTATGCTTTTGTAATCCTGCCCTGATTCAAACCTGTAGCTCTTTACATATTTTCTTTTCCCTGTCATCAACCCAAAGTAAAAAATCAGGTTTTGCTCCATGACCTGCCTGTATCTGTCCTCCAAATCATTACCATCAGCCTCACCAAACTGTCACTCATTCCTCTGCATCCCATGTTCATAGATTTTTATGTACATTCCCTTGTTCTCTAGGTATATACTACTCTAGTTCCACCTTGCCTGCCCAGCGTGTCAGTTCCCCTCTTTCTGGAGGAGGAGGAGGCTCAGGGTCCAGCTCCCCTAGTAAGCTCCAACGCCTGGGATCAGCTTCTGACACACCAGGGTACTCTACCACTCAACGGTTGCCTTCCTCCTCCTCCTCTCCCAAACAGTCCCCTGCTAATCGACTGGCCAAGTCATACAGGTATAGAGCCACAGTGGCTTTGACATTGATATTGATTTTGTTGTATTTCTGTTGATACTAATGTATAATAGAGTCTGAAGGTGGATAAAGGGGGTGTCATTTGAAAGAATTACTGTATTTAACAAGAATTTCTCATTCATAGGTTCTAAAGATTGCTTGAGAAAAAATGTAAATAGGCCACAAAAGAATAGAATGAAAAAGGAAAATTGCCTTTGAGGTTCATTGTCCTCCATTCTATGCTGGCATACAGTGTATATAAATTACACACATATTTCACAAATGGTAGATGAATCATATGACTGTTTTTAAATCTAAAACAGAATTAATCATTTAAAGTCACTATTTCGCAGACAAAATATGTTACTCTTCCCATTTGTCTTCCAGCACCACGGTTGCTGTGACAACAGCAGGAGGAGGCGGGTCACCCCTGAGGGTGGCATCTCCACCCAACTCTACAGCAGCAGGGGGAGGGGCCAGCTCATCATCATCCCCTCTTCACCAGGTACAGGATGTTACAGTCTTAGAAAGTTGGCAGCTTTAGAGTTGAGATCTATTTTGTGTTGATTACAGAATATTAAATTTGAATATTTTGTACGTGAAGCAGGCATTCAAATTGCTTGAGAAATGTGATTTGTTACAAACCAGTGTAATGAATGAAACCAAGGCAACTCTAACAGAACTACATTCAGCGCAATTATAAAATCTACTCCTCAAAGTCTGGGTGAAATCAGTACAAAAATGAGGATGACAAATGTGGATACAAATACATTTAATTTACATGTTTATGAGAAGGTGTCAAAGTTCAACTGAAGGCACACATAACCTCCTCCCTTTTTCAGTCAAGTAAATTGTGACTTTGTTAAATATCATCCTTGCCTGGTTTGATAATTATTTAAATCAGAACATATTTATTTTATCCAGTACACATTTGTCAAATGGTTTTCTACACATTTTTTCATTATAGAGCAAGTTATTCTACTGACAGTTCTGAAGATGTAGGATGTGATTTAACAGTATTATGTGCAGTGTAATAGTACAAAGATTATAATTCAAATTCCAATATTTACAGTGCTAATGCCCAGTATTAGTATTTCTTTAACAGTGTTGTAAAGACATACCATTTTATTTAATATTGACATATAATATTAAAATATAATACTATACTGGTACTATGGATATAGACACGAACGCAAATTTGGAAACTTCTGTTATCTGAACCACACCAATCAAAACCTTTCGGCCATATCAGCTATTATATGTTTTGCTGCCAAAGCATTGTAAACTAACATGAAGCAATTGCACCAGTGTATAGGTATCATCTGTTCCCCGAGATTATTTATAATATTTCAAAGAAGAGAAAAAGAAACCTCTTGTCTTTTCAGATGAGTTCGGGCATAGGGAGCTATGCCACTCTGTCTCCCAAAAGGCTGGCATCTCACCACGCTTCTGACCAGTACAAGATCTCCCATGAGCTTTACGCTACCGCAACACTGCAGAGACCTGGCAGTCTGGCAGGTGGGGGTTCATACACTCATGCAGTTTTACATGCACATAAACATAAACCCAAACGAATGTTTAACTCCACCAACAACCACCTGCGCCGTGAATAGTAAATGACTGTGAGGAAACATCCCACAATATCAGGATGTCTTTGAGTGTTTGTGTCTGTTGTTGATCTAGCATTTATTGTGAATGGAGCATTTGTGCTATATAGGCCCATGTTACATTACATTGCATCTCACTGCAATTCCAAGAAATATCAGGTGTTGCATTTAAGTCTATTGAATTAGCCAGTCAGTGTGTTGTGATTGGTGTCCTAGGGTTGTCTGTTGTATATCATAGCTGTTGTACATACTTCTTCTTCAGAACATCTTTATGGCTGCTCTCTCTAAAGAAGAACTTCAACATGAATGCACAAGTTACATTTCTGAATTATGAGCTGTTTATGAACAGGTCTGCTGTGACTACCAGAAAAAACCTGCTTTAAGAAGATTAAAACGATTCTGAAGATCTATTTCATGTGACTGGGAGCTGAATGTATCAGAATGACACTGGTCTTAGTCGAGGCAGCACTTAAGTTAACAGAGACTTCTGTTGGCTCCTGCAGTTACATTGACTAGTTAATGGCTTTTTCTCTTGACTCTACAAAATTGAGTTGGCTGAATGTCAAAACCAAAATGAAAATGTGTTTTGCCAACTGTTTATAGTCCATAGTAAGTTAGTGAAAAATTTTATTTGAGGTTGGCTGTTTGTGCATGTTTGAATTAAATACTGTAGATAGCCCACTGTTTCAAGTGTTATTCAGACTAAAAGTAGTTTTAGACAGCTGCATTCTTTCCTGTCCTGTGCTTTATAGCATGAGATGTAGCATCAGTTAACTGCACGCTGAAATTTCTTTTCTTGCACTTATTTGTGAAGTTGTTTTTTCAGGGCTTTTAAGCATATAGAAAATAATTGAAGATCTTTATTCCTACTTCTTCAATTATTTAATTCACTTAAATGTGTATATGGACAATGGGTGAGCTATTTGTATCTATCCACCATTTTTGTGTGCCAGTGAATGGACAGACCTAGACGGAGCCCTGGTAAAAGGCAAATTAATGGCTTTGTTGTGGTGCTCTTTGGCATATGTTGAATGATCTCTTATTTTTCAGCAACACAAGTGAAATATTTGACAAGATTAATATTGATTACAGACAGCAGTGTTTTGAAGCTCTGGGTTAAGTCTAATTGATTAGTCCTTTAAACTTGGATATATATGGATGAATAATGTGACCTTCACGCTTTATCCTGAGGGCATGAAGCACTCTTGGAAAAATGCTTGAGGTTTCATCTCTCCTGAAGACTTTAAATGAGGAAGAAAAGAAGGACTGGGCATGAATGAGTCCCGATGGAAATGCAATCTCAGACTGTCACTATAATTAGCAGACCTGGCTAATATAATTATCAGAATTTGCTTTCATGAGCATAGACTTGATTATATTAGCACTATTGGAAGGTAACTGGAAATGTAAGAAATTTGCCTTCAAATACTTCACTGTAATTTCTGGTTTTCACCATGTTTCCAAAATGACCAACATAGAATTATTTATAGATACTTCTAGTTACAGGTTTGCTTTTTCCCAGCAGGTGCCATCCTCCTGGAAAAAGCACCATAGAGTTTATGTGAGTAGCCTGTTTGAAGAGGTACTTAGCAGTTCTACAGCACCTACTCAGTTAAGCTGCATAAAAAACTGAAATCAGCTAAAAAAAGACATCCCCTCTCTCTACATGAAGGGCCTGGGTGATGCAGTCCAGTGTGTAGAAATATTACCATAGTGATACTGATATGTAGACATTGGCAATGGCATTAATTGGGGGTTTACATTGGTGCCTCAGGCACAGCAGCAATCTCTTGGATATTTACATATATTGTCTTTTTCTATTTTTTATTTGACTGGTCCGATTATTTTGATATTCAGTCTGAACCCGGCAGATAAAAACCTCATTCTATCCTGGTAAAATTACAGTAGGTGAATGTTTATATATGAGAGAGCAAAGAATAGAAATGGCTGTTGGCTGTTTTTCACTTTTTTTTTTACTATACGTGTAAGAAATATTTATTTTTCTTTCTTTTTTTTTAACTACACACACAGGACTGTGAGGCATCAAGGGACCAGAGTTCTTGTTTTGTTTTTTAGTTTTTTAGTTTTTTTTGTTACTCTTTGTTATCCTCTTTAAATATTTCATTGAATGGAACAACATTGGACAGCATCTTTCTCTTTTTCCTTTCTGCGTCATTCTCGTCATTCTGCCTCTCCCTTTGAAAGAAAGAGGTCAGTATTTCCACGAGTGGGCCCCTTTGAGTCAAAAAATAAATGAATAAAGAAATAAAACCAACTCACCAAGACTTCAAAGACAAAAGGCATGGGAGGAAGAGAGTGAGTTGGGATGAGTCATGCTGTTAATGGGTGTGTCCATGACTCTAATTAGCAGTCCTTCATGCATATTCCGACCATTGCTGTCTCTTTCTTGCTTCTTTTTTCGAGTGTCTAACTGTCTCTAAATTCACCTCATTTCAGCTGAGCTCAGTGGGTGCTGTAATGTCCGAACTTTAAGCTGCCTCAACCCTCCATTTCTGTCACTTTCTCAATTTCTCTCAATATCTTTTATCTATTTTTTCTCACTCTCTTATTCTGATTCCCTCTCTTGTCTTTCTGCTAGTGCTCTCTCTCTCTGCCTGCTGCTGGATAGCAGAGTGTAACTGGATGCAGACAACATTTTTGTTAGTGAGGGAGGTAAACAGGCCAGTCAGTTAACCATGCTGTTTTAAGGAGGAGACAGTTTCATGGAGTGTAATAGCCTCTTATCCACAGTCATACTAAAGACTGACATGATGAGGCAGACAGATGCTTCATCACATAGAACAAGAAGTGCAGGCAGACTCCCAGGCTGTCTGTACCATCTTACCTTTAAGACTATTCAATAAATAAGTTTAAGGATTAACAGAGTCCTACTATGTATTTCTGCTTGAATGTTGACTCTGATTCATCTTTAAAATGCTCTCTTTGGCTTTTCTGCTTTGTTGGACAGTTAAGATATGAAATAGACACTGGTACTAACCAGCAACAAAAACCACTACTACATGGCTACAAGCTACTATGTACTTGATCCAACAGAGATGGCTGAGTGCCGCACATGCATTGATTTCTGATATGATCTGAAAGCCGGAGGGCCTTCAACTGCGTTAGGTTGATGGTGGGTACACACCAATGTTTGAATCTGGGTCTGAGCGCTAGACTTTTCCCCTTTTCATTCGCTGGCAAATCCTTGGCACACAACTAATGCGATATGATACGACATTAGCTCCACTGGACCGTCTCTCTTTCTCTCCATCACTCATAGCTTTGTAAGTCTGCATATATGAGTATGTGCACGTCCTTTCACTTTATCTTCTGTCATGTCATCAAAGCCCTGCTGACTTGCCTTCATACTCCCCTGGTCTCCTCCTTTTCTCCTCTTTCCTAATTTTAATTTTGCTCTCTGTGTTTTCAGATGGAGGCCCCTGCCTTACATTTGTTCTGCTATGTAATGAACAAATGCCTCCTGTCAGTGACTTCCTTGCCCTGTGTCTGTGGGATTCCTGCCAAACACAGAGCAAGAGGGGGGACACTGCATCTCATTATTTTATAGCTGACGACCAGCAATGTGTTCTGCAGAGATTAAAAAAAATGAAATACAGAGGATTTCTTGCTCTTTTTTTTTCTCAGGCTCTCTGGATCTCTGTCTGCTTCTTCCTATCTCATGTGTCACTATGCATGCCTCTCTTTATTTTCTGTCATTTTTATTTTCTCTAGGTCTGATTTGGTGGATCTCTAACTCGCCCTTTCCTCTAACACTCATACAAACACACACACACACAACACACATCTCAATATCACATCACCTTTATCAGTTTGCTATAAAAATGATGTACTGTCTGTAATTTGGCACTCTGTAACACACATTGAAAACAATGTGCAGGGTGGAAATGGACAGGTCTACAAACAAAGGAATCACATAGGCCTGCTTTTTTTGAGTGAGTTCTGTTTTCATCATCTCTGTTATAGTCTTTCACCCTTTATCTCCACAACAGCTCCTATTCTTTTGTCTTGTCTTTCTTGAGTAGCCATGTCACATTCATTATTCCTTATTAATTTCTTTATCCTCTCTTGCTTTCACATATTTCTTCTTTTAACCTCGCCTGTGTGGATCTTATCACCACCTTCCCATTCCACCTGAAATTGTATATCTTCTTCTTGTATATATCGTCTCTCCCTCTCTCCTTTCCTTTCTTTATTTCATTCCTACTTAAAATCCATCTGATCAATCCCTCTGTACCTCCCTTGCTAACCTGCTTTACTTCATCTCGTATTGGCCTCTCTGTCCTCTCTGTCTTCCTTACATATTTTTTCTTCCTCTCTCTTTTCTCCAGGCTCTCGTGGCTCCTACAGTAGTCAGCACAGTCAGGAGGCCCTTCGGCCCTTGGGGTCCCCAGAGCACCACATAGATCCCATCTATGAAGAACGTGTCTACCACAACAAGGGCCCCATGAGGAGCCTCAGCCAGAGCCAGGGGCCAGACACAGGCCCCTATCGCAACAACACCGGTAAGGCCTTGCTGCATTTGTAAAATCAGTTACAGCTATGCGGTTTCATTTTATCATTTTTGTGGTTTTATGCACTGTCCTCCTGTGAAAAAGGAGCCCACAGGTTGTTTTGTGCAGCAGCTTATTACGACCCATAGTTACGTTTTGTTGTGAGATGAAATCTAGTGGTCGTAGTAATTATGGCAGGAGCAAAGGGAAAAGTGCTGTGTATATAGTATAAAGAGTGACATAGTCCGTGTAAGGAGGAGGTTGGGCTGGATAAATGGGTCAACAAATCACAGGAATAAGACACAGGAGATCACTGTTCGATTCCCGTGTGAAACCTTTAGTTTATATTGTTTCTATTATCCATGACTGTTCATGGTTATTATTTAAACCATGACAACAAAGATCGTCTGATGTACTTATTTTAACCCAAATCATGACATGATCTTTTCCTAAACCTAACCAAGTAGTTTATGTGCCTAAACCTAACAAAGCCATGACCGTTATTATAGTAACCAGGGCAACGTTGAATACGCCACTCCCGGTACACTTGCGTGTTTATTATGGTAACATGGCAACCAAGGTCTGGTATGCATGCTGCCTCAGGGTCATTAATTCAGGACATACTCCTATTGGTCATATCAGAGGGTTGAAAAATACAACCTATATGGTTGTTTAGGGTGGAAGAGTTGTTGGTGTTTTGCATTGGACTATGTTTTAACTCTAATGAAATGAGTGTCCTTAATTATTTTTTTTATTTTTCAGTAGTTTTAAACCTTATACGTATCTTGGGACTTAACAGTGTTTTTGAATACTTTAGCACTTTACATCAACTGTGAAAAAAGACCCCCTTCCTCACAGACCCTGCAGAGATTATGGACTAGATCAGCCTTTGTGCATACTTAGAGCCGGAACAAACTTGTATTAGGAGCTTAATTTAAATCAGTTTAAATCACTTTTTCAGTCACACAGCGTGTGTTCACCTCATGTTAAACTCATTTACCTAGTGTCAGGTATGCATGATATATAGATGCAACATCACTCATTAGGAGAGATGATGTTACAGCCCTTTTCATGGTTAAGGCTCCTTCTTTGTGCTATGTAGTCAGGCCTGCAAATTTCCAACAATTACATCCAACTCAGGGACAAATGAAAATATATAACACATCGACACATTTGTTTCATAGAAGTACACATTTTGTGTGCTTCATATTTTTTCCAATTGGGAATGAATCACAGTTGGACACATTTTCCATCAAACTCACACAGTCAGACACACTCAGTCTCACCCGCTCACCCCATAACTCCATTGTTGCCAGCAATGTGTTTTTAATAGGGCCTCATTGAGCTTATCTCAATGTGGGTTTAGGTACGCCATGTTAATCCCATTACCGTATCATGAAAACACCCAAGTCGGTC
Organism: Seriola aureovittata; assembly: GCF_021018895.1. Taxonomy (NCBI): domain Eukaryota; kingdom Metazoa; phylum Chordata; class Actinopteri; order Carangiformes; family Carangidae; genus Seriola; species Seriola aureovittata. The sequence goes on from NC_079383.1 coordinate 9,817,013, forward strand.
ACGCCACATTCACAGCTCCCTCGATGTCATTAACCAGCCTAGCCTTAATAGCTATCATTAGCATTTGGGTCAGAATCATAGCAGTAAATATGCCGCACTAGACCAGCATTTGAGTTGATCAGTTTGACTCACTTGAAAGGAGTGAGAATTGCCTTTAAGCGCGGAGCATAGCTTTTGAAGCACATTTCAGTGTTAAAGGGTCATTGGGTTTTGCTTTTATGATTGTGAGATATTTCTTTGATTGCTGTCGGTGAAATTCTGAACAGTGTATATAGTGATAGGATTGTCTTTTCGAGCAGGAAGTAATTAAAGAAGTGTGCTTCAGAAGTGTACAGAGAGGATCCACTGTTATCTATAATTTACTGTGCCTTGTATTTGTAGTTTCAATAGATGGGTATAGGAAAACTCACAAAGGAAATTTGTACTGCAGCTACAAAAATCAATAGACTGTGGATTAGACCGTGTACATTTAATTGCAACACTTGAGGTTTACAATACGCTTCTGCTATGATACAATATTTTAATAGATTGTCTCATGTTGTTTGAACTAAATCCTCCACCAGAGTATATCAGTATGAGCCTTTTTCACCACGTACACACTTTTACCCTGTGGACTGTGCTTGGTCCATATAACTACAGTGGTAAATCAACACATCAAAAATGAACAGCACCTTGAAGTCACTGGGCCGTTGAATTAAGGCCTGGCCTTGGTGCAGCATGTTTTAAAAGCCATGTGAATAGCATGTGCAGTGACTAGGAAGCTGTGCAATAAGGAGTCAAACTGCACGGAGTGATAGCACATAATGAACTGATAAGGGCTATGCTGACATAGTGAGCGATAAGTCATTAATTATATCATAGTGCCTTTTCTTGGCAATGGCAGGCTCACATTATTGGTTCATTAAGCTGGCATGGATCAATGTAATTAATGCTATAAGTCATTCGGTGGAAAGAAAAGGAAGATATTGCAACAAAATTTGCCAAGTTGTAGTCAGTTGGTCATTATATGGTCCACAGTGTCAGTGTAATTCATGCCTAGTATTCATTGAGTGTATGGGCCATTGCATTACTTAACTGGACACTTAACTATGAAGAAGTGCCTGCATGATACAACAAAAGCAATTTAAGTGACTAGAACTGCACTTTCATTGGTTTTTATAGTGACTATTTCCTGACCTATTTTAGGGCAGATAGTCAAGTGGAGAGAAATGGGGACAGGGAGCAAACAGGACATGAGGCGGAAACATGTAAAGCAGACACATGGGGTCAAGACTATATTCCATTAATTTGGCAGATTTGTAGATGCAACACGTCTGGTTTACAACCAAATGGAGCAGATCATGCTACATTTTCTTCAGCTCAATCATCTACCTGGTACATATTCACCTACACTCGGTTTATGTTTTAACAGTGGTGCTCTTAGTTAAGACTCCTTGAAGAACTTGTAATTTGTGTCTGCTCAGTGTGACTCTCAACTTCCGCCATCTAGTCAGAACACCAATAAAAAAACAAACTGGTAGTCTTAAGTCTGTTGACATTTTCTTGCAGCACAGTGGACAGCAGTTTGACAACATACTTGACGAGATATACACATCAGTCGCGTCTAGTTTATAACACTGTCAATTGGATAACCTGTCTGTCTGCTCAGGTTCCATTGTTTCCTACTCTTCACTGCTCAGTTCATTTCAACATTCATTGTTAGAGTGTTAGATTAACAGTATTTCCATCATGTGACATGACTATCTATCTATCTATCTATCTATCTATCTATCTATCTATCTATCTATCTATCTATCTATCTATCTATCTATCTATCTATCTATCCATCCATTAATCCATCCATCCATTCATCCATCTGCATTCATGCACACCACAAACATGAGTCAGTATGTGGGAGTTTTTACACTATGCGTGTGTGTAGGCAGTGACACGCAGTGCTTCATTCTTGGATTAAACCAGGCCAGCGCCCCAGAGGACTGCAGGTTAATGTGGCCTATTTCAAGCGATAATTCCTGCATGGTCACAGCGTCTCCAGAGCATGAAGGCATTCTAGTACAAAGAAGAATTGTAGCAAGAAAAAAGCCTCAGGATGTGGTTTACACATTTGTTTGTTTTTCCAAAATGACACTGTGTGTTTTTGAAATCGGCCTACACTTTGTCACTGTGGTTCCCTTACTTTTTTTTACAATCTCGCTGTTTTTGACATCATTCTTGTTCTTTCCATTCTCTTTATTATTTATTTCTCATTCTGCTTCTTGTTATTTTCTTTCCCCTGTTATATATATATATATATATATATATATATGACTATCTTTCTTTAATGTTCCCCTTATGTGATCATAGTCTCTACTAATTCAGTAGACAGTACATGTCAGTGAAATCTTTTACTTTTCCCTCACCTTCTTTCATGCCCTCCCCTTTTCTTCCTCGATCTCCTTTTCCTCTGACCTTCCCTCCTTGTTCTCTTCTTTATTTCCTCCCCTCCTGGCTTTGTTCTTACTTTGTACCTTCCGTCTTCATGTCATGAAAGCTATCTTAGCTTGTATTAATAACTGTGACCACTGGGAATAACAGTGACTCTAAATGGATGTGGCACTTTTTCTCTTTAATAGCTTAACATCACACCTGCATGTAGCTCAGGTGGTGACAGTGAGAATGGGTAGATCCACTGCCATGGCTATTTGTCAAGTGCATCTCGTAACCAGGTTGAGCTACTGCTGCTGATAAGGGGTATTATGTAGTTTAACATTGCTCCCTGCAGTATCTTTGGGGGAGACAGACACTATTTCTTCAGGAATCAGCAATCACTGAGCCATGGTGAAAACATGAAGTGTCCTTAGGCAAGATACTGAACCCCACATTGACCCTGGTGGCTGTTCCATCAGTGCATGAATGTGCATATGGGTGCGATGTATGAATGTGTGAGTGTATGGGTAAAGCACCTTGAGTCACCTTGGTCAGTAAGACTAGAAAAGTGCTATATAAGTGCAAGTCCATTTACCAGACAGTGGTTTCCTACATCCACATCCGCTAAGAGAGTCATCTTGGTTATTTTAAGCTTTGTACATGATATACATCAAACTCACACAGTCAGACACACTCAGTACAAGTACAAGTATGTTATTAGGAGTTTTTTCAGGGTGCATTTTCACACAGAAGCCAAATGCACACTTAATTTATGTAATTGTTATGTAAATGTTTATCTAATTTATGTAAGTGAAATGTAATGTGTCCAATTGCTGGTTTTTCATTTTATGTCTGTGTAAGTTCTTGGTTTACTTTTGGGCAGTTGCAGTGCAGCTTCTGCCACAGTCTCAATTGCATTGTTCTGTTATCTGACTCCTCTTTTTTTAAATGAATAATGATGTTTTTGATCACATGGTGTTTTTTTTTTTCCTCTCAGTTTTTTGATAAATGCAGTAAGGCTATGGTGTTGTAAGAATCACAGAAAATTCAAACACACCTTTATACACACACTTCCTCATTAGCTTTCTGCAATTATTCATGCAGTTCCCAGGACAAGGGATCAACTCCGTTACATAAGCGCAACAGTGTGTGATTGTGTGTGTGTGTGTGTGTGTGTGTGTGCATTATGATGTTTCTCGAAACTAAAGTGGGATTATTTTTGCTTGAAGTTGCAGCTCTACAGCACAGCTCCCTTTCACTAGTGTGAATATGCACACACATGCACAGTAGAAAGGAGAGAAAGGAATATGAGGAAGGCTTTGCATCAAACCATTAAGCCAATCTGCTTTCTCCTTTAAATCTGTTGTGCACCCTCTGTAATGAGATCTGATATCCTAATGAGGGGGACAGAACAGAAAGTGTATTGGGAGAGAGTGATGAGAGAGTGAAAACAAGCCCAATGGAGGAAGGAGGACTGGGTAAAGATGAAGAGGACTGGAGAGAGAGAGTGCAGTTGATCTGCGTCTTCTAACCAGAAGGCAGGAAAAGTTCAGGGCACCTCTTAAATAGAGAAAGTGACATATCTTTGAAAAGAAAAAGGAGAAAGGAAAAGCTCACTTTCATCTTGCACATGTCCTCCAGTGACCAAATGAGGTTTATAATACTAAGCATAGTCACTTGGGCTGTGTGTGAGTGTGTGTGTTTGTGTGTGTATGTGTGTGTGTGTGTGTGTGTGTGTGTGTGTGTGTGTGTGTTGTGTGTGTGTGTGTGTGTGTGTGTGTGTGTGTGTGTGTGTGTGTGTGTGTATGTGTGTGTATTTTATGCAGTTATATTGGTATAGATTTAAAAATTGGACATTAAACATGTATATATTATTTTCAGCTTTTTGCATATATACCCACATATGTGCATACGCTCTTCTACAGCCTTTAGCTACATGCCACAGCATACTGTATGCTTAGATTTACTGTCATAAAATATACAGTATATATTATGATACCACTCTATGGCTCTAATCCAAAGAAAGTAAAAATTATCATTCCAACAAATAAGTTATTTTGTAATCTGATGTTGTGTAAATTCATTTGCATACAAAGATAATTTTACTTTTGCCTCTAAGATTTGATAATTTACAGATAAATCTAACAAACAAGGCAGGTGGTACTTCTTTTAATTTCTTAATTAGTAGTTAACAGCTTTGATTTGTCGTGGTTTCATATTTTCTGGATATAGAGGAAGGAGGTGTTAGCTGCATAAGCCTCACAAACATTTGCTCAGAGATTTAAAACTCTATATTTATGGCTGCACCTGGTAGAGTAGGATTGGAGGTGCAGTAAACTGTGATTTGTATGTAGATATATCACCAGTAAATAAATGTGAATAAGTAAATAAATAAGGATTTGAATGACAAAATACTTGAATGAAACATTTTGATTTTGTGATTACATTTTCCACCAGTATATAGAGGCACATTAACTATTATTTACTAATTACAAATCATAACAGTAACACCAGCATTGGTTGATTGTTTCCGGCCTGATAGACTGTCACCTGGTATGTGTGAACATTTGAAATTGTCTGGTCTCAAGAGACCTGAATCACCACTTCTGTTTCAATTAGAGCCTGGTAAAACCTCAGTGCAGGATTCTAAAGCACCGCAGCATTGTTAGACCTTTTGGCTTAAGCATCTCCCCAGTCACTTTAGTGTGTCACTCACCAGGCTCCCTCTGTTGCAAGGTTAGATTAGGTTTGTTTGGCCAGGATCAATTTCAGCTTGGCCTCTGATCCTGCTGGTCTTTTAATGAACTTGCTGTCTTTTGAACACCAGTAAAAACAGAATGAAGAATGAATTTGAACTTAATTATAAGGTGTTGTTTATTCCACCATGAAAAAATTTATGCTCATTAAATGTCCACTTTATGACTATCACTCAGCTGCTAGCTCTTAATTTAGAGACAATGTTTACTCCAAGTTTAATTGAGGAAGGAAACCAAAATCTAGTAAGGAAAGATGGGAGAAAAGGGGAGCATAAACTGATTTATTTTTTTGCATTTTCAGATGAAATTTCTCTGCAGTAATCTGTTTTCGAACAGATGAACTGAACTGTGACATGAAATGCAACTATGACCCATAGCACTATTCAATTTAGTGGACAACAATTTAGTTGAAACCATGTGGTCTATATCGTGGCTTAAAGCTGTACAGTGTTTACAGGGAGTTTTTGCTGAAGCCTCAGAAAGCTTTAATTACCAGCTCAAAGCTGACTTACTCTATAGATCAGCACAAATTCTTTCCCTTGTGAAAACATATGGCAGTTCCTAAATATGAGTTTTATGTGAAGTTGATGTTAGTTTCTCAAAACACCCTCTCACAAACATACACCATAAACCTTATCAGAAGGTTTGTATTCATAGGCATACGCACGGTATTGGCCACAAATACTGTTCATACAAATGTGGTGTAATAACACAAAAAAACGCATATCCGACTTGTGCCCCGTGTTATCTCAGTTTACATGATTAGCATATTCTCTGCTTTATCAGCAATAATAAATTCATAACCGTAGAAGGAAACTTTCATTTGTTTTTGTCCTCAGAGACCACACAGAAGTCAGCACAACAACAGCATTGACTACCCTCATCAAATGAAAAGAAATGTTCATGTCTGCTGTTTAAAATGTGTTTATGTTTCTGTGCTGGTGACAATAAGTATGTTCTCAGATTTGGTTCCGTCTGTTCATCCCTTTTCTTGTGAATGAGATATCTCAGGAATACCTACACGGAATATCATCAAATTTGGCTCAAACGTCCACTATGACTCAAGGATGAACTAATTAGAATTTGATGGTCAAAGGTCAAAAGTTAATGTGACCTCATCAAACACATTTTCGACAATAACTCAAGAATTCATACTGATTACAACAACGTTTCACACAAATGTCTGATAGGATAAAATGATGATTTTCAACTTCACTGTGACATCATAATGTACTGCAAAAACACTTTATAGGGGAGATTGTGACCATATTTCATATTTGGTCAGACACTGAACAGGTGACACTAATCTTGGGTGCCCACCTTGAAACTGTGATGATTGTACAGATCTTCTGTGCCTGGATGTAAACTACGACTTGACTGGTTTGCGGAGGTATACAACCGTGAGGATTTAAATCTAGTTTATTCATTAATTGATTCACAGTTTATTGTTTATTACCTCTGTGTTGGTGCTTTTTCTGCATATTGGCATACTGTAAATAAATGTAAAAAGCCAGGCCTCACAATGGTTTCATTTGTATCAATAATCCCTCTGAGAAAGGTTTGAAAAGAACATTTTAGCTTCTTCTTCTTTTCTCACTAATCTATTTCACTGTCCCTGCATCAATGAGACTGAATTAAACTCAAACATATGTATGTATACCACTATCAGTATATATACCAGTAAGTCATGATCAAGTTAAGTATGATATAAAACCATTTTCTGATCCATTTATCTTATTCAAGGTCATGGGGTGCTGGAGCTTATTTCAGCACACAGTGGGTGAGAGGCAGAGTACACACGGGAAAGGAAATTCACTTTTCGACTTTGTGATAAACAGTGTCCAATGCAGCTAACCTGCATAGAAAAAGGAGCCCCTGGAGGAAACAAATATGAACACAAGGGAAATGCAAAATCAATGCAGAAAGGTTCTAGCTGTCAGATTTGAAACCTTGCTGTGAGGTCTCAGTGCTAACAACTGAGCCACTGTTGTGTAGTTACGATGAGCCGTAAATAGCAACATGATGCAAATGATCGGTACTGTCTTGTTTGTCCTGTCATTCTCAGATATTTGACAATATTAAGAACACTAGAATGTACTTTTCAATAGAGTCCTAGTTCTCTCTATTCTGTATACATCTATCACAACAAAGTAATTCAAAGTGCTACATTAGACATAAGATGGCACTGAGACAAGGTGTGAAAGAAACAAGAGCCAATTTGCAAAAGAAAATAATAATAATAATAATAATAATGACTATTTATATAGTACTTATCAAAATAATAGATTACAAAGTGCTTCACAAGGATAAAATAACTCACTGCAACAGGCTGCATTGGCAACAGTCCGTGACTGACTGACTGACTGAGTGATAGAATTGACTGATCATAGTTCCACCATTGGTCAGCCAAATGCCATGTGACTGCGCTGGTCGTACCTCTTTCAAGATGAATTGGTGCAAAGAATTTCTATAAGGGGGCGTTTACAGCCTGCAGTGTTGCCAATTTTGTGCATTTGTCACTAGATTTCTCATTTATTCTAAAAAAAAAAAAAAAGCACCAAATCTAGCACAAAATGCATTAAGTTGGACAATCCTTGGCTACTAAGAGAGTTAGAGAGAGTGGCTGAGAGGCAGAGAAGAACTGTCTTACCAGGTGGAGGCTGTGCGCTGTGTGAGAGACAAAATAAGAAAGATATTCTGTCACTTCAAATCTCATTGATTTACAAGTACATATACGTGAAATCACACAACAGTCTTTGTGTTTAATTTATGTGTTTGGTGAGTTTGTCAGACAACACTGCCATTATAAAATCAGGATTTTAGCAGTGTAGAGCAGCAGCATGGATGTTAAGATGTAGTCTGAATGGCCTACATTTCAGTCCCTATTTCAAAAATGTTCCACTCTGACAATATAAACAGAAAAACTTGTAAATGAGATCAGCTATATGAGGGTATATGTGAGCACTGAGAGTAGGAGATAGTTTTCAACTATACATCCTTAATTTTGCACCATACTTGCTCCAGCCATATACTAGGTTTTAAACCAGTCTTGGTTTAACACACATGAGTGTGTCCCATGCAGTGGCCGTATGCCTTGTGTAAATGGAGCACCCTTCACTTGGAAAGACAAGAAATTCATCTATTTTATGACTTTCACTATTGTCCTTCCACAACATGAACATTTAGCAGTAGCCATTGGCCTGGAGCCTCAGCTCTGACTAAGTAGCATTCTTGGAGAAAGACATGGCACCTTGATACAAGTGTCCTACAGCTCCCACACTATAAAATGTTGTAGACTTGATACTGAAAGTGCAAAAAAGAGCATTTGTGTGTGTGTGTGTGTGTGTGTGTGTGTGTGTGTGTGTGTGTGTGTGTGTGTGTGTGGTGTTCTCAAGAGCTTCCAGCTCAGGAACATCAAGAGCTGTGCGTTGGCCAGCAGGCTCTCCCAGGGATAAACAGAGGGAGAAACTAATCCTTACTCTCCTCCACATCCAAACCGTGTGTGTGTGTTGTGGGTCTCTGTGTTTGTGAATGCATTCTTCATTCATGGCCGCTGTAGGCAAGGTTGTGTGTGCATGCTGTTGACCTTAAAGCATGAGAAAAAGATGTGTTACAGGCATACATGTCTAGTCCATGTCTATCACTTGCATATTTAGAAATCCATGTTTGTGTGCTTGTGCATGTCTGTGTGAGTGTGTGCATGTGTGAGAGATAGAGACTGTACTGAGGGGTTTTGTGTAATCGTTCTGAGCACTGAAGCGTGTCGGGAGAAAGGACATGTCCTCAGCTCTGATCACATAGTCTACTACAACCACAATAGAGGGAGAGGGGGAGAGAAAAGGGTGTTAGGGGAAGAAAGGGAGAGAAAAACATGAAATGAATGGATGATGGAGGAAGGATGACAGACAAAAAAATGAGAGCGAGTGAACTACAGCAAGAGAGGGGGTGCAAAGCTATGATTTCAAAAGAGATGGGTGAGAAGAAATGACGGATGGAGGCATGGACGAAGAGGGACAGATCTAGAGGAAGATGGAAAGAAGAAAAGAAAGAGGAGAAAGGGCAAGGGAGTGATGGAAAAAAAGAGAGTGACAGAGACAGAGTGGGATTGAAAGAAATGGAGGCAGAGATGAAAGAATGAGAAGGGGGGATGGACATGGTATGCTCAGAGGATTGTTTGATCCCCCTCTAATTTTTTTCCACCCCACTCTCTCTCTCCCTCCCTGTTTTCCTCCATCTCTTGCACATTCAGCTGGGGCTCCCTTGTCTCAGCAGCGCAAAGAAAAAAAAGTCAGCCCCACTGTAAGCTAGTCGGCCCCTCAACTGGCTGGCTAATTGCAGAGGTATCACTGTGTCAAATGACTAATAGAGTTTCCCTTCCCATCGCTAATCTGCCAGCAGGAGCACAGCCGTGATTTGTTTACTCTACGCCGAAGCAAGGGAATACAAAGACACACCTGCCCTTTTATTTCCTCTCAAACAACAATTTCACACCACCAGTGCGTTAGGTGAGAGAGGTGTTAGTGGAGTGCGTGTGTGTGTGCGTTTGTGTGCGTTTGTGTGCGTTTGTGCACACATGGCACATTTCGTGATTTGTTTAATATTCCGTGACACAGTGAGTTTGTCATGTGCTGTACTTTATCAAACACACACCCTCTCACACACATCTATACATAAGTTTGTCTAACTATACTTGTGAGGACCTTTCATTTCCGTGTTTATTCTGTAACCCTGAACCTAAACCTTAACTTTCAATTACATGCTTCACTTTAAATTTAAATCTAATTATAATCTTAAATTGAAGTCTTAACTTCTTAAACTGCTTAATTAGCGGTCAAAATGTCTCCGAAAGTCTTAAACCTGGTTTTCACAAGGACAGGAATACAAGAATACACACACAATTCATACACAATGACACATATACCTGCATAAACAGGAATCAACATGTGGATTTTTGCCAGGCAATGATGGCCCCAAAGGTCAAGTCATCAGTCAGAGCCCACCATTACCATAACAAATGATAAATTCAGGAACACTTATGTACTTAAGGCAGGGGAAGCAGATAGGGAGAGCAGACAGAAAGATTGAGAGAAGGAGAAAATGCAAAGCATAAAGAGGCATGGGGAAGCTGAATACAGAGTAACAAAATGTATAAACAAAAGCACAGGCTAAAACAGTAATTTGGCATGACACCTTTTGGGGATTTCACTTTCTTCATGTTCCTTAACATCTTTCTTTACTTGTGCTACCTTTCCTTTTACCTTCCTTTTTCAGCCTCTTCCCAAGGACATACCCATTCAGTGGTCTCAGCCCAGGCTATAAAAATAATTTGACAGGCCATTTTTTGGGTTTTCTGTCTCTCTTCCATTCACTGTTCTCCCACCGCCTCCTTTGCAGTAAGGTTCATCCTATTTGGGTGCCAAGCCTCTCAGTAAGCGCACACTGATATTGTGCACTAGTAGCCTGAAGCTTCAGCTACTAATGAGACGTTCAGAAAGACAGACACACCACAGACACCATTTAAAGAGTAGAAGGAAAGACTGGGATTTGCTTCTCATGAGAGTAACTCTGCTTCATTACCCATCTATACCCTCTTTTGTGTGGCTCTACTGTCTCCCCCTTCATCGCCTCTTTTTTCCTCCCTCTTCCCTTTGGTTTGGCTCTTCTCTAAACTGCAGCCCCATCTCTCATCCCTCAGCTGTTTCTCTCTGTTTCCCAGGCTCGCTCACTGTTTCTCTTTTCCTGCCCAATTCTTTGGATCTTTGTCAAATTTGGGGCATCAGCAGAAGAGCTCACACAGCCTTTAGCCTCATGAGCATTGCATGGCAGAGTCTGAATCTTGAATTTTTCACTGTCTGTCTGGTTAAGGATTTTTGCTAACCTGATTTTAGAGTTAGGAAATCAAAATATGCTAATATGGTTACATCATCCAAAAGGTTCCTTGTGCCTCCAACTAATGGAGTTTACCAGAGTTGGTGCAAAGAATTTGAATAAGAGCTTTGGAAAATCTGCTTCATATACTGTGTGTGTGTGTGTGTGTGTGTGTGTGTGTGTGTGTGTGTGTGTGTGTGTGTGTGTGTGTGTGTGTGTGTGTGTGTGTGTGAAGGTCAAGTAAATGCCACCACTCAAGACAGCGCTAAAGAGCAAGTTTGTTGATCACATAACAATGAGAGACTCAACCTCAGCATACACACATTCAAACATCCTCTATTCCTTCATCAATTTAGTGCAGGGGCTTATGTCATGTGTAAATATGTGTGTTTATATGTGTTCCCTGTTACGTGTAGATGAGATGAATGGGTGTGTGTTGTAGTTTGTGTACATTTTCCCATCCAGACATTATTTTTAAAGGCTTATTCTATTTTAGTAGGAGGTTCATTGACTTGTGTTAAAGCCCTAGTCAATCACATGGCCATGTATTGATCTCAAGGCTCTGTGATTTATTGCATATTCCTTGAAGAATGCATTTATGGTGTTTTTGCGTGGTTGTACATGTGTGTTTCTGTGTACACACAGGGTTCTAATGACAGATGCAACACACACATACACACACACATACACAAACACATACACAGACACACACACATCATCTGTCTCAGCTTTTTTACAGCCAGAGAAATGAGGCTCCCAGACACACATTAACACCTTGATATATCACTGATCCAACACTACCAACACGATGGGGAAGGAAGGTGACAGCTACTGTGCCCCTGCAGGTTTCTCATATCCCTGAGCAAATCCCGATGTAATTTCCATCTCACTCAAATGAAAAATAGTTTGTTTTTTTATTTTATGTATTTTTTGTCCTTATTGCTCACCAGGCAGATTGTACAGAAAAAGAAGGTTCTGCAATTGTCTTCTAGCTACTTGCAAACAGGCTCACAAGCAAAGTTTCCATTTTTCATTGTTTGGAAATAACTGGCTGATGAGTCATTGGGTGCAGCTAACACTGTTAGCTAACACTGTTAGCTTTGTCACCCAATGACAATGTTTGCAAACCCTTAGTGTTGTGTAGAGTGCTGTTAAAGTCAAAGTTAAAGTTAAAACTTTTTTAGTAGCTTACTGCACTTCATGTTTGAATAGAACTAAGGCAAAGTTGTAGTGAAGCATTTCTGTTAACTGTAGCCACTTTTTTGTTTATTTGCCTATGATTTGAAAAAAGATATATATATAGATTTGATACTCTAAAGAATAACTTTGCATTGTCAGTACATTTACAATGACAAAGTAGTTGACAGTTGATAATTCTATGTATTTTATATTTTCTGATTTTCTTCTCTGCAGTCATTAATACAATGTCAAAGTATCTGCAAAACTTTTGTCAATATTTTTCTCTTTTCTCTCTTCAATCCATCTCTCTGTTGAACATTGTTCCTTTTTAATCCTGGGCATGTGGCCAATATTTATCCATCCATATGGAGACACGCTCCTCTTTTTCCAACAACCCTCTGTTTCTGCCTCTCTCCTCTCCTCTCCTTTCCCTTTTTCACCTCCTCTCCACAACTCCTCTCATTTTCCTTTGTCCTCTCCCTCCATTCTCTCCTCTTCTCCTCTGCCCTGCAGACCTGACCCAGTGTGTCCATGACCAGGTCCTAAGTTATGTCCTCTGTCCCTACTTTCCTACCATAGCTCCCTCCTCCCCTGGTGTCGACTCCGCCCCTTTGCAGCGTACAGGAAGTCACGGCACAGGGACGGGAAACTACAGCCGAGGCGGGAACAACTATGCCACAGTGGGACCAGGCTACACCTCAAGTGGAAGTGGTGGAGGCGGAGATGTGTATGGCTCTGATCCCTATGTGGCGGACCCCTACCGCACCCTGCAGTACTGCCCCTCGGTGGTTGAATCGCCCTACAGCAAGTCTGGACCAGCCCTGCCACCTGAAGGCAGCCTGCAGCGTTCACCTTCTATCGACTCTATTCAGAAAGACCCAAGGTAGAATGAAAGGGATGTTTGTACTGTGTGTGTCTTGTGTGTGCATGAGTATGTGTGTACCTGTGTTTTGTGGGATTCATTGGACAACAAGGTATGAAAGATCATGGGGCAAAGGATGCTTTAGGGCACTTGGAAGGACAAGTGTGACAAACAATCGGGGCGCCCCGGTGGCTCACATGCTAGAGCACGTACCACAAAGGTTTGGTCCTAATTGTGACAAATAATCCATGTGTTGGTGAACGAAAGGACTTAATAAGTAACAGTGACACTCACACATTAACTTGTATTACTATATTTATGAGGACATTGCATTGGATTTGTTCCCTGGAGGCTTGCCATAAAATTATTCCTAAACTACACTGTTTTAATCCGTGACACATACACATATATGACATACACATACACACATACACATACACATATATGACATACATATACACATATATGACGTACATATACATACATATAATTTATTTACTTTATAAGTATTTAAACATCACTATTTGGTTTTGTTTATGAAAACTTGTAGTCTTATTTGTCATGTCACTACTAAGAAGGACAGATCTATGGATGCCACTCACTCACCACCACACTCCACCAGGTTCTTCCAAGGCTCTCAGACTGACAACAGCACTGCATTAAAAAATGCAGGCAACTACGTTGGTTTGGGTGTGTTGTTCAGGTCCAGGGGTGAGGATGAAATGCAATGCAGCAAAGCATTAACTAATACATTCATGAGTGTGAAGGTGTATCAGATACCAAAACACTGTACAGTGATTTATAATACTTTGAGGAAGGATTTTCCAACTCTCAAAAGTTCACATCAACAACAATCATTTTATCTACAAGACAATCATGAGGTAACCAGTGGGATTGCCCTGTTAACCTTCCAAAGTAATTTACCAGGAAAGTGTGCTTGCATAGATTTCATTGACTCAATCAGTTGGCGGATAATGTCATGTTACCTTGCAACAAAAACTGAGCCAGGTTCAACTATTTTGCCAGATGACTGTCTATTTTTTTCTGAGCCCTCTGCTTTGGACCACTGCTGAGCCAATGCAGTGGCCTCACTGAAGTAAATAAGGGTTTTTTTAAACATAGTGATAATGTTGGTTATAACGCAGCTTTATTCCCATCATTACTAGTCCTATGCAGAGTTACATCATATGTGTAAAGAAAAAACAAGTACAAAGACAGTGTTACTCCAGTCACACGCCAGTTGCTTCAGAAGCTCTATTTCACCTCCCTCTGTGTCAAGCTGTGTGTAAAAAGAGTCCTACTGGGCTGTGATCACTTCCATCCTCTTGTCTCCGCAATTAAGCAAAGCTCATTCTCCCTATTTATTTATATATATTTCACAGGACTCTTGATGTATAATTCCTTTAATTACAGAGCAGGAGGGACTGAGACGTGTGTGGATCAAGTCCCACCAGCAACTGTCAATCACAGGACAGGGAGGCAGATAAAGTGAGTAAGAGAGAAAGAAAGAATGGTAGAGAGACACTGTGAAAGAGATGAAAGAATAAGAAAATGAGGGTTAGGGTTATGAGAATGAGAAAATTATTTTAAAAACAAAGCCAAAGAAAGTAAAGAAAGAGAAAGAACAATTGAATGACATGTGCACAGTCTTTATCGACTACTCAAAGCTCTTTATACAACATGCCACATTCACTCATACTCACACATACTGATGGCACACAGCCTCCTCAAGATTCTTCAGTCTTGTGAGTGAGGCAATGTTGGTTTATTACTAATGTACTCTGATTGATGGGCCAAGGACAGTGTTTCACCCAAACACAAATTATTTCTAATGTTCCCAATATGTGAAAATAATTTATAGGTTGAATTTAATTTTGTAAATGAGACAGAATTCCTAAAATGTATATTTTATCTGGTTAGTTATGACTGTGTAAAATAAACAGTGACTCAGAATTATGGAAGACCAAGTCTTTTTGGCTGGACTGCAACAGCAGGGCAGCCTTGTAATTGCAAATGTCCTTGACTGACTGACTGACTGACTGACTGACTGACTGATAGAGTTGAGAGTTCTTATTTCTACCATAGGCTAACCAAATGCCATGTGAATGAGCTGGAGTTTTCCCATTGCCCGTTGCTCCTTCAAAATGAATTGGTGCTAACAGGTTCAATTAGTGGGTCCTTTATAGCCTGCATGGTTACTAACTTAATGCATTTTTCGCTAGATTTAGAGACTAGCAATCTAGCAACAGATCTACCCAGACAGAGGCTGTGCACTGTGTGTGAGACAAAATAAGGAAGATATTCTGTCACTTCTAACACTGAATGATCATTTTACAAGTAAATATAGCCAAAATCGTGTTTGGTGATTTTGTCAAATGACGTTATAATTATAAAATCAGGAATTTAGTAGCAGGAGAGAAGCAGCTTGGAAATACAGTAGCTTGAAAGTTAACATGTAGTCTTAATGGAGCATGTTTCAGTCACTATTTCAAACTTGTTCCGTTGTCTGACAACAGAAACAGAAAAACATGTAAATAAGAACAGCTTTATTGGGAATTCAGTTGTATTAAAATACTACATATGTGAGCCCAGTGAGCAGGAGAGAATAGGACATGATGATATCAGTTGTTTACAGCGGTTCCACAACAATATTCATCTAGGTCCTCAATTGTGCGCATTTGTCCATATGCGTTCTAGCCATATACTAGGTATTGACTTAGTCTCATTCATATTCACATCAAGTTTGTGAACTCTTTGTTGCTTGCACTCTGTTGCAGTTTGCTTTCTGCACTTTGTTGTTTGTGTATAGACAGAAAGTTCTTCCTGAATTCAGGAAGAGGCAATGCACTAATATATGTTCTGTTTTCTATAAGGTTTATGCCAGCCAGTTTTGTGACATAGTCACAGAACAACATAAGCAGTTGCAACAGTCGTTCGAAATAAGTTTCTCAAAGAGACGCTGTGACAAGGAGAAGCAAGAAGTGAGCACAGGTCACAAAAATGAGGAACAGTCTTAGTGTTTGCAGTAGCACACATATACATCTTCTAACTTCTAAAACTGAGTCTCTGCCGAGAATCTGGTTTAGTTTACTAACATACTCAGATGTACATAAACTATTATATTCCCTTAACTTTCAAGAAATGTTTATAATTGACCCATTGGAGTCATTAACACACTTACTCGTATGCACAAGTATACATAAGAGATCACTATGTTTCCCTTACTGCTTCGAGCCTTATATACTGTATGTGCATAGAAGCAGACATATATCTTGTTTTCCCTGCTTTTGCACTTTATTGTAGACAGTAAAATGCAGCTATTTCGTACACATCTTGAGAGCTCTGTTGTGTGTTGAGTGCCCCTTGTAGAGTTCAGTAAAACTTAATTTAATTAAAAGTTAAGACTACTTTAAGATCCGGACTGTAGTAGCTGGACCTTGATGGTGTTAAAATGCTTTAGACTCTATAGACTATTTGTTTTTGTGTTGAACAAGCTATGTAGAACCATAGAAAACCAAAGGGCATAAAACCTAGAGAACTGAACTTTCATATCAACAATATCCCAAATACTATATCCCTGTTAATATAACCAGATTATTCTGACATCAACTACAAAAAGAAAATTTACACAAACATTAAAACTCAAAATAAACATAAAAAGCACACACAAGATACGTTTTCTATATGTACTAATATTTTGTTGTGATTAATTTTGTAATTTATCATTGTAATTTAGTGATCTGAAGTCTTACATAGGCTCAGTCCAGGAATCAATTTCTGTTATGATCCTGTTGTCTTCTGCTATTCTTAACAGTTATGGTTTTAGACTTTACAAGATATTAATTCAGAAACCTTCATCTGCCAATTTAGTTTCTTCTGTTTTGCTTGAAGGTGAAATGTAATTAAATCCCTAAATTCAGATTTCAAACTTTCCAGGTGTGTGATCTGTTACTCTACATAATATCATTGAATGGTTACATTTGAAGTGTTACATTTCTCTTTGCCAAGAGGTTAAATAGCCTCCTGCTCAAACTTCACTCTCTCTCTTGCTCTAATTGGATCTAGTTTAGCTAACATGAAGTGCTAAATGAGTTAGCAGCTATTAGAGACAAGGAACACTCAGAGTGAGGGCAGAGGTTATGTCTGTGTGTTATTGTGTATGTGGGAGCATGCAGTGTCTGCTTAGGAGGAGATGTATTTTCTAAAATATAATTCATAAGCATATTCTGTACCCAACCTGTGTACCTTACTGTATAATGTGTGTGTGTGTGTGTGTGTGTGTGTGTTGTGTGTGTGTGTGTGTGTGTGTGTGTGTGTGTGTGTGTGTGTGTGTGTGTGTGTGTGTGTGTGTGTGTGTGTGTTTGTGTGTGTGTGCATGGCTGCCAGTTACACAGTTGGAGACCAATACAATTGCAGAAGAGTGAGCGTGATGGAGCAGAGGTGAGGACAGCGACACAAAGAGAAAAGTCAATAACCGCTAATGGATGGGAGTTAGAGAGAAGGGGGGGGGATTTGATAGATGAGGGGAGGGAGGAGGGATGGAAGGAAGGACTGGTGAAGATGAAGCTGAAGGGAGGGAGGCAGAGGAACAGAGCGGAAGAGGAGGAGCAGGAAAGAAAGGAGGCACACAAAGAGAGGTGGGTGGTAAATACATATAACGGGAGGAATTTGGTCAAAAGTGGAAGATAGATGGAAGGCAGGGCATAATGTAGATGAGTGTTACCCTTAATTGTTTTGCATGTGTGCTTTCCTTAAAGCTTTCTCAGTGAAAAGAGATTCCCACCCCCACTGAGTTTCCTGCTTAAATTGAATATTAGGAACAATGTAGGGCAAGATGATTATGAAGATGTTGAGCACAGACCTACGAGCCAATAAAGGATGGGGTGGTAAGAAAGGGAGGCAAAATCCATGAGGAAGGAAATGGAAAGGGAACTAGTAAAGAGGATAGGTGGAATCTTAAGTGAGGGTAGAAAGCACAGAGAGAGATTTTTGTAGGGAATACGGGAGACATACCTTGAGGGAACAAAGAAAGAAGAAAAAGAAAGGAGGGAGGGGATGATTGTAGACATAGGGCAGGTTTGTGAGGAAGAACTGGAGGGAGAGAGAGATGAACACAGGCTCAGGGAGGATGGGAGTCAGGGACCAAGGAGAGGGGGGTCAATGGTTACAAAGCTTGTAGAGGGCAACAGACATCATACAAGTAGAGTTACAGTGAATGAGGAGAATTCACAGGGTTGTAGAAATGAGGATTAACAAGAAAAAAAAAAGGAAAAGTTATTACATTGTGATCAAAAACTAGACTGCGGTATTGTTTCAACTGTGGGGGTGTGTGCTTGACTTATCTCACTACTTGATCAGTCGGAAATGGACACACAGCACTTAGTTCCAGATAAAATAAATCAAACTTGCCTCATTTACATTTTCTACATCAATCCCCCATTTATTCACCCAACAATAGTGGTTGTAATGTTAGTGATGTTTGATGTTAAAAATCTTCTGGTATAGTTGAATGAAGATCATTTCCAGTACGACAAGCTGATATTTCATGAAAACCACGATCCGGATTCTAGGGGTTAAATCCCCGTCACTGCAACAACAGATATAAAACACACACTATATAAATAAAGGTAAAAAAAATACACCTTGTGCCTCCATTATTAGCTAGATATTTGCTAGAGTTGCTGACATGAAATTGCTATTTACATTAACTTGATATGATATGATATGGTGTGACATGTCATTGTCAGTGCTCGCTATTTTTGTCAGCGTTTGTTGGCTCACAGCCTGAACACATTGCTTTATTTATGGCAAATCAGTAATGGTCAACAGTGGCTCTGTGCATATTGTGAATGTGTGTGGGTCTGTGAATGGGTAGCATGTGTATGTGGGTGTTTGTGTGTTCAGAGATGGAGACTATGTATTTGCACTAATGTTTGTCTGACATTCATTTGTGATAGCATGGGGCGACGCAATGCATCCCCATGTGTCGCACGGTCTAAAGCACAAGGCACGGTGCGTGAGTATGTGTGTGTGTATGTGTGTGTGTGTGTGTTCCTAAGAAAGAGAGAGCGAGAAGATTATTATTAGATGACTCTTGTTGTGAGTTGGTCAGTGGTGTCTATGTTTATTTATGTACACATGTGAGAAAGTAACGGAGCGCTTATATTCCCTTCTTGCGACCATTGTTTGTTTGTGTGACACATATGGTTTATGTACAACTTTACCAGTGGGATACCTGCTTTGGATAGAAATTGAGGTAGCCTATGTGTGTGTGTGTGTGTGTGTGTGTGTGTGTGTGTGTGTGTGCATGTGCATGTGTAGAAGGACTTGACAATAGGATTATATTCAGACTGGGGATCCTATACTCACTTAAGAGAAAGTAAGACCCATCCACAGCATCCAGTTTACTGTACGATGCATATGGGGATTTCTATTGTGTAAACTGGAAACATTTATGTTTACTTGGAGTAGATCTCTGATGTGGCCATTGGGCAAGTCCAGTGTTCTGAATTTAATACAGTGCTGTCCATTTCCAGTACTATTCTTGCTGGGCACACTATAATGTTGCATGTTGCTGGATTACTTGAACCAAAGTTTTTTCAGTGCTTACATGTGACACAATAAAACCTGCAGCCCACTAGCAGCACCTGTGACCCAATATACATAGTTCAATCAAAAACACTCGCAAAAAGAAATGAACCTTTTAGAGCAAATGGTTGTATAGTTGGATATGGCAAAAAGGCTCTGCAAACAAATCCAAGCAATGCCGAGGATTCTACTGAGAAACTCTGTCTGCCAATAATAAACATACATGAACATAAATCTTAGTTAAATGAACAATATGAAATACTACATATGGAAGAGGTTGGAGTGGTGGAGGGAGCTGTAGCAACAAACTGCTTTTGCTTTACCATGAGTGTTATCAGTAACCGTGATAAGTGGTTGTTTATAATGTGCATGCTGTACACCTGCAGGCAGAAATATGATGTAATGTTACCAGCTACACAAATAGATAGATAGTAGTAATAATACTGTTAATAATAAACAACAATGGTTCAGTAGTCCAAGTCATAAGCCAATGCCTTTGGCTGAGATGTTATACATATATACATATCTATATTATATATATACATACATACATAGAGATATATATAGATCATCGAAGAGTCAGTAATCGTGAGGCAGACTAAAAACAGATGCCAATTGACCAATATAAGTGTGACTTCAGTGCTCTGCCTAATGTTTTGCTTTATTGGTTTGAATTTGAATTAAATTTAAATTTATATTATAAAAAGGGTGTGATACTTCAGTAAGGAATGCTTTTCTACCAAACCGTTTTCCATACATTCTGTCAGAAAAATGAATTGCACAGTATCTCAAATGTAATTAAAGTTAAAGTTAAAGTTTTAGGCACTCAAAGTAAAGTAAGGACACTTTCAAAAATAATGCCATAATTAGTTTTTATTTATTAATTAATTTCATACAAAGTGCAGTAAAGAGAAGAAAACAATCAAATCAGTATTAGGTGTCACCATCCTTTGCCTTAAAACTGTTAGGTCCTCTTGGGCAGAATGGCACACAGCCTTTCAAGGTGCCTGGCAGGTAGGTTGTTACAAGTATCCTGGAGAACTTGCCACAGTCATTCATTGGATTTAGGCCGTCTCAGTCACTTCTGTCTCAGTAATCCAAACTGACTTGATGATGTTGATACCAGGGCTCTGTGAGGAACATGACATCTGTTGCAGGAAGGTTCTCTGGCTGTATGTTTTGGGTCGCTGTCTAAACATGTAAAGTGCCTAAAACCTTTGCACAGTACTGTATGTCAGATTGATACACAGTCAGACTGCCCAAGTTCATGTGTCACCAAATCTGTGGAATAAGTAGCCCAATGAAGAGTGGTCAGACAAATGAAGAAAATAGAGGAATAACAGTGTGATTTGATTTCAGATTCTGATTAATAGAATACAAACAAATGAAAGATGTAAAAGTGATGTTCAGGTAGCTTGAAAATCATAAAAATATAGAAAGTAAGAGGGAGAGGGTTGGAGTACTTCAGCACCATGGACAGAGACAGAAAGGTACATTGGGTTTGAAAGTTTCAGCACCATGGAGAGATACAAAGAGAGTGTGTGAAAATATTGTTACCACTGTAAAACAACTGCTGCTGCTGGTACCACTTCTTCTTGCTCTACTATTGTATATGCATAGTGACTGCTGTATACACATATTTTACCCTCGAAAACAATATTTCCTTGTTACCACACAGTATCATGCTAACAACCATCCAGCAAAAATGAATAAATAAATAAACTGAATTACATTACATCATAAATAACTAGGAAAATGTAATACATAATAAAACATGCCTCTTAAATAAAAAGAAAATCTACTGTCCTTCTATTATTACTATTACTCAGGCCTCTCTCATTGCAACAGATGATCACTGTAATTCCTGTGAGCATGTTAAATGCTCACATATGTACACATATGTAGCTAGTGCTTCACAGCCAGTTTACTTACCAGTCCAGAAGAAACTTTGCAAGTTCAGCATCAAACTTCATTCCTTTACTTGCCAAGAGATGTCTCCAGTGGTGGAAAGCAATGCCAATGTTAACTCCTGTCTCTATTACATCTTTTCTTCCACTTAAGTTAGTACGCCAACCAGTTTTCCCTGGCCCATCTCGTCACTTTCCAATAGTGACTCACTGAAGTCTCCAATTTACCCTGAAGAAGTAGTGCCGCTCAGAGGGCGTTTTATAACCTCCTGTCTTGTAAATACAACAATACCCAAAGTTTTTGTCAAGCAACAATCACCACCACCTGCTCCCAACAAAAATCCATGTTTGGTGTGCAGAGAAAACTTATACAAATAGCCCCAAAGAAACTTCTAAGAGAAAAAATACATACATGACAATTTAGCAGCTTCTTCCCTTTAGTGTCTAGTAAGAATGTAACCATCCCATGCTTTGTAAATATTGTGTGGTATTTATTTCTTTATGTATATGTATATGAATCTGTTGTTAACATAACAGATAGGGAAATTATTGAAGGATGTATTAGGGAAGAGAATGTGAGGTTTTCTGTCTGTACTCTGCCTTTGCAGGATAACAGAAGGGTTACTTAAATGTTTAACTTCACCATGAGCAACTGCTTGACTGAAAGACAGACAGAGGCAGCACAGAAAGGGAGAGAGCCAGTCAGTGTCTTTTTGTCCTTTGTTATTAATTTATGTTCTACATCAGATGTAGAAAAAGGAAAGAGTAAGAGAAAAAATGAATTGGCATTGAGAGAAAACAAAGTATGGGTTAGTAAATGGGTGACTCAGGAGGACGGAGCAAAAGAGGGAGGACAATGAGGGTGTGAGAGACAGTCATGGGGTGAGCATGGGATTTAAAGAAAGAAAGAGCAAGGAAGAAAGAGAGAGAGAGAGAAAGACGGAGAGAGGACACACTCTATTGGCTCTCAGCACGACCCAGGGGTAATTTCCTCTCCGCATGAGAAATGCATGCTGGGATATGGAATCACCTCCAAGGGAGGGTAATGATGCATTGCCAGAGCCTTGGCCCTGAGGCATAGTGTGTGTGTGTGTGTATGTGTGTGTGTGTGTGTGTGTGTATGTGTGTGTGTGTGTGTGTGTGTGTGTGTGTGTGTGTGTGTGTGCGCGCATCTGTGCCCTGGCCATCATCCCTGCCTGTTCTGGGTAAATTGCCCATTGTAGTTATTTTCCTTTTCTGAGGTGGCCTATCTGTTTGTGCATGTGTGTATGTGTGTGTGACCTTGGGATGATAACAGTACTCATCTGCTTTCTTCTCTGCTATGGTGAGTGTCACCCTAAATCTGACGCCAGAGACATAAAAGGATAGACCAAAGAGAGACAGACAGACAGATAAATGTGAATTAGGTGGCCACTGGGTAGTCACATAGATGTACATTTGTACAGACGTTAACATTTAAGCATTTAGGCCCAGATAAATGGAAACAAATGGCATCTAGATAAGATTCACATATGCACAAAAGTAAAGGCTAAGGCTTACAATTGACATGATATTTGGCTGTGAAGCAGAAAGAGTGAATCACAACAGAATACGTGGACTTAATTGCTGTGTTAACTGTTTCAGTGGTTGAACCATGTTTTCTCATTTTGTATGTGTGTGTGTGTATGTGTGTGTGATGTGGGCAGTCATTAATGAATTTGTCATGTTCTTCTGATCCAATTGCATTATTGTTTTTTTGTGGTAATTACTGCCACTAGCATTTCTTTGATTAACATCCATCACACCTTTTACACACATGCACAGGAACAGGCACACAAACACATACCAATGCCTTTGTTCAGCACGCCAAACTAATCTATTGGGTAGGAAAAAAAGGTTAATATATGATGTTTGAGCTGCCTCATACTTAACAAAAGTATGATAATAGATGCTTTCCATTCCTCCTCCTCCCACCACCTCTCTGCCTCTCCATCTCCTGACATGCGGCATTTCAGAGGGATTATGGGAAAATGTCACACCAGCAAAATTACTGTATATCCTCTCTCCTCTCCAAGCCTCACTTCACCTCTCTTCTCTTCTCCTCTAGATCATATTTAAAGGACCATTAGTATAAATTTAAAAAAAAATGCTAGACTCATAATCTAGTTGTCCCTATCCCTATAAATTATCCCTATATCACAACATTTGTATGTGTTTTTACAGTAAGTGTTACCTTTATTTGCATTGTGGAGTACTTTTGTGCTGTGGTTTAGACAAAATAAAAATCGTACTTATTTGTGCAGTTCTTCTTCTTAGGAGAAGCTGTTTTATAAAATGTTTTGCTTCAGTCCAATATTTTTCTCAGATTCTCAGAGCTCTGTCTGTATGTTATAATGAGCCCATATTCCTCTTAAGACTTTTCTCTATATGGATCTCTGGGTACTGCTCAGTGTGATTATAGAGGACATCTTACTTGAATGCTTGCACAATTCACTTACAGTTACAGTTATGTGTAGCTCAGTGCTATCAATATAACTACACTCATGAAACAGTGCTACTAAGATATATATTTTTTATTTTTCCCTTGGACCTCAGTGCAGTTT
This sequence comes from Seriola aureovittata, assembly GCF_021018895.1. Taxonomy (NCBI): domain Eukaryota; kingdom Metazoa; phylum Chordata; class Actinopteri; order Carangiformes; family Carangidae; genus Seriola; species Seriola aureovittata. The sequence continues at coordinate 9,841,161 of NC_079383.1, forward strand.
TTACTTGACGGCAACTGCAGGGCCAGCCCTAGAAACACAATTGTCTGTGCCTAGCTAACTGACTGACTGACTGACTGAGTGATCAAGTTTTTTGATCAGGTTTTTTGCTGATTACTGGGTAGTAACCATTGGTTGGTCGGCCGAGTGTCTGTCTTTCAAAATGAATTGGCACAAACACTTTCTATAAAGGTGTTGGGGAGGGCACATTTGACCTTTCAGCCATTGTCAATTTATCACATTTGTCGCTAGATACACTGACTTTTCAGACCCCTTTAGTGAATTTTTTTCTTACTTTCCTTTGAACAGTCGCCAGTACATCCTTGCAAGTGAGAAGCACACCTCTCCCTTGTCTGCTCTGTTCAATGAATGGCAGAGAGGTGGAGCAGCAGTTTGTTAATGGGCCACATTTCAGTGACTATTTCATCTTTGCTCTGTTGTCTGGCAATAGAACCATTGAACGTGGATATGTCAGTTGTTGACAGTGGTTCCACAACATTTTTCAGCTATGTCCTCAATCATTGACCATACGTGGTCAGCCATAGCCAAGTTTTGGCAATTAACATTCACCACAGACATTAAATTCAACCAGCATCTTCCTTGCCATCACTACCTTTTTGCACAATCTTCCGGATTGGGTTCCGGATGTTAAGCTCAGTGAGATGTACTGTTCTCGTGCAGGAGAGGGATCTTGACCTTTCAGCTGAGTTGCTTGCAAGAAATCTTGTGTGCTTTTTATTGGACCCATTGGGATTCAGTAATGACCACATAACTAAAATAAAGCAGAAGCTGGGAGAACAGAGTTAAAGGAGGCAAGAATTACAAAACAGGTGGTAGCATAGAAAGAGGGAAACACTTTTGTTTAAAAAGTGACCCTCTACAAAGGGAAACCTGTTTTAGAAAGTGTAAGGAAAGGCACTGGTTTGTCTATGTCGTTGTGCTAATTTGAAATTATAATTACAATTGTAATAATTATTTTATAATATAATAACAATAAATTCATTTATTTCATAATCATAATAATCGACTTTCTTGTCATAGGTGATCAGATTCAGCCATGCTGCCATGTCTGTATTTGCCAGCCGTAGAAGTACAAAAAACACCTGCATGTTACAGTCTTCTCATAATACACCCTTTCGGAAGTACAATTACTAAAATAAAACCCTTACATGTCCACTCACACACATATACACATATGCCCACAGAAACTTGAACCAATATTGTTCATAATCTAATTTTCTCTTCTTCTCTTTGCTACTCAACAGAGACTGACTCACAGGTCTGCTGCCAAACACTACATAAAGATAACAGAGCAGCAGCTAACTGGGTGAAAGAGGACTTTAAAGAAACATTTTAATAATCATGCTTTTTTTTCCAAAAGTCTATGTACAGTAGGCTCACTTTTATATATTGTAGATCTAATAATTTTGCTTCAGTTACTGCTCTCCTTTTTACCTCCATGATATTTAACTTTGCTACTGAGAAAAATCTCTCAAATAATATTTTAACACACATATTTAAATTCTCCACTGAGGTCGTTAAAACAGCAAAGTTAATGTCAATATTGTACCAGAACAGAGAGGTAGAAAATACATATTGTAAGAAATTCAACTAACTCCATAAGCTGTATTCAAACTTGCAAGATCACAGGAGCATTAAACTAAATACAGGTCAGCCGTTTGGGGCAGTCCTGTAGAAAGCCCAGAAGCAGACTTGTGACTGGAGGGTCATAGCTTCAATCCCCAGACTGTCAGGATGAATCTGGATGAGGAGGTAAAACAGTCCTCCTTACCACCCACCACTGAAGTGCCCTTGAGCAAGGCTCTTGACCCCTCAACGGCTTCAGTGGAACTGCTCAGTCGCTACCAGATTAGACTGTGTGCACAGCAGCATGCTCATGCTCACTGAATCTATCCTGGTTAAATAAAGCAAAATAAATAAATTCATCACATAGTGCTGATGGTAGCTATTGACAAGAAGCCCCACAATAGTTATTTACTGTGTGGAAAAACACTGCTATCTGCCATGTAAAAATAGGTGTTTGGCTGTCTAATTATTTATTTTCATCCCAGGAAACTTTTGATCATAGACTCCCCGCTTGTGATCTGAAGAGTCAATCCAGTTTTTTCACTGAGTCATGATAAAAAAAACTCTGATGCATTCCAGCAGTGCTGACTCAATTTAGAAACACTTCTCCGTCATGCATCCATCACTTCATCTCTCTCTCCATTTTTACATCACACAATTGCAGGTACAGCTCATCAGTGTTGATAGGTGGGTAGGTGTAGGCATTCACCCTGCATCTGAACTGTTTTCTCCCTCACGCAGAAACACAAAGTTCCTGTTCTGACACTCACCCTATTGTTCTTTGTCTATTAAGATGCCGTGTTTTTTTTGAGAATAATAAGAATAAGAATAAAAAGATAGAGAAGGAATAGAAAAGAGACAATTAGGAGGAGAGAGATCATGGTGAATTGAAAAATAGATGCAGGGCAGGCTGTCATATGAGTCATTGGAGAAGGTTGGTGGTGTTGTCTTCCCCAACTTAGTGATGGTGTGTGTGTGTGTGTGTGTGTGTGTGTGTGTGTGTGTGTGTGTGTGTGTGTGTGTGTGTGTGTGTGTGTGTGTGTGTGTGTGCGTGTGTGTGTGTGTGTGTGTTGCAGGCAATGGCACACACTGCAATGTGCATTCATGCATGATCGTGTTTGCTCTCCCCTTGTGTACATTTCGTACCTTTTGTGTATTTGCCAGAATCACTTCACTGGTTTTGTACTCTTGAAATTCCATTTGTCAGTGCCAAGGTATGAATCTTGTGAAACGTAAACTGTATATTTACATCAGGATTGATCAATATTATGTTCAAAGGAAAATGAGAACTAATTCAGTTGCTATGCTCTCAATGTAAATGGAACATAACAGTATTAACCACAGATATTTGATACATACATACAAATCTTAATAACCATGAAATTCTTGCCTGTCAGGACTCTATATGTGAACCCCAGTCTCTGGTTTGACAGTTATGTGCTTTGTATGCCTACTATTCACCCCAACCACTTCCTGGCAACTCTGCTGCAGTTAGAAAAAATGTAGTGCTTATTGAGTCAAAAAATACATTCCCTCTGAGATTATGTTTCCGACAATTTGCTGTTAGAGTTTGTTGTATAGAAATGTCATTCCTAGGGCACAGGGTTGGTCAGAGCTGTATAGGCAATAATTTAACTTATATTCCATCTTGTGCTTTTGTGCTTGCAATCATTTTGCAAGGATGGGTGAACGTGGAAAATAAAAGTTTCCTTACCAAATTATGCCATTTAAGAGAATGCAGCCATTTGTATCATTGAATTGTTACTCAGTGAATATCAGGCAGCAAATAAACTCCAATCTCAAGCCAAACTGAATAAAAAGGTGGAAAATAAAAGATCACAGCTGTCAAGTAGATGTTGTTTACATATTGCTGTAAGATTTTTTAATTTTACTTTATGTTCAGTGGACCCAGTGTGAATATAGTCTGTACTGTGCATTGTATGACCCCAGCCATCATAGAAAGCATGTGATGTTTCTATTCCTTGTATCTGTCCAGCCTCCATCCCAATCAATTTAGAAATGTATGGCTTTTTGTCTCACTCAATCTCTTTTTGAAGATTGTATTTATGTGTGTGTGTCTGTATGACCCACATTCTAACATGAGAAATGTCAAATATTTAAATGCAGCTTGCCATAATCATGAGATTGCATTTTTATGAGCGTGCATTCCCTGTTACTTTTTCTGTGTCAGAGATATAACACATATCATGACCATCCACATAATAATCAGCAGTATCACAATCACATCATTATTATTATAGTCATTCTTATCCCTGCACTTTCTCCTCTCATCGTCTGCTTCCATACACTGTTATGTCCTGTGCAAAGTTGCAGTAGTCAAAGAATAGCACTCAATTGCCTTAATTATTCATTTTACATCATGTTTTGTTGTTTTATTCATATTTTATCACTACCATCTTCTTACTCATTATGTCATCATCTCCATAGTCAGCATTATTATCAGCGTGTTCTTTGTATTGTATTGCAGAGCTTTTAGCAAATACTGTAATGCTTCTATTTCTCTGTGCTGCATTATTGCCCCGGTGTGAACTAATGAGAATAGCAGGTGCATAAGCTAATCACTGGTTTATTAGTTTTTCTTCCCTCTTGCGTCAGCTCGCTGATTGCATACATCTCACAAACAGGCTGCACACAAGGTAATACTGAAATATTAATATACACACACCCAGAATCACACAGTGCCCAAGGAGAATTTAGTCACCTCAAGGTGGACTGTAAGCTAAGTTCAAAATTACCCTGTAATGCCTGGGCAGAGGCAAATCACAGTGAATTATGGAAGCATTTTCAGTTAGATAAGTAAGAGCTGCACAGCTGCCTATTTTTCACTTGAGTTGTTTGGATGGTAAATGCAGGTTTGGAAAAATTTCAGCAAAAGCAGACCTAGAACTAGGGTTTGACAATACAACAAGTTTATGATAATTACCCCAAAGTATAAATAACTTCAAAAGGGCAAATTCAGCCCTTAAATCATAGACAAGGATAAATTACTGAATTACCCCATTGAATCCAATGAGTCAAGCCCCTAAACCAGAGTCTCTTGTGAGGTTATTGTGTTTGTAATAAAAAGTGCATGTCCCTGACAAATTGTTAGTATCAGTGGGAAGCTTTTAAGGCATCTGTGCCCAGTGCCTGTTCATTTTATGGTCCACTGACAATCAAAGACAAATGCACTGTCAAACACTTTGCAGTGATTACATTTTTGGTACCATCTTATATAGTGTTTGATCTCCATGTGGTCCTTACAACGCATCCATAAAATGGACTGACCTTGCACAAACAAATTCACACACATAAAGCACAAACACACATACACACACACATTTAATTCAACCTTTATTACAACTTGGAAATACATTGAGGTAGAACCCTCTAAAAATGAACAAAAAATTCAAGGGACCAAATAAACGAAGGGAGCTACTGTAGATCAAAATACCAATACATGGTAAAAATAAGTCAAATTAGTAAAACTGTGAAACTTAAGTAGTAAATAAGGCAATCAAAATGTTAAAGCAAATGAATCAGCTAAAGCAGCTAAAGCTAAATAATCTGAAAAAAACAAGAGTAGTTCAAAACCTAATATATGGCTTGACCGCCTATGTATAATTGGTCATAGCCGTTAGTATGAAGCTATGTCACCACTTACCTCTGCCTCACCCTCCCTCTCTCCTACTCTCTCTCTCTCTCTGCTCAGTGTGTCTTATGTTTAGTTATTCCTCTGCCTCCTTTAATAATAATGACACATGTAATGAAAGTAGTTTATTTGCCATAATGGAGGTGAGTCTCAGTGTATTGGAATCGCTCCTCCGATTCTCGAGACTGCGGCTTGATACTCCGCTGACCACTGGTGGAAATATCAGCACTCAGTCTGCCAGTCAGTCAATCATTGACATTCCAGATTATAGGGCTGGCCCCGCTGTTGTGGTCCAGCCAAAACATACACACACAAACACACACACAAACACAAATGTAAATGTAAATGTAAATGTACTTTATTTATACAGCCCTTTACAACAATCCTTTCGGCGTACCAAAGTGCTTTACAACAGGTAATAAGTGAAAATAAATGAAAAACAATTTAAAAAACAATAAAAGAACAAACATGCAATACGTGGAAAACTGTCTTGGAAATAGGAAGCTCAGAGCAATAATAGTTCAGGTCATTGACATCTTGTGTGTGTGTGTGTGTGTGTTCGTGTTTATGTAATCGAAGTTTAGTAGAGTGTGTGTGGGCATTTGGAAGGAATTCACAGGTGTGTCGAAGTAGCAGAGGAAGCAAAAATGTCTGTGTGGCTGGTCTCTGACCTTCATAGTAAATGTCTGGCTTTGTAATGTGAATCTAATGGTTGACGAATGCATTACACACATGTGCACATGCACCGACCCGCACACACATACATAGTGCTAATATCCAGCTTGACCTTATCAGTGTTTGATTCACATGGCAGAATAATTTGTGGTTACATGATGTACATTGGCACACAAACTGACAGTGTGGCACCTTCATTAGGGGTGAGGCATGAAGGTGAATTTGTTGGTCACATCATGTACACTGATGCATAGGCTAGCATCCTCATTAGCATTAGCATAAAAATAGCTCACCTTTCCTTTACGTCATTTAAATGCTTGAGCAGATTGACATGATTCACACACACACACACACACACACACACACACACACACACACACACACACGCATGCATACATGCATAGGCTATCATCCTCATTAGTATCATCGTGGTAAAAATAGCTCACCTTTCTTGTTTGTCATTTAGAGGCTCGAGCAGACTCATTCACATGATTGCATCTCAGATTGCAAATCAAGAGACAATGGGGCAGTAATTTTATAGCAAGCTCTCTCCTTCATCCAGCAACTTAATCATCTGCCTGCACTTTGATTGACTGAGTGTAGTGGATGGGGATTTGATTGGTCAATTTGTTCACTTGTGCTGTAACGCGGCTGAAGTTAGAGTGGTTCTTCTCAGTCTTAGTGGACATTGTTGGTGGGCATTCTGCTGATGGTGGTTCACTGATGTCATGACCATTTGTCATGAATGGAGCACAACTGGAGTTCCCTGTTGAGGTCCACTTATTTTCTGCTTTGCCTTGTTGTGGATTTGGATGTTTGATACAAATAGGAAAATAATGAAAGCCATTATAATCAGCCATCATCTCCTCCTGTGTACAGACAGTAATGTTTAACTATGGCTTTTTTGCTATTTTGGACAAGGTTAGGATAAACAAATCATTCCCAATGAGGGTAGCAACTTGATAAAGTCTATTCTATTACACAGTATCTCTTACTCAAACCAAACTGTCTTTCTGTTGGATAGATGTTGTGAGGGTACAATATTATACCGTATTCCTGCTTTGGATACAGTACAATACACAGCTCAATCTTAATGATGGTGGTGTGTGATACATTGTAATGGTCTAGGTCACCCCGGCTTCTATTAGCCCATCTAATGAATGTTTGACTGAGTGTATGTTTCACTGGTCTATTGTTTGGCTGTGTAAACATCCAGTAATTGCACTGTGTAACGGGGGAATAGTGCCACCGGGCTGAAAATTACTGATCAGCAAATATGGGATAATAGTTGTGTGAATATGTGTGTATTTTTGACTCTAGATATGCAAGTGTATGTTTGTGTGTTTTTAATACATGTGCAATATGCAATGGTGTGTGCTTGTTTTGTTATGTGTTGTCTTTATTGAATGTTTATGTACATGTCAGTGTGTGTGCCTTTGCTTAACTCTAGTGTGTGTATGCATTCAATTGACTGTGTATGTGCATGTGTGCACGCCCTTTGCAGGGTGTATAGTTAAATGAACACCTGTCTGTCAGCTTAATACCATATTCAATTAGGCGTCCGATTTTGTGTGTTCAGCTAATTGCAAGGACTAGCGCCTGCATTCTTGTTTCCCTTATGCTGGCAAAGCGCTCCATGGCACTGCACACCAATGTTCCCCTTCACTACCCCACCCATGCCAGCCACACACACATACACACACGCACACACACATACTCTTAAAAGACATTTTCTGCAATTTAATAGTAGACACACTTATCCAAAGCAAATTATCAAAAGGGCAAAGAGTAGCAGGGACCAGTGTTCATAAACTGCTGTAAATTGCTGAAGTATTTGGGCAGTAGAGCAGTTCAATGGAGAGTGATACAGTGAAAGAACAGGAACATTCAAAGATAAAAAAAATCAAAATATCATCTTTCCACAGTATGTGAATTCTCCTTTGGATTTGGTACTTTTTGCATAATTTCTCCCCATAACTAACTCACAACTTGAGGTCAAGTGCACTTTCCTACTGTTGGGACTCAATCATTCAATAGACCAAATGTTTCTTTGCTCCACTGGACAAAGGAACTCACACTCCACAGTTCCTCACCGTTCACACCTGGGGATGACCCTTCCCCCCACGGACCTTACTGGCCAGCCATGGCCAGCGTGTGACATGTGACCCCCAAGGGTGTCACCAAACAAAACCAGTCTTCTAGACCCCTTCTCTCTCTCTTCCCTTCTTGGCTTGCTCTGGAGAGCAGCTCCAGCCCTCTCCTCTCGGTTCTTCAAAGGGCAACAAGGCCCCAGCCCAGGTCAGCTCTGCTACCTGAGAAACCAGCTCTCCCTCGCCGGCCTGCTCACAGCAGCCTGCAACCACTCTTCTCCTCAACAACAGCGACCTGCTTCGGATTAACTGTGAGTGAACCAAATCCTCTTCAGAATCAGCAGCTACGACACAAGGCTAGCTGATTTTCCAAGCAACAGGAGCCGTAGCACAGTTAGCTTGGAACAGCTAACTCTGTGAGGAGAACAAAGGAGATAACGGCAAGCAACACAGCCAGACAGGACTTTACTCCACCAGGAAACCCCCCAACTCACTGGACTTTACAAAACACTGGAAAGGATCTCTTTGCTTGTTCCAAGGATTGGGTAACGTTAATGGACTGGGCCTAACCTCTCCCAGCACAGCATAGCACAGCATAGCTAATCAGCAGAAGTCTTAACTTGTTAATGTACTTGTTGATTGATGTCTTGTTGTTGTAATGTTTGCTTAGGTCGTGGTCAGTCATACAGTTAATCGAGTACTCGTATGTTCACACACATAGCAGTACGTCTCAGTCCTAGAACCTGCATGAAGCTAACCTTCCCCCTCTAACCTGGTACCTTTAGATTACATGAGCTAGGCTAACAAAGAAACTCACACCTCCCCTCTCACACACACTAGGTGGTCTCAGCGGCCATTTTAGTAGTTTCTTTGTTTACCGCCATGTTTGTAGTCTTCTTTGTTCAGGTCATGTGGTCACAGTGACCACTTTGAGTCGGCCATCTTGCCTTTGTCTGTGTCCCCACAGACACACACACACACACACACACACACACACACACACACACACACACACACCTGTATATGCTAGATTAGACATTGTACTTTACTCTGCTCCATTGTAAATAAATGCCTTTTAAGTATAACTACTGGTGTCTTTAATGTTGCACAAGCGTGAATATTGCCAACCTCTACTCGGTAGAATTCCAATCCTTCAACCGTAACTTACTATTGATTTGGTAATTTGGTAATAGTTAGTAAGCTAATGGTTAATCAGAGTTCCAGATTAATGGTAATAAATTGAGACTAAAACCATATTGGCTATTTTGCCTATTAGTTTAGGCTGGTGCCCCGTGAACTTTAATTCATTTTAAAGATATTATTTAATATTAATATTTTTAATATTAATATTTCCTTAATTTGTGATAGCCAATAAATTGATAAACAACCGAAATCTAACACATTTGGTGTCCAGCTCATGAGGTAGAGTACTGTTAACATAATGGTGCCGCCCGTGTGAGTCCGAGTACTAATGATTTCCAGTTACTAATAGAGCTCAGACCCAACACTACTAATGAATCATAATAGTAAGTTAATTATTTTAAGTTAATAATTTTTCCAATCAGCTTCAATAGTTTTTCATTAATAATTGTAACCTGTAAGTATTTTAATTTCTACATCTTTAACATAGTTAAAGAGTGGACAAGCATATATTACAATAACTATAATGATACTACTAAATACCAACATATATATAATTTAGAATAGTACATATAATGATGTAAACTAAATTTATATTTGAGCCGCTCAAGTTAGCTTAAAACCTGCTTCTAATGACATACAGTATATTTCATTACCAGCTCTTTTCCCACCATCATCTGTCTGTGTCCCATTCAGTGTAAGTCACTCTCATTCATTCAACACCTTTCATTCTTCTCATTCAGTCCTTTGTTCACTTTTATTCAACCTCCTGAGCCCCTTATTCCCAGCTGGAAAATGCCATAGAGAAAGCATATTGATTTTTCTCTTACTCTGTGTTGTTGTTGCAAAGCCTCTGGGTGGAAAAACTCCAGACTCATCCAAGAAAGAGAGAGTCAGAGAGTGAAAAACAGGGATGGTGGTATATGAAAACAAAGGAGGAAAAGAAAAGGGAGAAAGTCATATGTGAGGTCTCACACTGATATGATGAGCTAGAGAAGAGAGGTGAGCTACTCTTCCTCTGTCCTTTCCATTCATAATTTCTCTCTTTTGCAGTCTCTGCAGCATATTCTGTTGCTTTTATTCATGGCTTCTTGTTTTCTTCTCTCTCAGAGTAATTTCCATTTTCCCATCACTAAATGGAGAGCAGTGAGTAAGAAGCAGGAGAATGGTAACAGAAGATTAGGTGTTTTCATTGCAGCTGACTCACTGCAGGTTTTTTTTTTTTTTTTGAGCTCTATTTATTTCTGGATGGGTTTCATCCCAGGCTCCATCCAACCATCTCTATCTCTCCATTTGTCTGTCATGCTATTGCAAGCATCACCTTCTCTCTTTCCCCACCTTTCATTGATCCCAGTACTCTGGCTGAGATTTGTAAGTTCTATCAGCTGTGACAGAGCTCCACACAGAAACATCTTTAGCAAAAGGGAAGAGCATGTGCAAAACATGCAATAATGCTTAAGTTCTTAAGGGCCAGGAAACACAGAAACTCCATTGTGGTAGACATTAAATACTCCTACCCAGGTAGATTTAAATAGTGTGTAAATAGTGCTTTTTTTATTCTTCCTGAGAAATTATAAACAAGTTGAGATACATCTGAAATTCTTGGCCCAACCATATATGTATTGATATGTTTTTGGAATTCAAAGATTTGGTTATGGTTAGAGAAAGATCATGGTCATTGTTAGCCAATATTTTAAAAGTGTGCCATTAAAGCCAGCTGATTTGGATCATGGTGGTCATTCTGTGAGAGGAATTCTGAGACCTGCTTGGAGTTTCGATAAACTTAGATAAGAATGGAAGTAATGAGACTGGTCAAGAATGCAGCTGGAAATGTTCCCAAAGCTATAGTGAAGCATTTATCATGTGATTACTGGCACAATGGTGGGAGATATGGCTTGGGGAAGGTTTGTGGGAATAGGGTTGAATGCACATGTCGTAGGACGACTACCGGTCAGAGGTTTTGAAACATCATTCTCAGTGAGAGGAGTGAATGAAAGAAATGATGCGTCCTATAGAAAAGATGTGTCCTTTGCGTAGACAAAGCCGCCAAGCAGCTTACCCTTTTTTTGGTGGTTCTGACTTTTATCATCCCTTGATTGTGAGTGAGCAAGTTTGCAGTCCACACACACAGTTACAATAATAGCTGGTTTTAAGTCCTAGTGTAACTCATAAAACAAAACACTACTAAGAGTCTGTGATAAAGATCAAATGAAAATTTAGCAGATTTGAGATAAACACTCGGAGAAAACAAATTATTTCACAGTCATGGAAAAGACATGGAAAACTACAATATGGGACATTGAAATTGAGATGGCCTTTGTTGTCTTGGTTATAATAAACACATGGTTACGGTTGTGGTGATGGCAAGAATAGCATGCATGTAAGTCTTGTTAACTTTTTCTGCCTCAGCTCCCAGACCATAGTCAGGGAGCACAGGGGAGACTGCTCCAGGGGCAAAGTTGTCCCAAATTTAGGGGCTAACCCCTTTCCCTTTTAACTGTTGTGTGGCAGGCAAGACACAGGAAACCCCCCCCACCAGGCCACAACCTAATTAGCATCTGCTTTTGTATGCACACTGCCAGTCTGTCCATTCTTGACCCTCCGATGGGCTAACAGACATGACAGGCCTTGTCCAATCACATCAGGGCCAGTGGGACAGGCTTCCTGTGTGGAGTTGTCACTCCAGATGTATTGGTCTAGGAGACCCACTTCATAAACCCTTGAGTTTTCAAAATATATAGTCATGCACCATATAAGATTGTGAAGATAGAAAATGATTGAAAATACTACACTACAGGACCTTTTAAAACTGATTTGACCATACTAATGTTGATACTAATAAGAATGTTATGTGAGTTAATGTTTGCCACTGAAGGCAGGAAACATGACTTGAGTGGCCAACCTTATAGAATTGCAACAGAATAAGAGAAGCTCATAAATCTATTTACAACACAGCCAAACATTGTATCTTTTTTTTTTTTTTTTTCCTGAATGCGTGTTCGTTTGATGAAGTATATGCAGGACACAGATTTAAAGTTCAACACGTCTAATTTATTAAAAGTATAGCCAAGCATAGAAGTTTGAGATTGCTTACAGAGCTCTGGACTCACACTGCTCTCCTCTCGCCTGTCTAAGCAGGGTGCAGCCCCCCCTTGTTTCAGTCACTCACTCTTATACACATTCTCACATTCTTTGTATAACAATATCACTCCCCCTCTTCTCACACAGCCCGACCGAACCCAGCATCTTAACTGCACATCCTGCCATCTAAGCATGATATCATCGTACTTCCTCGTCCTCTCTGTCCTTGTACGGCATTCTGCAATCTCAAACGGCAGACAATGTTACAATGTTCACATAGTTCATATAGTTTAAGGCTGATTCACCCTTTTAATCATACAATGCATACAGTAGCAGAAATAACATATCCCTTCAATACGTAGTGTTTGGGTACAATTACAAAATTCAAATATATTACGTTAAAGGACTCTTAGTTAAAAAAGCTGGCCTAAATAGTATCAAGTTTGGGTTTGATATGATGAAAATATTTTTCTTCAGGGTCAGCTACAGCATGAAAGTATACTGAAGCTTGAAGGGATTCACTCTGCTGCTCCAGGGCACTCCAGCAGGATTTCTGCTTATTCAAGAGTAACAAAACCCAGAACCTTAATCTGTGTTAAGCCTGTGGAACAATATGAAATTGAGGTATTTAAATGACACTGTACAAGTAGAAGATCTTTATTGCAATGCAAAGCAAGAGAGAGATATCACCAGCACCAGCCGAAATGAGATGACAAGGTCCATTCCTTGCTTTTCACCACTTGATATCAATGTTCATACAGATGTGGATTTGACATTTTGTAACTCCACTTGAGGGACGGTCTCATTACCAAGACCAACTCCCCATTTGGCCAATTACATTGTGTGTGTTTTTACTCTGCTGAATTACTGTAATGTATTGTATGCTGGTGGCAGTTATAAATAATCCATTGTGACCCAAGTTAGTTGGATTTAGTCATCTTCATTTTTTTTAAGCTTTGTTGTTATGTATCACATGTTCCATTACATAATTCACCCATCAAAACTTTGCCAATGCCATTATGTCCATTTGAGTTCAGGGATACAGGGAACATGACAATGAATTATGTAACATAGGGAAATTTATTGCTGTAACTTCCCTTCCCCTTACCTTCAACCTTCCTCTACCAGGCAGAGGAACTGGAATTATTCACAGCAACAATCAACCAATCTGTGTGAAAGTCAGCACTGATCAAATCAGAGCATTACTTGTGTGTGTGTGTGTGTATCCAATCTGTGCTTTTTCAGATTAGATTAGCTTTGTTTTCTTGCTGTGTGTTTGTACATATACTCTATGTATCAACTTGTGTGTACTCTATGTCAGTGGTCATGTTGGGATTTCAATAGAAGTTCAGATGTCTCATGGGTCCTGAACATGAAAAGAGACAATCATAAGTTTTATGAAAAGAAAGAAATCCTTTGATAATCCTTGTATTTTCCTATGTTGTACTCTTCTCTCACATTTTGCCTCTCTTCCCTGCATGTATGTCTGTGTGCTTGCATCAAATCTGTACCATCACTCAACAGTCCTTTCCCCTGTCCCATTCATATCACTGTCTCTGCCTCCACCACCCCTCTAACACCAACTCCCTTGCTACCTGACTTTATTCTCAGTATGTCAGACCGCTCTCCTTCCATACCCAGTGTTTCCATTTAAAGTATCTCGCTGCATCACGCCCCTGCATGCCTCAAGAAATTGTGGATTTGAAAATAAAGTAACTAGTGTAACCAGGAACACAGAGCTCAGTGCAGCAGCAGTGCCACCCAATTTATTCTCATACCCATAGATGTGTTATAAAAAAATAAAGTCAACAAATTGTTCTGTGTGGCTTTTATTACCACTCAAAGCATTATATAATAACCTAAAGTAACATAAAGAATATGGCATATAAATGGCAGCAAAAGCTGTGTAGGTATTTAGTGGGAATCCTGCAGTTTTTTTGGCACTGCCACTTTGATTAGTTCTGTCATTTACAGACTGTATTCCTCTCTGTTTGCATCCCACTGTTTCACATCATTGGCTTATCACCTGGCGGTGCGTCTACTAGGGCTCTAGCTCTCATTAGTACCTGTGTTGACATGACTGGCATTTCATCTGAGTGTTGTTTTCCACTTTTCCTATCTCTTTTTTTATTTTTACATCTCCAACCAGCTTCTTTTTGCCCAATATACCCTTAGTTTCCTCCAACTGCTCTGGTTATTTCCTCAGCTTTCCTTCCTCATTCTCATTCTTCCTCTGTTTCTCTCTCCTGCTCTGTTCCTCTCACTGTCTCTCTCTCTCGACCAGGGGTTTTTAATTAATGGCGAGCCATGATGCTTATCTTATCAGCAGATCACTCTGCTTTCTATTAACTACACTGGCAGAGCTGGGAGGCTGCAGGGGATGGATGACACACACACACACTGACACGCTGAAACACACACACACACACACACACACACACACACAATCATGCACATTAACACACAGTTACACTCAGACTTTCATATAATGAAGTACACACTGATGAATATAAAAACACTTGCAAGTGCATGCACGCACACACACACACACACACACGTACACACAAACACACACTGACAGACACAAACTCACACAGAGGCAAACAGGCACAGAGGCAATTGTGTCCATATAAACACACATCATGATACTATCTTAATCTTGCCACACACACACGCATACATACACACACACATAAACAAACTGCCCTGATAGTATCTAGCTGTGTGATTTAAGGAGCGTTGTTTGAGGGTCTCTCCTCCTAAATCCCCTAAATGCCTTGGGAATCCCTCCCTATTCCTCCCTCTCTCTATCTCTCCTCTGCTTCCCTCCTTCAGTCCTGCTTTCTGGCTGAATGAACACTTATCATTCGGCAGATAAAGAGCCGTCCATGCTGGAGCTTGCTTTATCTTTCAGAGCCATGTTTACTCCCCGTGAATGCGTTGCTTTTCACAGATGTTTCATAGACCTGCTAGATCTGACAGTGATGAGAGCATGGTGTCAAGGCTTCATTTTCTGCAGCAAAAACTTCACGCACATACACACACACACAGTTCTCTACCGCATCAATTTTAACTCCTCAGACGGGTCAATTGTCCCATATTTACCAAATTTTCCTGTTTGGTGTGGCTGAGCTCAGAGGCAAAATAAATAAACACTTTTCATGATACCTTGATGGGGATTACAATGTGCTGCATTTTGGCACAGAACAGTGAGCATGGAGGCAGAAACAACAAAATCAATCCTCAAACACCACAATCGATGGGAACCACAAAATTTCAACATCTTTTTTTTTTCCGATCACATGGAGATTTGACAGTTTTCTGAAACCACGGACAGGGAGAGAGAAAGTAACAGAAACAGTTTACAGAGTGGTTATTGAAAAAAATATTGGAGTAGACTAGACTGTGGAGTCACACACTCATGCGCACATACACACATACACTCACCCACACTTCCTCACACACTCATAATTCCATCATTTGTGGAAATCGAGCAAAACAATTATCAACAGGGGATAATACAATAATGGAGAGCATTTCCTGGGTATTACCAAAGGACAAAACATTTATTTCACTTTGTCCAGTGTGCTCATAGAAGTGTAAACTCCTAATGGTAGAAAGTATAGAACATAACTCACACCACTCAAGCTGCGGACAGCATGAAGGCAGTAGTAGTCCTGTGGTGTGAAATTCTTCAAGCTCCTTACCCCCTTTTCTAAGCTTTCTCAGAACAATTTCTGGGTTTGTGATAATTCATAGTCCTACCAAAATTCTCTTTATTTTTATTGATTTGCTTGCTTTGTTTTTCACATCAAGATGATAAAGGAATAAGTTGTTGCCCTTCACCATTGTAATCCATAGGGTCCTAATTTTTTTCAGTGTGTGATTTGCATTATTTCTGTCCAACTGTGTTGCTTAGCTTACAAAGCTCACTCCCATAAGAAGAGTACTCTTTGGTTGACATTTGAATCTCTCTTTCATTCATACTCTCAGTCTATCTGTTTGTCTTTGTCTGGACATATGTAAGTGAATGTTTGCTTATCTGTAGGTCTGGGTATGTTGGAAATAGAGTTTGTGATTTTATAAGTCTAGTTTCAGTTGATCTCCTGTGTTTCAGTGAGATGCTATGTTAAAGTGCAGGAGAAACTAAATGTGTCTCTGCCTCTCTGCAGAGAGTTTGGGTGGAGAGATCCGGAGCTGCCAGAGGTAATCCAGATGTTACAGCACCAGTTCCCATCGGTTCAGTCCAATGCAGCAGCCTACCTACAGCATCTCTGCTTTGGAGACAACAAGATCAAAGCCGAGGTTTGTATCCGTGTTTGTGTGTGTGAGTGTGTGTGTTTTCAGAGTTGTGTGAGTGTTTGATTAGGATCAGTGTTGTTTTAAAGAGAATGATTGTAACTTGGATGATGAAAGCCAAAAAAGGTGTATATCAGGAACCAAGTAAATACCTTGTTATGATTTGCATTCAGAACAACTCAGGCTGTTTCGCATTTTCCTGCAAGCGATGCATTAACTAATCAGCTCATGTTCAGCATGATAAAGCCTGCTGAAATCTCCATCGTAAACTGTGCCTTCTATTGAGTCAAGTCTATAGTGGCAATAAAGTTCAATTAATCCCAAAGTCATAGGTTTGTCTCTCAAAAGCAATTTTTGAGGGAATCCCCTTAGGAACACTCTAAAAAACCCTACGGTTAGCAGCACTCTGAAACAATGGCAGCGGCACGTGTAGATGTAGCCGCGCTCAAACCTCTTTTCTTTTTTATGCACCCCTCAGCAACCGATATTACCCCCAGAATCAATAAACCAGTACATTCAAGCAAGGACATTCACAAATGTTTTTGTTACGAAATTAATTTCAGTAGAGTCGGTCAATAGTTTTTTACTGCAACATGATTGACAAGTGATGTCACATTTGTAAAATTCTCATACAGCACAAATACAAAGAAACACACCAGCATGATGTATCCAAACACAATCCTAAAAGTTCAATATGCAAACTGGGGGAAAAAAACAAAACAAAACAAAACAAAACAAAACTCAAAAAATAATATTAACTGGCTTCTAATGCAGGCAATTAAACACCCACACAAACAAAGACACAGACACACACACACAGTATACACATACAAAAGATTGTAATCACTCTTACATACAAAAACATCACACTTCATTCCACTCCCACGCCCTCATCCACACAGCTCTGAAAGAACCCTTAGCGTTCATGTCTTTTGTAATGGGTGTAATTATGGTCTGAATGGAGGTATCCAACAATGGAGCAACTGTGTATTGACAGTAGATGCTTTGGTCTGCCTTCATCAGTCTGTTTGATTGTCTCGCTCAGAGCCCTCTGTGTTGCTAAACACTATTTACACAAATTAAATTGGGATGAGATATCAACCAGCCAAAACCAACACTTCTCATTACATTAGATGAAAGCAGGCATTCACATGCACATAGTCAAATGCACACACTTGCATACGTGCATGCAATGGCAAAATTCAGCTTGTGCATTATGTTGCAATGAGACACACACACAAATTTGCCCTCATCTGTATTTCTTAAATAGTTTTTAATGAAAAATAAACTTGACAGATGATCACTAAGCCAGATACAGGATATTAGTATGGTTAAAGATCCTTTTGTTAGAATGAAGCTAGATAGTGTGAAACTCATAGCCTTGCTGTGATTTTCTACTGTGATGATAAATAAGAATATTAGCCCACGGAATAAAGCACTGAACCACTAACTGTTACCTAATATGTTTACATTTTTTTCCTCCATGTTAATAGTGTTTCTCTTAAAAGAGTTTATCATAAAATTATGCATGTCACATTTGAGAATGAAAACAATTCTTCTGCTACCTCCCTTTTTTTTCTGAGGGGTTTTAAAACTCAACACCACCTTTTTTCGTATTATGACTGATCACCCTAAGAGGTCGTAACTCAGATGTGTGCATGTACTGTAACACCGTCATATTAATGATGGAGCACATCTTGGAACATTTTGACTTTCACTGATGTCTTTTTTCTCAGATCTTCTTTATATCTGTCAGCATTCATAAAATTTCAATGTAGAAGAAAGTTTGGGAACAAAATAAACATTTCATGGCCTTCCTTAGAGAGTCAGTGAATGGTGGTGATTTTACTATTGAAGTTTCCTCAACCTGTGTGCTAAATATTATAAAAATGTCCATTTTGATCAGTGTATAGAGTACCTGAGTGGATCTAGTGACAGGTTTTTTTTCTATTCAACAAGTATGAAACTTGAAGACTATGTACAAACTATATTCTGTTACAGAGGCTACAAAACATATGCAGACATATTGACATGGTAAGAAATGGTAAGAAATATAATATAAATCAATTAAAGTTTGTATTCTTACCAGCAGGAAAAGATAATATTTTATAAATTTTGAGAGGCATATACTGTATAAAGACTAGGGCCCTGTTCTTCAAATGTGACTAAATAAATTCAGGCTAACATGTTGTTATCAAGCTAAAAAGATCCTGTTAATTCTCATCCAGCTAATTTGATTCTTTTAAGGCAGTTTGGGAATTTATTTGTTAATCCTGGAATGTTGAAACCATGATCAGCAGTCATATGGTTGGGTTAGCGGTGGTCATGTGATTGCAGTTAAATGAGATACAGTAGGTGTGTTGGGAACCCTCCCAGCATGCAATGGGCCAGTAAGAATCCTTGATGGAGTGTGATAATTCAGTGATACAGTCATATCCTCACCCACCCATTGACTTCTCAGTCCTGTGCCTCACTGTTAAGAACACATTAATTCTTGTAGCGTAATTGATTCTTTTTTAAACTACATAATATTTTTAAATATTTATTTAATTTTTGCATCCAATTATTTTCACCCCTTGGGCAAATTCACAGTATTGTCCATTAGTTGTCCCTATTGATGTCCATGATGATTTTGTCAGGAGGCTGTTTAACTTTGTTTGACACAGGCAATATTCCAGTCAGTTAATAGGGACAGGTGAAGGGCAAGACCAGGGAACGGTACAGTTTTATGTAGTCAAAACATTCATTTGTTTAAAGGAATTCAACTTCATATATTTAAGAGTACAGAGAAGAGTGGTGATTTTTGTTCACAACTTTACACCAAATAGCCCATAATAACAAAGTGAAATAATGTTTTTTTTATTTTTATTTTTTTTTTATTTTACAAAAGTATTAAGACCAGGTGATGATCAGGTGCATCTTGTTTGCTTCAATTATTTCTGAGATGTCTAGAACTAGAGTCTATCTGTGGCAAATTGAGATGATCAGACATAGTTCGGAAAGGCACATATCTGTGAGGTCCCACAATTTACACTGCATATCAGGTCAAACACCAAGCCATCAAGTCCAAGGAACTGTATGTGATAAAATTGTGGCAAGGTATACTGTACATCAGGACAAGAAATTGAAGAAGTTTGGAACCACAGGTCAGGGAGATGACCAACAACTCAATGGTTACACTGACGGAGTTGAAGTCCTGGGTGCAGAAGTACTCTGCAGAAAGCTAAACCACTCTATCAGCACTCCATCAATCTGGTCGAATGGCTTGATGGAAGTCACTTGAGTAAAAGGTACAGCTCACTTGGAGGTTCCCTAATGGTATTTAAATGAGCATGAGAAAAGGATTCTCTGGTCCAATGAGACAAAAAATGGAACCCCTTGGGCAGAACTTCCAACACTGTGTCTGACAAACACCACTGCTCATCACCTGGCTAATATAATCACTATGATCAAGCATGGTGGTGGCAGCATCATGCTATGAGTATCCGTCTAGTATCCGTCTTAGCAGCAGGGACACGGAGGCTGGTCAGAACTGAGGGAGGGTTACCTGAGACCTGAGACTGAGGCGACGGTTAACCTTTTAGCACAACAATGACCTGAACATGCACCCCAGCCACACTGGAGTGGTCAAGTCTTTGACCGTCCTGGAGTGGCTCAGCCAAAGCCCAGACTTATACAACCAAAGTACCTAATAGGTCTGGGTCTGTATAGGATGCCACCTTGATTCAGACCCGGACCGCAGTCCACCTATTGAGAATTTTTACATTTTTATTATGAAAATGGTTGACACGCAGCTGTAATTTCACTCACAGTTGTGTCTTGAATTGTTCAGAAAATAGAGATAAACAGCTTTTGAAGGTTATTCATTTATATTTATATTAATTATTTATTCATCAAATCTTCTCATTCAGAGAAGCCATTTAAATATTTGTCAGCTACTCTCACAAAATAATAATTACTACACAAGCAAAACAAATGATAATAATTTTTTAAATTGTGGCAGGTAATTTAGGTCAGTACTTGACATTACTAAAACACTCCCTTTATTTTCAGGATTTTGAATAGTTGCCTCCAGAATTTTTCTTTTCTTCAAATTGGATATCTCCAAGCAATAACCTATGATTTCCCATGATACATAATCTGCTGAAAGGCTTACTTATAGCCCTCTTAGCTGTTAGAAACCAGAAATTACTAAATTACAGCTTTAAGTGGCTTAGTAGTTTCATAAAATTTTTATATTATATCATATTTTATTAATTATCAATGAAACAAGCACCTCTTGAATTGGCATAAAAGGAGATTTTCAAAGACTTATATGGCTTATAAGGCTTGTATATGAGGTAGGCCACCTTACTTAACATACTGTACATTATGAATGTAGATGGAAAATATTTGGTATAAGGTGTCATCTGATGACTTCACTTATTTTCAGTCAGACAAACAGACACAGATGGTAGGAGACACACTGAGCAGCTAAAACAGCCACAACATGGCTGCCATTTGTCACTAAAGAGATATTCTGCAGGTGCAAATAGAGGATAGGAGAGACAGGAGCAGAGACAGTTGGAAGAGACGGCCAAAAGAGGGAATGGGAGACAAGAAAAAGAAAAGAAACAGAAATTAAGAAAAAAATGACCTTCTGCTTTCTTGGATCAGGTGACAAGAATGAAATTTGTAGTTATGGCAAATTATGGCAATTTTGTGTCCTTGCATTTGTCTATGTCCAATCAGATGTACAGAAAGAGAGTGTGGGTCAGCTGTGTTAACCTACAATAATAATTCTGACTGATTAATACCATCAGTTAAACAGTTAAAAAATCCTGGACATCAGTACCAGCTGAGCAGGTATTCTCCGCTGCGTCTCTCACCGTTACTTCACACCAGACTAACTCCACAGCATGTCAACATGTTGCTATTTCTGAATAAAAACCACTAAACAAGCTGTCCGCTATGCTGAGGATTGAGGCAGGCGTGGCCTGTTTATTTTGTTTTGAGGTTTAAACCACATATTTGAGTTTTTTTTTTTTTTGCTACGTAGCTACTGTTACCTTTAACAGCTGTTTATTACCATTCTAGATGAAACGTTGTAAGTTCAGCATCAAACTTCATTCATTTAATCACCCATATGGAAAGCAATCCCTGTCTTTTCCTTCTATTTCTACCACTTCTTTCTTCCACTTAAGATAGCATGCTAACCAGCTAGCCCTGGCCCGAGTGGATTGTCTCATCACTTTATGATACTGAGTCACTGTAGCGTCCAGGCTGCCCTAAAGAAGTAGCACTGCTCAGAAGGCGTATTATAACCTCTTGTCTTGTAAAAGCAATGATGGCGAAAGCTTTTGTATGAGCAGTGCTGTTTTTTAATCACACGTAGAGCTGATCTTTAAAATAACCTCATGAATTTATAACAAAGAGCTTTTTATGTTCCTGGATAAGTGGGGCATTGCCTCTTCTGCAACAATGACGTTAAGAACCATTGTGTACGATGATCTGCCTGGAGGAGCTTCTCATCTGCCTGTGTGTCTGTCTTGCATTCTGTCCCCTTCAACCAGTCCACTTGTGTATTGGTATTTTTAATGGGTTACAGACACTAGTCCATTCTAAATAGTATATTTTAATCTTGTTTGTTAATGGTTAATAGTTAGTTAATGAACCTCGGCTATCAGTCAGAAAAAAAATTAAAATGAACATTCCTAGTGTGTGTGTGTTTGTGTGTGAGGTCTGGCCTCTGATGTAGTACACACATCACACACACATCACACTAAAGTTCAGTTACATCAGTAATGTATTTTGGGTAGCAGCTTTGTCGATATTTATCCAACAGACCAGTTGAAGGGAGAGGAACATGCCCCCTGACTCTGTGTCATTCTCCTCTCCTTCTGCCAACACCCCTACCCCCACCCACCTTACCAATATGCAGTGTGTTTTTCTCCTTCATCTACCTGATATAGTACTGTATGGCTCCTCCACTTTATTTTGATACTCAATTTCTCTTCCTCACACCTTTTATTATGCTTTTCAATTTTCTTTCTTCTTTTGGCTGCAACAATGGGGCCAGCCCTATAATGTGGAATGTCACTGACTGACTGACTGATCATATTGTCACCATTGGTCAGGCAAATGCCACGTCACTGAGTTGGAGTTGGGGGTGTTCATAGCCTGCAGTGTTGCCAACTTAGTAGTATCATGTAGTAAACTAGTTTTTCAAACACGACTGGGTATGAGCCTGATACATGGCTGGACCATGTACGGATGCTGCACCTCTTGTTAAGGGTAGTCTACTGAACCAGTCTGGTTTCCTGGCTACTCGGGAACTGCTGGGAAGCAGAGAAGCACATCCAAGAGGCTTCATCAGTTCGTGTACACATCTGACCAGGCTGGGACTGGTCCTACTTTCTGGTGTGGAGACCCAGGTATTTAACCTCTTGTGGGCGTTCACAAGGATGATAATGTCACTGGTTCCCTTTTGTGCTCCAAGTGTCAACGACAGTCGTTTGCATGACTGTCGTTGGTGGAAAATTGGTTTCGACTTCGTTAGTGCCTTATTGTGTTATAACGACAGTCGTTGGAGTCACTCGCCACTTGTGAACAGTTGTTATTCTTGGAGGCTAGATTGTTGAGTCTCCTGGGAAGGGATGAAAGGGCAGTATTGTAAATTGGAGATAGGTGGTGTCTGAGACCTTCTCCCCTGTTGAGGGATGGTTTCTCTATTTTTACATAGATGGCATCTTTTACTCCTCTTTCGAACCAACTGTCCTCTCTGTCTAGGATGTGGACATTGCTGTCCTCAAAGGAGTGGGCTTTCTCCTTGAGATGTAAAGGAGACATCCTGTTCCAACATGACTGTGCAGCAGTGCACAAAGCAAGGTCCATAAAGACATGGATGAGAGAGTTTGGTGTGGATGAACTTGACTGGCCTGCACAGAGTCCTGACCTCAACCCGATAGAACACCTTTGGGATGAATTAGAGCGGAGATTGAGAGCCAGGCCTTCTCGTCCAACATCAGTGTGTGACCTCACAAATGCACTTCTGGAAGAATGGTCAAAAATTCCCATAAACACACTCCTAAACCTTGTGGAAAGCCTTCCCAGAAGAGTTAAAGCTGTTATAGCTGCAAAGGGTGGACCGACGTCATATTAAACCCTATGGATTAAGAATGGGATGTCACTTAAGTTCATATGCAAGTCAAGGCAGGTGAGCCAATACTTTTGGCAATATAGTGTATCTGTTAAAAAATAAAGGGTTTCTGCCTACTGAAGCACCAGAGGACTTTTAATTTGAAATGATTACAAGAAGTGTTAAGTTTATTTTAACACGTAATGCAGTAACTTTAACACGGCAAACAAACAGAGTGTCTGAAACTTGAGGGACTTGAGACTTTGTACTAAAATATTGCTATGACCAATTATACACATCAAACAGAAGGAGTTAGAAATAATAGCCTGTTATGTTCGGGAGTTGAGGTAAATAAAGGCTAAACTATTGTGGATCCCAGACAGAAGCTGTGCTCTGTGTGAGAGTCAAAATAAAGATATTCTGTGCCTTTGAACTTTCTCTCTGAGAGATCATTTTACACTAAATACAGCTGAAATAACAACAGTCTTTGTCTTTAATCTGTGTTTGGTGATTTTGTCAGACAACTTTATAAATTTGACCATGGGCGGTCTAGCCATATATTACACTTTGACCTAGTCTTGTTTACTGCAGACCTGCTTAATTATACAGTATAATATAAATACAGAGGTTTTGTGGGTACTGGAGACTGGATTTTTAGACCATAAACTGTGCAAACTGCAAACTTTAAGTATCTGTTTAATGGACATAAGCATGACAGATGAAAAAGACACAGCGAATGATCCATAACAAATACGACAAGAACACTGCATGCTTCTGTCCCTTTTTACACATTGCATACCATATGTACAATTTTCCACTCTGATCATTGTGTAAAATATTGTATGACTGTTGAGGCAGTATCATTTATTTTATTTCAGTGTCAGTTATGTAAGTGTGTATGCTGAGTAGGTCATCACTGACTACTTTAATTAAAAATACTTTTATTACTTTTTTATTTTTTGACATAATCTGGCCCATATTAAGAAAAGAAAAGGTTCTTCTATCAATTATGTCTTTTTTGTGTCACTTAAGCAATACTGTAGCTAATCTCTCACCTCAGGGTTTTCCTGTCCTCCAGGTAACCTGGGTTGTGGGTGCTTTACTAATCCATCAGCCTTCCTGCAACATTTCCTGTCACTTTCTATATTTTGGTGTCAAAAAGCTAGAAACACTCTTCAAAATGAGTCCACATCTGTATCAGTGGTCATATGTTAGTATGTAAGTACTGGGGAACACCCACTCAACAACACATACACATCCACACGCACCTGTTGGGATTATTAAGTATCCTATCCCCTGCTGTGATGAGTAGTGGTTTGTGTTTTTTTTTCTGTTGCCTTACTCTTCAAACAACAGATTAAAGCCTCTAGTGCAGGGGTGGCCAACCAGTCAGAGGGTAAGAGCCACAATTTTTACTGTGTTACTGCAAAGAGCCAGATTTACTGTAAATGTCACACATCAACATGATAATGACAAAAAATGACTCCCACAGAAGTAAGACCACAGGCCAGTCATTTTCAACAATGAACACTGTGTGCACTGTCTCACAAACAAATTCTCAGTTCAATGTTCAGTCTACAAAAAAAAATAAAATATATAATAGCACTTTTTCTCTTACCATGCATGTTGCTTAGTGGGACTTCTGGCATTCCTTGCCCTCAACAATCCTTTTCAAATCTGGTTTATAGTCAGTTGTTGCTACTCGAAGCAATTCCTTCACATGTATGTCTGTCAGAACAGATCGATGCTTTGATTTCACGTGTTTCAGGGTAGAGAAAACAGACTCGCAGATGTATGT
This sequence comes from Seriola aureovittata, assembly GCF_021018895.1. Lineage (NCBI taxonomy): Eukaryota > Metazoa > Chordata > Actinopteri > Carangiformes > Carangidae > Seriola > Seriola aureovittata. The sequence continues at coordinate 9,866,597 of NC_079383.1, forward strand.
TGATCCAAATATAGACAATATTTTAAGCGCAGCCCATTTGACATTTGGGTACTTTTCCATTGGCAAACTTTTCCAGAATTCAATGGTCCGTTCTCTCAAAGCAGGTTTCAGTTGGTCCTCTTCACAAAGATCGATCATCTCCAACTCAGCCTCATCTGTGACCAGCAGGGTTTTCAAACAGCCCGTCTCCGCATTAAATGGGTCGACGAGGAACGTAATCTGCGGCCTTTTCAGTTGAAGATCACGGAACCGGGTCACAAAGCTTTCGTGCAGGTTTTCAACCATTGTTGCATATCTGGCTGTTTGGTTATTCAGGACAGCGCCGATGACTTGCCCACTGGCTTTTAGCAGAGTGGGAAAATGCGTTAAATCTCTCTTCTGAATATGCGTCTTGAACAGCTTCAGTTTGTTGGCAAACGCAAACACACTTTACACCAGGTCAGGCAGTATTTTTGACTTACCCTGCAGAGTCAGGTTCAGTCTGTCCAAGTGACACAGGATGTCGAACAAAAAAGCCAGATCCATAATCCACTTGTGGTCGGGATAGTGCAGTTTCACGGCATCCAAAAGCTCAAAGAAGCGACAAAGTACCTTGCCTTTTGACAGCCACCTCACAGTGCAGTGCAGCAGCAGGTCACCTGTAAGGCCTTGGTCCAGATCAGCGATGAGATTTTTGAATTGCCTGTGGTTAAGCGCATGTGTGCGGATGTAGTTGACGATTTCCAACACAGGCTTCATGACGTTGTCTAAATTCAATGATTTAGACACGAGTTGCTCCCTGTGGATGATGCAGTGGAAATTCCAAAACTCTGGAAAAGTTTGGTCAGCTTTGCACAGCCCCACAAGCCCGTTCACAGATCCGATCATGGCTGTTGCTCCATCCGTGGCTATCGCAGTTAGTTTTGATATGGGCAGATTTGCTTTCACAAATGCAGCCATCATTGTTTCTTTCACATCTATGCCACGGGTTCTGTCTTTTAATGGCACAATATCAGGTTCTTCTTTGATCACACAATCTTTTGACACAGACCGCACAAATATTGCCAGCTGAGGCTTGTCTTGTATGTCACAACACTCATCCAATGCGACACTAAAATACTCACAGGCTTGAAGGTCGGAGTGCAACTGTGATTCAATAGCCATGTTAATGTCCGATATTCTGTGTTCAACCATGTGGCGGGACAGCTGGATGTCTAATACCATTCGTTTTAGTTTGTCGTTTTCAGGAGACAAGATTTCAACAATGTCACTGAGGCATGTTTTGACGAACTCCCCTTCATTGTATGGCTTTTTAGCCCGTGCAATGTTCCAAGCAAGTTGATACAATGCAAGCGTTACGGTCTCTGAGTGCTTCATAAATTTTTGTAACAACTGTGTCTGCTTTTCTGGCTGACCTTTCAAAGTGACCAACTTGTGCTTGCGAAGTTCAGTACCCTTTGGAAATTCCTGATCAATGTTAGCATGGAGTGAACAGAAGTGCCGCTGAAGATTTGAAGCCTTGAAATGCACTAATGATGCCTGACATATAAGGCAGAATGGCTTGCCATTACGTTCAACAAAAAAAAAAAAAACCCTCCCACTCTGTTAAAAACGTCCTTTGTTCATCTTCATATTTTCGTTTTGCTGTGCCATTTTGAGAGCAAACTTGGTAGGCCTACACTACTCAACGGTTCTTCCCGCCGAGTCATTTGCGTCAGATGCACGTACCGTAAAAAAACAAAATTCAACATGAACGTAAGAGCCGCATGAAACCGGCAAAGAGCCACATGCGGCTCCGGAGCCGCCGGTTGGCCAGGCCTGCTCTAGTGTGTTTGTCATGGTGGATTCTCACCAGCTATGAATCTTGATTTTGATACTGTTAAAAAATGAGCTGTCCCCCTGCCTCATAAATAGTATTAAGTAGCCATAGGTTAATGCCATGTTTGGCCTAGTTTAGAGTACTCCAAAGGGAAATGTTAGCCTAGGGCAATGAATGCAATTTGCCGAAAGCTCAAAAATGCAGTTAGTGCTAGGCTAGGCTAAGTGTCAGGTAAAAATTAAAGCAGTTGTATGTGTGTATGCCTGCCTGAGTATGCACATGCATGAAGGGTTGAAAAGTGTAATGCGTTTCACTCAGTTTCCTCTCTTACATGCAAGCCGTAACCTGTATGCAGCGGGTTGCTGATTAGTCTTGACGTTCCATATGTGGTGACTCATACACACTTGTTAGGCTTCGCATGCCACCATCCCAGGTATGTGTCACCCATGTATCCCCACTGCCAGCTTTTACGCCGGCAGCACCTCTGATTCCTACAATCCCAGCTGTCACCACTGCTAACTGTTACCACAGCAATACTGTCGCAATGGGTTACCAATAGCCGTGGCTGTTGCGGAACAGCGGGAGACAAAGACAAATCAATCTGTGCTTCTAATCTTCTTTACATGGAATAGAGGAATAGGCGCAGAGGTATTGGCAAGCCTTGTAGGTAGCTCAGAGGCAATACAAAGTAATAGCACTATGGCTTTTATAGAATAACAGATTAACTGTGACATGAGCATAAAGAAGGAGCGGGGAGAAGAGCAGAGATCAGCACAGGAGAAGGGAAGGAGAACAGAGGGAGGAGGAGGAGAGGAGCAGAGGTGAGGACTGGAAGGCAAAAGAGGGACAGCAAATCAGGGTGAGGAAATTGTGTGGCCAATGGAGCAAGGTTAGTTTGCCATTCATTGCATCCCTTAATCCATTTTAATTGAATAGATAAGCAAAGTCATTTTGCTCGATAAACTCTTGCTGTGTCATCAAACTCCTCCATCCTCTCCTGCCCTCCATCACTTTCTTATGCTTTCTTTTTCTCCTTTCACCCTCATTTTCTCCACCTGACATGCATCTGTATTCACTATGAAGAAATAAAACTGAACTTGCACTTGTAAACACTAATACTGAGGTGTGTGTGTGTGTGTGCATGTGTGTGTTTTATGGCTCAATCGTCAGATGTTTGAGGTTACCACAGGAGACAAAACAATGAGTGCCACTATAATCACAGGAAAACAGTCTATTTATTGTACTTTACTGTTCCTGTCAACCTGTCTGTGTGTTGAAATCCACCCATCTGGTGCTGCACGATGAAACAGATACTAAGAATTATTTTCTAATACTAAATGTCCCAGGTATGGAGGAGAACGTGCAGAAAAATATAAACCGGGTTTGAAGCAGCTTGATTATGCAGTTAACTGTGAAAAACTTTTTTTGAGTTATCTGGCTGAGTGACTCTGCCTGTTGCAGTACTCCAGAGATTAAATAAAAATGGAAGCATGAACAGGGGGTTCTCTCTCCCTCTCTCTCTCTCTCACAAATACGCACACAAACACACACATACACTAGTTGCTCTAGCCATGTTCCCACTAGTCTCCTGGTGATCACAGCAGCCTGTTTCTGATGATTAGTACTACACCCCTGTTGACTGGACTACACAGGGTCTGCTTTAAGCTCTTTGCCCCCCTAAGGCTGATGAAAATCCCGGCAGTGGAGGAGTAACGTGGGGCGGTTAAAAAGCACCAGCGTAGGGAGAAGGCAATATGTGTTGCACCGTGAGGGGAAGGCATTATGTGTAATGCCAAAGGGGTAAGGCATAATGTGTAACATCAGAGTGCCCCCATTGTGATCCCTACTGGGTTAACAGTCCTGACTGCCTTGTTTTCTCACTGAATCAGGATATAATCATAAATCTCCACTCAGTGGCTGGTTTGTTTCTCTATCTTCATGTTTGCGCATGTGTCTGTGTGTATATAACTAGCAAATAGAGCAATACGTATATAATACAAAAGGAAAAGCTGATTACATACATGAAAGTTTGGAGGTAAGAGGGAAACCTCCACTATACTTTACAGAAAAGTGCGGGCACTTTAAAATTCCTCCTTTTAATTCTCCTGTACCTCCTTTTTGGTGGCGGACATTCAGCTTTCACACACAGGTAACGTGTGGAATGTATCTGCAGATAAAATGAATGTTGACACCTTTCTTGACAGTCTAGTCATGCCAACCAGGAGAGTTTTCCCTGTATTTTAATGTTTAATGTTTCAATATCTGCTCTTATACTACTAAAAGGCATAAAAGTCAGGTTTTGTCAGCATTTAAGTGTCCTTGTCTATGTGACAGCACTAAAGCATTTTTAAACACACAATTACTTCATATTTGTATATTCATATTATACAGTCCTCCAAACTGACTCACCATAGAGCATTGGCATGTGGTTACTTTTACAGATAGGCAAACATAACCAGACAACTAAAGCACAGGAGACTTTGTTTTCTGCTTCAGGGCGGCATGTCGGCAACACCTTGTCTTGGGTTTTGAGGAGTTGTAGCATTATTTACTGACAAATAGCCTAGAGTTGACATTTATTGCACTACTAAGTTCACAGCTATGCTGCTAACTTCTAACTCTCTGCGACAGTCACCGGCCTCACTGTCACACACTTATGCTCTCTCTACAACTGATATCAGAATGATGGGAGCTTGACAAACACACTTGTCTGTAGCTAGTCACCTGTCAAAGATTCCAGGATTATCCACAATGCGCATGCGAAAACATCCAAAAAATGCTGTCCCTACCCTCTGACACATTACTGTGTAATGGTTACAATAATAAACTCTTGCGTGAATTAATGACATTTAAACACCAGAAAGTTGCCGTAATGCACTGAAAAGCTGTTTGCCAACCCTATTTCCATGGTGAATATTGTATAAATCACACATTTTTAACATTATCCATTGTGAATGTGAAAAATAATACAATGTTGTTATATATATAAAGCAATTCAACCACAGCTGTCTATTTCAAGAAGCAATTTCGCCTTCTACCTTTTTCCTTGTCTCTCAGCAAAAGCGTCAGTAGTAATGAGTTAGTCGTGACGGGGTCAGCCCTATGTTCCCACATTTCTTAGAACTTTTTTTTCACACAAATTTTTGAAAATTAGGGTTAGGATTAGGGCTGTGGGAATATAGGGCTGTGGGAACATAGACACACTCCCGTCATGACATATTCGTGAAGAAACTTAAACCAAAGAACCAAAACAGAAATGCAAGGAAGATGGGGACACAGGGTCAGACAGGCATACAGAAACACCATAACATATAAGAATAGAAAAACTGAATAAGAAACAGACACGTAAAAATAGAAAATGTTTAGAAGCAGGGCGAGGCAGCTGGCAGACACACACAAGAAAGGTAAAAAAACATTGCATTTTATGTTAGATTATAAGCAGAGCTGGTATCACTGTTCTTTTCCTTCCATCATCATTGTAATTATGTTGTTATATATTGTTGTATATATACATATTGTTAGTGTGCATCTTTGTGTCTGTGATACTTCACTGTGAAGACTGACTAATTTATGATTTGAATCTTTTTTGTTTCTTTATATAATTCATTTAAGTAGAAAACATGACTGCAATTTTTTTTTAATGGTTTCTCCTCAGATCCGTAGACAGGGAGGCATTCAGCTGCTGGTCGACCTACTGGACCACAGGATGAGCGAGGTTCACCGCAGCGCCTGCGGAGCCCTGAGGAACCTGGTATACGGCAAAGCCAACGATGAGAACAAAGTAGCTCTGAAGAACTGCGGGGGGATTCCTGCCTTGGTCCGCCTGCTGAGAAAGACTGGAGACGTAGAAATCAGAGAGCTGGTCACAGGTAGAGTATTTGGGACAAACTTACAACTCAGCTCACTAGCATGTGCTCCCACGGTGTAGATGCAGTTATTTTCCAGCATAACTCTGCTCCTCTGGGCTCAGTAAAGGTTATAATGGTGTGTGTATGTGTGTATGTAATGCACGTTTTATAGAATTTGACACAGTATGTGCATATGCGAGGAACAGTCGTTATATGCACACACACACGCGCGCACACACTATATCTTTCTTTCTGTCTTTTGTTGTTACTTCATTTATTTATGTAATTGTGGTTATACTTCTTATTGTAGTGAATTTACCACAGCACTATATGACTATATGCTCATTGGACTCATTTGAATTTTCTGGATTCGATCAATTCAAAACATTGAATTCTCCCATATGTATGTACACACAAATGCAGGGGGCATGCACACATTCCTAGAAATTATATAATTATATACACATAACCACACAATATTCGAGTCTCATTTGGTCTTGACAGTGCTAGTAGCTGTCATAGCTAAGTGATGTTAGTTTTTCCAGAATTTAAACACTTACCTTTCACTGAAAAAATATCCTTCAAAAAAAGGTTACTATTCACTCTGCAGAAATCAAGGCTGTTCTTGATTTCTTTTGGATGCCAAACAATTTAACATGCTGCTTGAATGATACTTACAGATAAGTAATAGACTAGCAGGGCTCTAAGCCATGACCTCTGGAAAAAATGCAAAGAAGCAGCGAGGCACCCAACAATTTATTGAGCATAATTTCTGTAGAAGTCTTATGTTATGTGTCCTCTCTGCACTTATTTTTTAGATGGTCTTGTTTTTCTATGTGATTTTTGCATGGTGTGTGTAGGTGTTTGCTTTACATTCAAGTTCTTACCATCAAAAGTGTTTTATAATCGTCGGTTCGTTTTAACCTTGAGGGTATTAGCAGTAAAAATTTCCAGTAGCCAGTGCTATTGAGAGGTGCATACAGCAGTGCACATACTGTACTTCCCGCCACAAACTTAGAATTGTCCGTGCAAATACACACTCATGCAAAGACACTCAGACGTGGAGATATATACAAATATGCGTGTAAGCAAGAGATGTATAGGTTAAGTTTTAACACCCATGTAAGCACACACACACACACACATTACATAATACAATTTGATCTCCACTTCTCCTGAAATATATTTCCAATATGCTTCCTACTAAGAATTTAATACTTTACTCGAGCTACTAACACTAACAGTAAACACTAACACATGTGCTGCGTCGTTTTCTGTCTCACACAAACACAGAGATGCTCACACTCGCACTCACAAACATACAACACCTCAAGCATATATGAAATCTCAACGTGCAGCTAGTTATTTTCCAGCACGACATTGGTTCTACAGCCTCAGGACAGGTAATAATGATGAACCGCTGTATGTACGTGTGTGTGCATATGTGTATGTGTATGTATGTGACTTTTTATTTCCGCATATGTGTCACAGGATTCAGTCTGTAAAGGTGAAAGTATGTGATACAAATGAAATTCAGAAAGTAATAATCAGTGTCTCACACACACAAACATTAGATCAGCTAGAGTAAAAGTTGGCTGCAATTTATATGAAGTGGTTGAGCTGTGACCTGTGATAGCAGATCCAATGAGCAGTTCTCCCTGGCAGGTGAAAAGACCATGTGCAACGGGTCCCAACAGAACATAAGAGAGTCATTCCTTTTTCTCTCCTCTTCTCTGCTCCTCTTTTGTGATCACATTTCTCCTACTTTTCTTCTCTCTTGCACCTATGTTCTCATGTCAGGCTCTCTTCTCTTCACACTTTTTTTCTTTCTCCTTTATCTATATACAGTACATTTCAGTTTTCTATGTGGTTCAGTGCCTTGCATCACCCTGAGCTGGACTGCACATATCTGCACTTGTATCACGATTGTTTCTCTCTTTTTGCTCATACAAAAGCGGCTCTTTGTTGAAACAGGTTAGCCCTCAGATAAGAGAGACGTGCAAGCTCATACAAGAGGATTGGACACTTTCAAAGATAAAGTACAAGCACACTCATTCACCGACTACATAAATTCAAATAGACACACAAACTCAGCCGCATAACATGTGACACCCATGCACATGCACACACGGAATACTGAGATAAACTCGATGGGGCCCCCTCATGTTCAGTTTGACCTCTGATCCCATTGTCCCTCAGCAAGATGAACTCATCTTCAAGTACACACACACGTTCAATCATCCATCTCTGGACACATCCCTATAGGTCACTTGTTCTCAGAGAAGAAGGGGACCGCAGCAGTGACAGCAGGCAAGTCAGCAAGGAATTTTGTCTCTTCCTTCACAGACCCCTCGAATATTACTAACAGGTCATGGAAGAATGGAAGGCAGGAAGTGTTATATTTTCGAGACCTTTTCACTGTTGTTGCCCCCACTATAACAGGCTGGATAGAGGAAATACAGCTTGTAGCGAGATGGGCAATTAGAGAAAAGCAGGTCTATGGAGAAGAAAGGACTGTTGAGCAAGAAACAGGATAGATGGAAGGAAGCAGGCTGTTACATTCCTCAGACAAGCTTTTGATATTATATATACCGAAATAAGAAAAAAGGAAGTGAGGAAGAGAACCTCTGTGTAATGACACCTTCTGCTCTATAAACCAAACTTCTACTCCAAATAAAGAAGCAGGAATGTGCACCAATCAACATTCATGGAAAGAACATTTCCTGTCGACGCTAAATTAGACATATTAGTGGTGACATTCATCACACTCACCACACCCCAGGACAACCTGGCACCTTGAAGTATATCTCTACAGTTCTGGAGAGACGAAAAGATTAAAAGCCTGGAGATGGAGCTTGTGTATTTTTGTGCGTTGTGTAAGCAGATTAACAAATGAATTAAATGCACCGCAAGTCATACTGCATCATATTTGAGCTCTTATATTTATAACTAGTAAGATAAACACACACACACACACGCTGAAATTCTATCTCCCTCTCTCCTGTTGCCGCATTCTTCCTGTCTTTGCCCTTCTCTGCCTGGCTCTCCCCTGCTGCTGGCATAGTGAATCAGTGTCATGCATGACTCTACCTTGTTGTCTGTTTACTCTGGTACTTAGCATTGAACTCTACATTTCAATCGCTTTCTTGCCAGTACAACCATTTTTTGGAGTCTATCCTCATTTGCCTCTTGGGACACCCTGCTGGTGTAGTGATTCACCACTTTAAACTGTTGCATAATTAGTTGGTAATTCAATTAGGTGCATGTTTTCAATTTGTTATGTCATAAATAGAATAGAAAAGAGGAATACAACAAGTTATCATTGTGTTTTATGCTGCATTGGCCATTGACACAATTCAATTTGTGTGCAGTGATGCAATGATTGTGTGGTCAGATTATTCCTATTGTTTTGGCATGGGCTCAGTGTCAAGCACAGATTCTAAAATTAACTCTGCGTAACACTTTTTAAATCTATTTACAGGTTGAATCCTGAGGTGGACATGTAGTCTACCTCCAAATAGTTGATTCTGATCACTGATGAGCTGGACAGACAGCACCCAGTGTGCAACAAAATTAATCTTCCTTGAAGACAGAAAAGCCCCAGGTGGCAAAAAGGGATTTGAACTAACAAGATCATTGGCTGACATCTTGTACTGGCTTGAAAAGGGGAAGGCAAGAAAAATTATGAAGTAACATTTTTCCTTCCTCTGACAGATACAGTCCAAGTGCTGTTGGACTGAATCTCTGAATGCCATAATTCTGTGTAAATGTGTGCTGCAAATACCATAATAAGATCTTAAAAAAGAGTTAACAAGAACTATAGAAATATCTTTGTTATCTCCTTTGCACTGATGTGTAGCAAGAAGGCAATGGATCTATTGCTCTGCCAAATTACATTGTACTCAAAGCTTGACCTTCATTACTAATTGGTAGCTAAATGATTTGAAAGCATGCAAATAGCAGTTGGTGACCAAAAGAGATCATCAGTGCATAAACAAATAACATCAATAGACACAATCCTCAACTGAGGATTGACTCAACTGCTTGACTCAACAGAAGTGGTTGTGCTAGTGTCATAACAAAACAGCCTCTGCAATACTGTCTCTATATTGTCAGCTTCATTAAAGTACTTTCCTGCTCCCTGTGATTAAAGAATCTGTTTAGGTCTGAAGATGTTTTTTTGGTATTTTTTGTTTTCTTTTGTTTTCTTTGTTTTTGTTCTAGTGACCGGAAAATCCTTCCCTCAACAATTTACCTCCCTGTCAGTTCTGAAGTATAAATTTAGACAAGCTTATTGGCTTCCTGGGTCTCAACATGAGGTAGATAGGAAAAAGTCAAAAGCTTCCGGGCCTGTCAGTCAAAGTCCGGTCGATGCAGAGGCTTTGTGCGTCAATAGGAGATGCTATCCTTACGTAAGGGCTCACCTTGAGGCAGTGGACCATGGCATAACCCTACGGCTGCGCCTGCTGCTGTCTTCTCTGAAATGATGGCTAAACTGAGAAGCGACTGCCGAGGAAAGTCGTGTTGAAATTTCGGGTATAGTTGTTATTCTTGTAAATACAAGTGTAGCTGATGGTCTTTGACTATTTGAAAACTGTACACTATGGCTAATGTCTTTCAGTGCTGACTGATATTCCATAGCATGCACAGAAATCAACTATATGTGTATATAGGGGTGAGTAATAATTTTGTGCCTTTACAAGCTCATGATGGCAGCAACAAACCACCACAGTCAAATAATACCGCTGCCCCCCTTTACTAGAAAATGTAATACCTTGCTTTCCCTTACATCAAGGCATGGATCACTGCTCCATGTAGATGTCCAAACCTCTGTGTCCCCACCACTGTTTGTCAAAGCCACATTAATTTAACATTCTTTCAGAAATGCTTAAGGACAGGAGTTCATCAAAGTCATTAAAGGGATGCCAGAGGGGAAACAAGATACTGTACCTTCCCCAGGATGAATTTTTTGCTGCCTCTATGTTATAAAAGTCTTCGTGTCCTGCAGAAATTTCACTGCGGCATTTTCACTGTGGGAGGCCCTGGTGGGAATGAAACCCTCAGTGTAGGCAGTAACAATTTACCCACAATACAGGACTTTACCTACTGCTGACAAATGTTTTCTACAAACCCAATGCAGGAAGAAAAGCTGTATGACCCTGATGTAAAGTCAGCAGTTGTTAACCTACTGTGACCTATAATACCATCCAAAAATCACTATTTATTTTTTGATTTCTCATTCACAGATTTTTGTAGACACATTAGCTATGTAATTTGTCGTCTTTGACTTTACTCATCACCAGGTTTTGACCCCGCAGCTAACTAATTTACATCGCGCTGCACAGATGAAGGCTGTTTAATAAAACATCGCCACTTGAGGCCTAACAGGCCTCACTCTCCCCTTACAAGTCATACTCTCATTTATTCATGAATTCATGCAATCATCTCCCCGATTCTCCAAACCACACAGCTCCTAGGAAACTGTCTGTCAAGCATCTGAGGGGAACTAGTCAAAGGAGGAAGAGAAAAAATTGAAGACAGACAGATAGAAAGGAAGAAAACATAGACATGCACATACACAGGCTCACACACAAAGTCACAAGTATGATGTCATTGTTGGTCACCTGATGTTATACCCATAAGGACTCTGGGCTTAGTGAAGTATTATAGATCTATGTTTCTAGAGCAGGAAGGTGTGTGTCATCGTTGAATTTGGCCAGTGTTATACAGTGGAACACTTAGGAGTCTATTGTTTGTTCGTCCTTCTGCTGAGTCTTTGTCTCTGTCTGCAAAAAATTAACATCTTAACTTCACCCTCTGGCATCCTCAGTTTGTGCTGCGTGTGCATGTGTGTTTATTTGTGTGTTTGCATGTTTATTGGCTAGAGAAGACAAAGCAAGGCAGGTGAGCGCCTTTTTTGCAAGCCAGCAGACAGTTTCTTGTCGACTCATCAGACACAACACTGTTTTAACATGATTGCAATCACACGCCGACAACACTCACCACTCGAGAAAGAGACAGACACAGGAAGAAAGAGAGAAAGAGAGAGGGACAGAAAGAGATGTTTGAAAGCACTGAGGTTTATAAGTGAAGTGTTTTGCCCAATGTTTGTATCTCCACCCTTGCTGAGGGGGCCACATGTGTACATCTTTGTACTGTAGGTGTGTGAGTGTGTGTGGATGTTTGAGCTTTTACCTTGGTTTGAAAAGAGCCCATGAGAGGAGAAAGATTGAGAGGACGAGAGTGACTGGAGATGTGAAACAAGAGGCTGATTAGTGAAGGTGAAGGCAAATGTTGCCATGTTCCCAAGCACATGACACACACACATACACACACACACACACACACACAAGCAGCCTGAGTGTTAGCACTTGATTGCTGCCAAACAGCATACAAGGTCATCGCCTTATTATCACCCTCCTCTTCTTCTCCTCTCAAGAACACGTGCAAATTATCATCTACTTTCACTCTTTCTCACCTTCTCTTTCTCTTCTCTCTCTCGACTCTTTTCTCACACATTATTTTTGTCTCTGTGTTTCAGTTTCAGTTATACTTTATAAGGCTTGTTTTTTCTTACATTTCTGTCCCTCGTTAACATTTAATATTCTTTCACTCAGTTTTTGTCTTTTATTGTCTTTCTCACGATATAATTTTGTTAATTGTTTCCACATTAGATTTACCCATGAAAAGGTAGTATCTTGGATCCATCCATAAGGAGATATTTATAAATCAATTCGAGAATAATAGATTTAATTAGAAATTAACCTTTCTGCTCATTAGTATAACTGTTTTTTTGTTTTGTTTTTTTTTTATTTCTCAACACCAGCAACAGTCATGGCCGGAGGCGTTATGTTTTCGGTTTGTCCGTTCATCCATCCCATTCTCATGAGCACAATAGCTCAGAAACTCCTTAAGGGAATTTCATCAAATTCGTTGCAAAAATTCACTTGGAAGGATGAACATGTTAAATTTTGGTGGTCACAGTTCTGACCTTGATTCAATGCTGTAGCGCAGGAAGGGGAGATTGGGAACATATTTCCAGCAACTTGGCTGGTTGGCAGAAGCATATAACCGCGAGGCCCTAATTCTAGATTTTTACATTTCTCATCTTGTTTTGTAATCTTTTCTGTTCCTCCTACTGTAACTTCTGCTATTCTTTAATGTTGTTCTCTTTCCCTGCCTCGGCTCCATTTTCCTCCCATCCCTTTGTCATTCGTTTGCAGACTGTCAGTATAACTGACACTAGTGCAGTACGTAGCAAGGCAACACTGGTATTGCTCTTGGTGATGCAAAACTGGCTGCCATTCAACACCTAGCGCCTCTATGGCAGTTTGAATAGAGTGTGCTAGTGAAAGTAAAGACTGTGAGGCTTACTTCATATCCATTATTAGTGACACAACTTGCCCTTGCCCGTTTCGTCTTCTCCATATTTTTAATAATAGTTTTGTTTCAATTGATAATATACTGTATTCTGGAAACAATTTGTGAAAATGCTGTAGTATTATTTTCAGTGTACTACTTTTATTTTATTTTTTTCTTTTTGGTGATATTTTTTTTAGTCAAAGCATAGGACGGATTTAACTCCCTGGAGCTTTCAGGAATTCCGTGTTTAGCTCAGCTTCAATACTGCTGTCATTTCAGATAACAGAGCTACTGTGCACCTACCTGCTGACCTTATGTTTCATTTACAGTCACATCTGACAAGACCAGAGTAAAAATTGGAAAGTGCATAGTGTATTCTGTAATGAAGAGGGCATCTTCATCTGTGTGGTAACCGTGCAAGTGAATGACATCTGTCATCTGGAACCGAGAGGTCTGGAATCTGATACCAAATCTGAGAGAGATAGTGACCTTCATCAAAACAGTTTTTAATAGTTTGCAATATTAAAACGTGCTCCAATCTGTTCCTTTCATCCTATACCATCACTCAGCTTCTCCTGTTTTCTTCCCTTCTGTTTAGCTTGCATCATCTTTCATCCTCTGTTTCACACATTTGTATCTTATTTTGTCACCATATCTGTTTTTGTATTTTTTGCTGTTTATAGGGATGACCAGTGCAAGCAGCAGAGACTAATTAAAATATTTAGAATGCAAGAATTCTGAGTGTGTGAGTGTGTGTGTGTGTGTGTGTGTGTGTGTGTGTGTGTGTGTGTGTGTGTGTGTGTGTGTGGTTTGCATGTGCATGTACAGCTGACCAACAGGGCCAGTCCTGTCATCAGTCTGCGAAGAGGCATCTGGTATTCCATCTGACAAGATGAAGTTAAAATGTGTTTGTGAGTGCGTGTGTGTGTGTGCGTGTATGTTTGTGTGTTCAGTAAGTTTGCCGAGGCGATTGAATGTTTCCTTGTGTACATGCGAACCTGCGAGTTTTTCTGCCAGATCGAGTGTGCGTGCATTCATTGACTATATGTCACTGCATATGCTTTGAGCATATTTGTGTATGTACTGTATATGTGTTTTTTGTTCTCCAACACATGAATGTGTGATAAATAATGCACTGGTTGGACAGTTGGCTTTTTTCCCAGACCAACAAACTAATTCATTTCCTCAGATATCACAAGTATCAGGTAGATTATAAAGTTGAATTTGAGAATAAAAGAGTGAATGACTTTCTCAAAAGTGATAAAAGGAGAAGTTATTTTCAACCTGCATTACCAGACCTAAACTACCTCCACACTTCACTGTGATGTGCCAGCGCAATAGAAAGGTCTGAGTGAGCTCAGCATCCTTATTTTGTGGGTTAAAAATGTTTTGGGATGTTTCTTGGACTAATCAGACCTACCTCAGAAAATGCATTGCAAATGTACTGTATTTCTTGTAACATCTCTGAGAGGTTAATGGAACCATTTGCTTTCAATTTCCATAAACTATGTGCTTATAAATGACATGTGGAAAGTTGACATTGATTGGTAATGAAGAGTTCAAAAATTAAAGTTGAAAAGAGTGCTGTCCTCACGTAGCTGCGCTCTGAGAACACAGATCTGGTAGGAGCAAAACTAGAAAGATTGTCAAAAAGGCATGAATCAAGCTGTGCACTGTAGGAAACCCTATAAAAAAAGACATCTGTTCCATAGTTTGATTCAGCTTACTGTATTTAACTGATCTTAAGGGAGGAACACATCTATCTTCCTTCCTATCAAAAAATTAGAATAATCATTTATACTGTATGCATATGTATAGTCCTAAAATAAGGCAGCATTTCGGTTTATAGTACCTATATCATTAGCATTTTAGCCAGTATATTTTGCATGTTACAGAGCAGAAATTTTGAGCTGGTGCAAGATCTTTAGTTTATATGAATATTATGTCTTGTTATGAATTTTACATACATACTTGTTGTTTTATTATTATTTATTTTTCTCTGTAGAATTCTTATATTATTATTTACAAAGTGATGTGAAAACAAATTTTTTTATGTGTGTTTCTTTGTGTACGCAGGTGTGCTATGGAACCTGTCATCATGTGATGCTCTAAAAATGCCAATCATCCAGGACGCCCTGGCCGTTCTGACCAATAGCGTCATCATACCCCACTCTAACTGGGACTCCTCCCCAAATCACCATGATGACCGCAAGCTCCACCTCCATACCTCCCAGGTGCTGCGCAATGCTACAGGCTGCCTCAGGTAAAAGGAACACACACATGTATAAGCCTGCTATGTTGGGAAATTCTTAACGCATATGCACTTTTTTATTCCTCTCTCTCCTCTTTGTGTGTATATGCACACCCCCTGTATACCTTTGCTATATAATAATATATAGTGACAGTATACTGTATAAAACCTAATAATAACTAGGCTATATATTTCTTTAGCATTTCAAGGGAAATAATGGCTGCTTGATTTTACCAAATGAAATCAAAATTGTAGCTTGACTTTTCTTCTTTATGGTTAACTCTGACAGTTAACCAACAGTCTCAACCATTTTTATAGTAAACAATCTCAACATATCATAACAGTTGAGCAGCTTTAATACGTCCTTTGCTCTTTCTTTATCCTTTATATCCCTCTTCCTCCTCTTATTTGTGTGTTTATCTTACTCACTCGAGTTGCAATAATTACCTGAGTAGCATCATGTGACCAGTGCTGTACAGGCTAGAAAAGCTCCCTGTTTAAAATAGAAATGCTCTGTCAAAAGGTAATAATTCTCAGTAATTTACGGGGTCTGAATAGGACATCATCTGGGTCTGAACTTCTGATTTATTTTAGAAAACAGCAACATGTCATATACACATACTGCATGTGTTTCCACTCTCTTTCTTATTCCTCAGAAATACAGTATATATATCAGATTTTCATGTTATTGATTTCTTACTGACATACAGTCTACATAATTCATCATGGTTTTATTCAACTCCACAGTACATGTTGGCTGTGTGTGTGTGTGCAAGCATAAATAATATACTATATATCTACTGAGATTTACCATAATGAGACTATTTTATTGTGCATTACAATAAATCTTGTCCGTTGAGTCTTCACTGCTGTGATTATAGATGCATATATTCACAAATTAAATTATAAACAATACTTTGTGCACAGTTGTTTATCTCTCTCCCCCTCACTCATTCACTTTTGCGCTCTCTCTCACTAACTTGTGCTGGTAACCATAGTAACAACTCCCCCACTTGTATGTGTGTCAAGACTTTCTTTTTGTGCATTGTGCTGATAAAATATGTTCCTTAGTTGTTAAAGCTTGAAATAAGGAAGGACGACTTCAGCTTTATGGATCATTGTGTTTATTTGATTTTCAGAAGTCTGAGAAGTTCAGTCATCCCTGATAAACCCTACAAATAATTTGGATTTATCACATGAAAAAGTTACATTTCCTAAGTGAAAAGGTGCTTTATATGACTGTTTTCAGTTCCCTCACATAGTGGAACTGACACCAAAAAGTCCTAAGTGCTAATACAAAAAAAAAGAAGAAATATAAATGTAATTTCTAAATAAATAGTCAGTTTCTGTCTGCAGACATAGCATTACATGTATATTCCTGCACATGTACAGTATATATTAGCCAAATCAACAAGGTACACAGAACAACCTACTTGACCTGTCCATGCTACTCCTGGACATGCCCTCACAACCAAGTAAACTTACATACAAAACACTCACTGAGAATTTCGTTAGGAACAACATACTAATACTGGGTAGGGTCTCCCTTTGCTCTCAACAGCTTCAATCCCTTGTAGCACTGAATCTACAAGATGTTGGAAACATTCAACAGATTTTACTTCATGTTGACATGATTGCATCACATTTCTGTAGATTTATCAGATGCATATTCATGCTGCGAAAAAAGAGGCTAGTGAAGAGCACAGAACTAATCGCTGCCAAAGGTGCTTCAACTAAGTACAGAGTAAAGGTTCTACTACTTTACTCAATGTGATGATTCAGTTTCTCCATTTTTGAATTTCCATTTCCATTAGAAAAATTTCTCTTTTCACTATTAGACAATATTACTATTATCACTACTATTTCTGAGTGTAGATTCAATATATCTGTTCTTCAAGATTACTCATAACTAGATTTGAAAGAAATCTATATTTATGGATTTGGAGCTCAGCCAAACATGCAAGAATTTCTGTAAGTTTTACAGTTACATTGTGTGTTGCTTCAAATGTTGGTGGTGCAAGGAATTGTGGGATGGCATTATCTCCTTTTCTTTTTTAAAGGATGGTCCAGTGTATCTCATGCTAAAGAAAAAATAACACAGGAAGCACTGAAACTCTTTTCTTTAGCATTTAGAGAATTTGACCAGCTCTTGGCTGCCACTTCGATACTTCCAGGTCATTTCACTCAGTTTGGAACTTTCCTAAGCAACAAAAAGTGTTTGACCACAACCACTGACTGGTATTAAGGGGCCCAAATTGTGCCAAGAAAGCATTCCCCACACCATTAAACCAGCTTTGGCCGTTGACATAAGGCAAGTTGGGTCCATGTGGTCATGCTGTTGATGCCAGATTCTGAGCCTACCATCTGCCTCAGGAGAAGCTGAGAATCACTAGATCAGGCTACATTTTCCAGTCCTCAACTGTCCGGTGTTTTTGAGCCTTTGCCAACTGTAGCCTCAGATTTCTGTTCTTGGCTGACAAGATTGGAACCCGAAGTGGCCTTCTGTTATTGTAGACCATTCACCTTTACATTTGATATGTCATGCATTCTTTACATACTTTTTTGCTCACCGCTGTTGTAGAATTGCATACAACATAACCTATAGACCAGTGAGTCAGCTACTTTATCCAAGCTTTTTTGAAGCCCAAAACCAATCTTCTACATTATATGTTGTGCATTTTAATAACCTGTAGATGTTACAAATGGACTACATTCAACTGACATGGACTCATTCAAAATTGAGAAGACCAGACTCAAATATGTATGTCAATTGAGTTAAGCATTCTTTAGCATGGATAGCACGTGTAACACTGACTAAAAGATCTTGTACTTAGCTTGGTGGGCCACATACTCCTCGTTGAGTTTCAACCCCCATCTGCAAGCAATGTAGCAATGCCACGTTGTTGTGAAATGTTAATACATAGCATCCCACCACTACCTATAGTTGGCTTACTTCGGCCTTAAAATTAAGTTATTTAGCATCTTAACATTAGATCACATTAGTTTAAGGTAACTGATATTTAGCCACAATTTTCATGAACAAAATAAAGACTAGTGTATCCATACTATCTCTTATATTAACACAACTCCACATTTTCCTAAAGCTACATGCATGTTATTTCAGTCATCTTGCAAGTACAGTGAACCAGCTAGTTTTAATGGCATGCATGTTTGAAAATGATAGTTCACATGTTCAGTGAGCTGGCCATAAAGTTGTTAAGAAAATAGTCCAAGCCTCATTGTATATGGAATTTTCTCTTAGATTATTTTATTTATCCAAACATTTGTTCAGGGCATGACAGAGCATAAGCAGCAGGAATGAAGCTGAACATCATCTGCTCACAAGGAAAATTGAGTTCACAGAGGAAGAAATCTAATGTTATTATAGATAAGTAAATCATTGTGCTAAGCTGACATGTCAGTGACACAGACAAGGTGTAGTGGGAGACTACTTTATTCATTTGCTGACTCAAAAGATTGAGTGAGAAGTCCTGAGTGTTTTCAAACTCTTCCTGCCTAGCTGAAACATTTGTTGATAGGATTCACTGAAAAAATCCCATCAGAATTAAACTAGGTTTAAAATAAAGGTCAACATTGAATATAATATTGGTGAATCAATTTTCAAGTTCACAACACTTTTCAAAGCCAGCTTTTGTTAATTTTTAAAAAAATGATAACAGAAAAATCATTGCTTTACTTTTGTCAGTTCGCCATGTAGTTTGATTTTGGTCTAAATTTGAAAATTACTGATGATACTAAAATCCAATCTTTGCACATAAAAAACACACACAAATACACTATTATACTTGTGTTTTTAATTTAGGCCATGTATTTGGTGAGCACGGAAAAGGAGCTCTGATCTTTGATCCTGTTGCGTACATACCGGGCCTGGCATCAGTCACAAGCCATTAAGGAAGTTCATTATAAGGACATGCAGAGTTTTGGACCCACTATTGACACTTTGCGACTCTTCCCACCATCAAACTATCAAATTGATAGGAAACAGAGACAAAGGACCTCTCTTCCACAAACAGACCATGCTTTGAGCATGTCCGAACGACACAGAACCAGACCAAAGGTCAAAGGGTCAGCTCCAGAGGATCAACCAATGGACACCAGGCAACTGGAGAATATAGGCAAAATCTCCAGTTTGTAAAATAAGACTCTGTCTAATGATATTTGATTGTTTCTTATATAGAAAAGTAATAACAAAAGGACTGATTAACACTAAGGTGTGAATCCTGGCCTCTCTGTGCCATGCATGAACACACACACATGCACACACACACACCAACCTCCCTTCCTCTGTCCCTCTCTAGATAAGAGTCATAAACTACAACCCACATTCCAAATCCTGGGTAGTGACCAGCAGAACACACAGATCTAAGGAAGAATGTAAAATTAAATATCTAGCTGTTCTGTAACTTATGAAATGTTCCTATGCAATAGTTTAATCCCAAACTTCTATCCCATAGAATGTTTGAAATGTAACATGTAGATTTTAAGACAATGTCCTTCATGTGACCATACTGTCAGCATCCTTCACATGAGGTAACACACACTACATGACATCCAGAATGTCCATATTATTATTATTACAGTCAAAGAACTGCTGTGTAATCCACATTTATAGACTATTAGCTTTATGAAATGTTTATATTGTTGTTTGATCAGTTTACCACTTGTATCATGATTAATTCCAGGTTTGAAGGATGTAATATGAAATCAACACTCCTATTACTCCTCTCTGCCATTATTAGTGCAAGTAGTTTTATGATATTTCATTTAATGTTTTGTGGTCATGGTGGAAGATGGATGTGCGAGTTTATAAGTAAACTCTAGAATTAAATTATTCCAAAGTTCAGTGGAAAATTACTCTCTTCTCCAACTGGAAACACAGGAGACGACGGGTGACGCCCCTGAAACATGCGCAAGCCCCCAGGGGATAAAACAGTCATGAATAATTCACACAAGGTCAGAAAAGCCAGAAAGGTTAGAAGTCAAAAATGTTAGAAATGCGAAAAAGTTAGAAACTCGGCGAGATGCTAAGAAGGAAGAAGATGCGAGAAACGAAGCTAAAAGCTAGAGGCTAAAAAGCTGAAGCTAGAAAAACGATGCAGAAACTAGAAGCTGAGAACTTTGCTCAAAGCTCAGAGTCCCGGCTCAAAGCCCGGCTCTGTAGCCACGTAAACTCTTAGCCCTAAGCTGCTAGCCACAAACTCATGGCTCTTAGTCATTTTTGCACTTTTCGCGTCCTTTATTTTTGTTTGCCACAAACTCCAAGTAACATAATTTTTGTCTACATGCGTGATCTTTTATTTTCAAGACCAACTGAACCAAAACAACAGAAGTGCCTCAGAGTAATTTTGTAACTTTTAAATCATCATCAAGTTTTCCTTTTTGAAGATTTTGACAACTTTAGAGTCATCTGGTCAACGCCAGTCTCCTCTAAAGTTATCCAGCCAAAGTGAAGAGCATTAGAGTTTATCTCGCATCAACCCGCAAGAGACACCAGCAGATGACACATCTGCACAACCACCTGCAGAGAAGCTGAGCAGAAATCAAGAGTTCCCGAGACAGAAAGTCTCCTGGCAAACTCCACCAGAGCTGAACCGCTGAGACATCGGCAGAATCCGCCATCGTGATAATGGGACACGGCCTCCAGGAGAATCCACCTAGATCCCGCGTCTCCGGGGTTACCACGGCAACCACAGCCACCTGGATTCCAGCCAAGGGTCTTCAGCTACAGCGCAACTCACAGTAGGCCGGTCTTAACACTCTGCTCATGACTGGGTTGATGATCGAAATATAGCAATATTTAATCATCAAACCTAATTCGTAGATGTAGTGTCATTAGCTGTATAGCCACAGTGTATAGCCATAACATATTCTCTCCCACCATTGCCAACTCATCACACTGCTGATTTCATTATTATTTTCATCTTTATGATTATTACACCTTGCATTTACTCTGTAGATAGTAGTTTAGTTAATAAACTCCTTTATTAACACCCAGTTGTTGTCCTGTTGTGTTCTTTTGACGTAGAGACTGGAGATCCATTGAATCGAGAAGTCATGGCTTCCGATATGAGATTGATAAATTTGGCAATGAAGTAATTCGTTGTTGTCCTCCCAGAGGACTGGTGCCCCATTTCAACGAGAGTAAATTCTAAAATATGGCGTTGACGCTACAATCCCATAAACAGCATTTGTTCATCTATGTACACACAGATACACACCAACTCCACAGAGGTCTGAGATGGTGTAGAAAGGAAAACTCCCTGTCCACTTGGCCATCTCTCTGACCTGTGTACTCAATCAACCACCAGCAGCCTCTGGATTAAACCTCACCTCAGCCTCTTTGCAGGGCTCCTCTCAAGTTGTTTTGAATGGTTATCTCCAGCTATTGAATGTCTCTCAAAAGCATTTCAAAGCCGTTATGAAGATGTCACAAACAGGTTTTTGTACATATTCATATTAGTTTGTGTGTAAGGTGTTACATTGTGAACATGTGTGGATGCTATTAACATACCAAAGCAAAGGCTCCAGTTGCTCTAGACATTGTTCCATTTGTGATCACTTTAAATATGAATGCTAGCTTGCATAATTGTTAACTTAATGGATATTTGCATGATTCTAGTTATAAACTGTTTTCAGTTAAACTTCTCTGTCTGCTGGCTGAAGAATCAAATGTTCATCTCCAGCCAGTCATTGGGACGATATCAATCCAACATGGGCACTTCTTTTTTAAAGGCATTGATCTGTATCAATTGCTTTTTATTTCAGTAACAGTAATATATTTTAACAGTAAAAATATTGTCAACATGATAGCACCACATTTCTTGTACTTGTTCTTTCTGTATCTTTGCTGCACTGTTGTTGTCCTACCAAATTATGAAGAACACCACCTTTGAGTTCTATTGTAATATAACTGCAGCTGGCAGTGCAAGGTATATTGCTCAGGTGCAATTAGAGACAGTAAAGCATTTGAAAGGTGAAATGTAGTGTAGTGTTTTTTTATTATAAATCTCTCTGGCTTTTATTGTTGGCATTCTTAATGGAACAGCACAGGAACTGCCATGGGGGCTTGTGGTACAGGACAAGATGATTATGCACAATAACTCAATATCACAAACACCTGTACAAATCTTATTCAGTCCACTAATAGCTTTGCATTTGCAACAAATATTACATTGGGGGATTTTATAATGTTGCTTTGTTTTTTGTTTGTTTGCTTGTTTGTTTGTTTTTTCCTGGGATGAGTCAGAGCAGTGCTGATTTAATTCTTGTATTGTTTAGGCTGTTTTGCATTATTGCATTTGCATTTGGATTGTATTATTTTGTTAACTGTAACACATTTGTCCACCTGTGAGTGGAGAGAGATTGAGAGCATAGTCAAGCATAGGTTACTGCCACTGAAATATAAGAAATGTGTTTTGTTTAGATAGAATCATCATTAAATGCATAAGAACTATTACGGGAGCACATAACTTGGTACTTGCACAGTGTGCAGAATATAGGTATATGTGATTATGAAGTTATTCCTCTGTGTAATATCTATGAAATTTATTCTCATTTGCAGTTAGAAGAGGTAGCGGTTTGTGCATTGCAGGTAATGAGTTTTTTTTATGTTAGATGGGCTCGGTAATTTATAGAAATCTAAAATAGACAAATTGAAATTTCTTTAGATGTTTCTGGTTCTTAAGGCCAAATGAGCTGAAATGTTTTTTTTCATTATGACATGTCATGCATGTCTAAGCTTTAGTCATACCTGCACAATACAGTATGAAGTACAGAGTTCATTTTTGAGAGTGTCTGAGCACTCAAATGTAAAACAAGGAAAGAGGAAGTGAATCTATTGATGCAGACTTGAAAAACTTTGCTGTTGAATTTTTCAAATGTAATTTTTAAATCCTTTGCATATACATATACTAAAACCCATCCACCTCCTCTCTACTGTGGTGGTGACAGGAGTCTTAGATAAACTATTGAAATAAAAATGAGTTTTACCAACTACAGGGGTAAATGCTAATAGGGCCTCATGGAAACTATATTTTGTGGTTCAAGGATGAAAATTTAAAAGAAATGCTGAATTGAGTTTGAAAAGATTTGTTTAATATAGGACTCAGATCATCTGTGGTATTTCTTTTAGCTGTTTGTTTATCCCAAAGCAAGACAAATTACCTTAAACTTTTAAGACTAAGTTATCAGTTGTTGCCTGTGATGTCTTCAGACTTTCAACTTTTATGTCAAGTTTATTATTTCCTAACTCACTAAGGTGTTTATAGGACTATAATGTGTGTGTGTGTGTGTGTGTGTGTGTGTGTGTGTGTGTGTGTGTGTGTGTGTGTGTGTGTGTGTGTGTGTGTGTGTGTTCCTCTAGAACACAAGACAAGATGCGGGGGAAGACAAATGATGCTGTCAGTGGCACTGCTCCACTCTGTGAAGTTAGAGATCAAATTGTAAAAGCTGGTAAAGGAGGAGGACAGCAGAGCAGAGGAAAAGATGGCTAAAAGTTGGGAAGATGAGAACAGAGAGAATGTAGAAGCGGTGAACAATGAGAAGGAGAGACTAACAGGATCTCAGAGATGGGAGCTGAGACACAGAGTAATGAAGGTGTTTCTGCTGCTCTCCAGGGTTGTTTTCTATCTCACTATCTGTTCTGGGTGGTTAAAATGACATAAGGCCACAGTGTTCAGGTCCCAGTGTACCTCAATTTCAGACCTCTCACCTCTCTCATTACACCTTTGCTGTGTGTTCCTGTGTGTAATACATGAGAATATGTACATGTCTATGTGAATGTGTGAGTCTTGGTGTTTGTATAAATGTTGTGTGTGTACATGTGTGTATGTGCATATGTGAGCACATACATATTTGTGGTCATTGAAACGCAACAATATTAAAGTGACTCAATCTCAGAAAATGACAGCCAGTATAGGGGAGTTGCATATGATTATGGAAATGAACTGCTGTCATCGCATCAGGTGTTTCGATTATGAGTGTGTGCTAGTGTGTGAATGTGTGTATGTTCTGTATGTGTGAATGTGCACGTGTGCATATTTTAAATGTGGGCCAAGCAGCTAATGATGCTGATGGACACATATGTTGTCTAATCGGGTGGTGGGCATTAAGGGTCCCTCCCTTTTCACACATGTGCACACACACACACAAACACACACACACACATACACACATACAGTGTTATCTGTTCAGACACAAGGTCTCCTATAGAGAGTTACCATATCCTCAATTTAGGTGCCGTTTACCTCCCTGTGGGTTGTTGGTCTACAGCCAAGCCAGAGAGAAAAAGCTACCTACTGCCTTGATGTTGTACACACTATATATGTAAGTGTATGTGTGTGTGTGTGTGTATTTCTGTACTCATCACGATCACACACTCACAACCACCTGCAATTTGTTCCTTTTCAGCAACCCACAGATGTGGGTGAGCAATAGGATGAGCTATTAGACAAATCAAGAATACGGAGTGTGCAGTCACAAATTAGTTTGTTTCTATATTTATTCCATTGATATTAATTGGTTTGTATACATGTGTGTGCCATCTGGTGATGACCCTCTGCTGCCTGTGCCTGCACACACACACACACACACACACAAACAAACAAACACAGACACACACACACACACACACACACACTCACCAGCTGTTTGAGACAAAGTCACTCAGTGGTCATTTGTTCCCTGAGCAACATTAGAGGGCCATCTGTCTGAAATTCACTCATGTTCACATCTTTCCTGTTACATGTTGGATGAATCTTCCAACAACTAAAACTATAGAAAGTGAAAAGTTTGATTTGGTTTTGATTTCCTCAGGTATACAGTTATATAACCCGTCTATCATCTTTTAAACTGTGTAATTGGTTAAAAAAAGAGCCATCTCTGCCATGCTTTAATGACTGCCCAGCCAGCTCCTGCAGATACCAGGAAGCTTCTTACTGAAAGTTTTCTTACTTATGAGCTTTTTTTTTTTTTTGTTAAACATTATATATAAGTCATAATACATATAAGGTATTTTATGTATCTATTTTTGTGTTTGTATTTTGGTTTACAGACCTCATCAATCAATCAATCAATCAATCAATCAATCAATCAATCAATCAATCAATCAATCAATCAGTCAATCAAAAGAGAGTTTGTAGCCTGAAGATTTAACCAAGGCTCTGTTTTATCTTTGTAACCTCTGATATATCTTATTTTTGTTTCAGTTTAATTGTACTTACAATCACTGAATTCAGTGAACTTTTTTTAATTAGTTCATTCCTTTTATTTTTGTTTTAATTTGTTCCTAAAAAGACATTTTTGTGTCTTTCTGTACTTTTAATGATGCTGGCCCAGCAGCACTCCAATTTCTCCATATTTCTTCCCAAAACTTCCCATGAGAATGAGCCAAATGTTGTTTATTGCATTTTAGAAATACAGAATTTACTGAATATTACCATTATGTGAATTTTTTTTTCTTACTTGACTAGGACATAGTTTGTTTTTCCAAACATTAAGAGGTAAAGCCAGGAAATGGCTTGCTCTTTTGCATTGGCACCAATGGCACTTTCCTTTTATTCCACTGCAGCTAAAATAACAACTGTTAAATTCTGAATGGGATCCTTAATCAAGCTCTGTCTTTTTGCTCAGTAGGTAATTATTTAACGATGCAGGCTAATGGGTTAGACTGAATTAATGAGGAGTGACGTCTGATTGGTTGAAGTGTAAGCCTGTAATGGACTCGTAAAATAGTAGAGATTACCAGTTAAGTTTAAGGAGATTCACAGTCACTATCATTTACATACATATACACTCATGAGTAATGCAAAAACCAGCATGTAGGTGCTCACGTGTACGCTTACATCATCTATAGTCTAGTTTCTAATAAATTGGAGCATAAAAGTGTAAAGAATTACTGTACTTTCCGTTTTGCAAATATCAACTTAGAAAAACTGAGCTTGCATGATGAGGTATGGCTGTGCAAAACTAGTCAACTATAATATAAAAAAACTTATTTGGAAGGCCTTTAACTGGTCCACAGCATTTCATCTTTATCCCCAGAAGGAGAAAGTAAAGAAGTAATGCACACTTTAATTAAGGCTCTATGTTAGTTGTCAGGTGGAAATATTTACAAAAGAAAATGTTTTTTGTACATCAAGACCTTTGTGGTGCAACAGTGTGTTCAAGACATTAAAATCCTTTTTGTTCAGTCAAAGTAATATTGAATAACTTTAACTTAAAATTCTTGTCCAACCATCACAATGGTGAGGACCTTTTCAAGCACTCTACATCCGTCCAAGTCTAAATTCCCATTTTGTGAAAGTTCTCTTCCATTTGTGTTGCACAGCCAGGAGCTTTTGCCTCCACCAATGATAAGAAATCAGATAAAAAGCTTGATGGTAGAAGTCAGCATATTCAAGGCTGAGTGTTAAAGCAATTAATTATCCACCCTCTCTATTCCTCACAAACCCACCTCCTGTCTTTGGTGCTTAAACATTAGTCAAGGTGAAGTGTTTTCACTGTTCTGTTGTTTTATATCGACTTGACAGAGAATTGTGTCTCTGCTAAGCGGGTTTTCCATCGTATGCTTGTTTGCCCATTAGCATTCAAAGCGGGTGAAAATGACTTGACCTTCTCTTGGAAGCAGGGAGCCATGAACGTGAAGTTTTAATTGAGTTCTTGTGCCCTCCCCTCTGTCTCTCTTTTCTCTCTTTCTCATCAGTACAATAAATGATTAACCTCATCTCATAGACTAGTGAAACATTTGTGATCTCTTTATTATGTCAATGTGATGGATGAACTTATCCATTCATACCATTACATTGGCTCCTCGTTCACATTGCTATTGTTATTCTCTTGAGTCTTTTTTGACATTTCACCTTAAAGAAAGATGTTTCAACTCATGTTACCAGACTTCAATAATTGATTTGTTAATTATTTTGATTTCTTCCTCTCTGTTTTGCCAGTTGATAAGAGTATCTGGGTGAACCACATCCCATTATTGGTCACACAGCATAATGGAGGTTCGGTGCAGCATTGTCCTCAAATAAAGGTTTAGTGTTTAACAACTACTCAATAATATAGAGAAATAAAATAAAAACATAAAAGCCATGTATATTCTCACAGTTGCATTGTAGGCTATAGTTGAATGGTATGGGGACACTGCCATATTTGCAAACTTTGTTATTGCCTTGTCTTAGTCCCTCGTCCTTTTTTAAGACTCAGCCACAAGAAACAGCTGTTCGGAGATTATATTTAAGTAGTTTTGTTTAAGAAAGTGAGCATAGGTTTTAGTAAGCAAATAAGTTCCTGTTATTGGCTGGATCGCAACAGTGGGGCCAGCCTCATAATAGAAAGAAAAACATTGGTGCAACCATGGCCGCCGGTAAGGATGTCAAAACTGGTGGATGAGGAGTAGTTTGCTCTGAGGAAATAAACTAAACTACAGTAATTCTCCAGAACAAACACATCAAGCAGCAACTGTCTACTGCACACAGAAACGATACCCCCCCCCCCACACACACACACACGCACACACACCTCTCTATATCTCTCTCTCTCTTTTAGCTGTCTCTATCACACACATTCACACACTTTCACTTATAAGGTTGTATTTGTTAACTAGAAAATTCCAGGGAAATTTTGAGTGCCACGGGGGCTACTGCCGGGATGAGTACATGATTTATTTCCAGTGTTCAAAAGTCACCCTGATCATGGCACGGCTAATGTAAAGCTAGCAGAGCTTGGAGAGTTGGTTATCTGGTTGCTAGGCGCACGCACGCACGCACACAGGTCAGGAGCTGCCGTTGCCATGGCAATGTGAAAATCTGCCCAGAATTTGGCTTCTACATGGCTTCAAACAACTGCAAATTATGAGAAAACCGTTACTTCTTTTCATAAACCGAAAAGACCGTGCCAGACACTGAAGCCAGAAGTTTCTACAGTCTCTATTTTATTCAGATATTCCTTAAAATGAGTGAGTAAGCTTAGTGCGAAGACAGAGAGAGATTCTTTTGAAAAAAAAAGACGATTACATTAGGTGTCAATGAGAGTGAGACAGGTATTGCTGCCGGACTCGGCACCCCCGTTTAAATTTTGTGCAGACCCTGCCTGTCAAAGTTACATTTTATGAATCCCAACAACTATGTCTACATTTTCAGAAAGAATTATTTGTCTCCTTTTTACGGTTTGGCCGTGAGCTCGAGTTAAAAATAAAAATAAAGGTTATTTTTTACTGCTTCACGCACTCTAGCCAACTGACGCTTTCACTCTAACTTTGAAGAAAAAGTGATTTGCACTCCTCCTTTGAGTGCTCACAGTGTGAAAAGTTTACATGTTATGTAAAAACAGTTCCTGTCTTTTTGAGAGAGCAGAATTTTTCCTCCGTTTTATAGTTTGAATCACATTTCTACGTGCAGGTATGAGAGAGCTGGGTGACTCAGAAAAAAGGTGCAATTTTGTCGAAAAAAGGTGGGTTTCTAAAGAAAATTCCAATGCATTTCTAATGCATTATTTATTCCCGGTTTTTTGGGAATAACTTTGGGAAAAATTGGAATTTTAACACCAAAAGTCATAGCACCCCTTGCGGGATCAAGACGCACGTTTTGATGTATATATTACCGGGGTTTTCTCAAAGCTGCGGGACGAGTTACGTGCCGAAATTTGGCGGAAGAATAATAAACCCGAAACAGAAGATTAATAGCTATTCTAGCTGTAGAGGAGTGCCTTGGAGCTGAGCACCCGTGGCACTAATGAGAACAAAGATGTAATTTACAGTAATAACACAAGAATATATTGTATGTACACACACATATATAGATGTGTATATATTCACATGATATACTGTATTGAATCACTAATTTAACCAAGTAAGATAAGACAAGTACAGTAACAGCTATTTTGCTCCACCTAGCTCCAGAGGAACTATAGTGTGAACAGAAAGAGGACTGAGCCTCCATCAGTGCTGAAGCGGACCATAAAGAGAACTGAGTCCTCTTTCAAATGAACACAATGCAAAAATGCAACTGAGTCTCTTTTCTGTTGGTCCACTTTAAAGGACTGAGTTTGGTTTGTTTAAAAAGGACTATATGTGAAAACGCCATAATATCCTGTCGCTTCTTCTTTCTTTCTGAGTTATCATTTTACAATTTAATATAAAAAATAACAATGCAGTCTTTGTTTTTAATTTATGTGTTTGGTGATTTTGTCAGACGACGCCACGATTATAAAATCTGAATTTTTGACGCAGCAGAGCAGCATCTTGGAAATAGCTTGAAAGTTAACGCGTAGTCTTAATGGACCACATTTCAGTCACTATTTCAAACTTTTTCCATTGTCTGACAACAGAAACAGAAGACTATGTAAATGAGAACCGCTTTATTGAAAATTTGTCTATATTAAAATACTGTATATGGGAGCACAGAGAGTAGGAGAGAATTAAACATAAAGAACTGAACCTGGTTGAAGCTAGGCAGAATGGAAATAGATGCAGTTCAGCCATATACTAGGTTTTGGCCTACCCTTTTTTAACATTAGATTGGGTCCCTTAGTGATAAACTGATCCATTTTCAGAAGCAGCACAGAAATGAATACTGACAAACTCATGTAGTTATAAAATCACATTCAGCTGTTCATGGACAACAGTTATAGTCCTTCAATATAGCCAACAGATTATTTAGTTAATAACCTTAAAACCTCTTCGCACTCATCCACTAAAGTGAACCTACCTCCCTATAGCAATGTTTTTCCACTCTACAACTGTCACTACACTTATAGTGGCAATATTG
This sequence comes from Seriola aureovittata, assembly GCF_021018895.1. Lineage (NCBI taxonomy): Eukaryota > Metazoa > Chordata > Actinopteri > Carangiformes > Carangidae > Seriola > Seriola aureovittata. The sequence goes on from NC_079383.1 coordinate 9,896,642, forward strand.
TTTAGTAAAATAGTTTTACAGGACATCACTATCTCTTTCAATTGCCACTATTCAACTGAATTGAGAAAAATTGATGCTGACTGTGACTATGTTGAGAAAATATATTGAGTCATTGTAACAATGAGGTCTTAAGAATGCATGTCTACATTTGTACATAGACGAACACACACATACTACACTATGCTTGTTATGGCTCTCACATTGATTTCTGTAAAAGATATCTACAGCATGATGCACACACAGACACATTCTACACTCCCAAAATTTTCTTGCTTTTATATTTCATTGTATAGTATTTTTGATCAGAAGTTTGACAGGGAATTTCTACTGCTGTAATTGGAAAATTAACTTCCAAAAAGAAAGCTGTGTATGAAATTCTGTTTCATCTGTCTGTTTTTGTCTTTATAGTACCAAGGAAATGCAAAGTATACTCTATATCACTCAGATTTCTGAATTTACCTAAATCATATAGCATCATAATGTATCCATGTACTCACTCCAGTGCAATCTTTGATATGCTTTAGTCAATGGATAATGTTAAGTGACCTTAAATAATTCAGGTGTATCTGTCTATTCTTTTCTTGTGCAGACTGTAGTTGATATAGCCTATGCATCAGTGAACATTATGTCTTCTTAAAGGCAGTTTTGTAAATCATTTTATATTATACTTTCATTCTGCATATATTTGTATGTATAGTCAAATTAAAGGAAAAACCAACATAAAGTGTCTAAGCAAGGTGTTGTTCCACGACGTGCAACGAGAAATGCTTCAATGCTTCTTGACAAGAGTCTGAACTCTACTGGAAGGATGAACACCATTCTTCCAAAAGATATTTCCTCATTTGGTGCTTTGATGATGATGGTGGAGAGCGCTGGTAACACATCGGTCCAAAATCTCCCATAATTGTTGAACTGGTGACTGTGAAGGGAAACTACCCATGCACAGCCATTATTAGTGTTCAGGTGCTGGTTGTTAGCGGGAAAGACTAAAGTATAAATCAAACAATGCTTTCCCCCTCCAGCTTCATCAGGTTCACGCTCTATAATTACAAGAGCATTCACAGGTGTGATAGAGCCATACATGTAGCTCATATGACCAGTCATCGTTACCTTCATTTTGTCATTATTCAGGTTTTCAACATTTTTGTCTAAACACTTAATCACCCTCACTCAGGAAAGAACTTTAATCTAAAAGAATTCATCGGTCTTTCTACACGTCATATATATCTTGAAATGCCCATGTGGCTTTATGTACAGTGGGTACGGAAAGTATTCAGACCCCTTTAAATCTTTCACTCTTTGTTTCATTGCAGCCATTTGCTAAAATCAAAAAAGTTGCTTTTATTTCTCATTAATGTACACTCAGCACCCCATCTTGACAGAAAAAAACAGAAATGTAGAAATTTTTGCAAATTTATTAAAAAAGAAAAACTGAAATATCACATGGTCATAAGTATTCAGACCCTTTGCTGTGACACTCATATTTAACTCACATGCTGTCCATTTCTTCTGATCCTCCTTGAGATGGTTCTACTCCTTCATTGGAGTCCAGCTGTGTTTAATTAAACTGATTGGACTTGATTAGGAAAGGCACACACCTGTCTATATAAGCTCGCAGCGCATGTCAGAGCAAATGAGAATCATGAGGTCGAAGGAATTGCCCAAGGAGCTCAGAGACAGAATTGTGGCAAGGCACAGATCTGGCCAAGGTTGCAAAAGAATTTCTGCAGCACTCAAGGTTCCTAAGAGCACAGTGCCCTCCATAATCCTTAAATGGAAGAAGTTTGGGACGAACAGAACTCTTCCTAGAGCTGGCCGTCCAGCCAAACTGAGTTATCGTGGGAGAAGAGCCTTGGTGAGAGAGGTAAAGAAGAACCCAAAGATCACTGTGGCTTAGCTCCAGAGATGCAGTAGGGAGATGGGAGAAAGTTCAACAAAGTCAACTAACACTGCAGCCCTCCACCAGTACGGCAGAGTGGCCCGACGGAAGCCTATCCTCAGTGCAAGACATATGAAAGCCTGCATAGAGTTTGCCAAAAAACACATGAAGGACTCCCAGACTATGAGAAATAAGATTCTCTGGTCTGATGAGACCAAGATTGAACTTTTTGGCGTTAATTCTAAGCGGTATGTGTGGAGAAAACCAGGCACTGCTCATCACCTGCCCAATACAATCCCAACAGTGACACATGGTGGTGGCAGCATCATGCTATGGGGGTGTTTTTCAGCTGCAGGGACAGGACGACTGGTTGCAATTGAAGGAAAGGTGAAGGCAGCCAAGTACAGAGATATCCTGGAAGAAAACCTCTTCCAGAGTGCTCAGGACCTCAGACTGGGCCGAAGGTTCACCTTCCAACAAGAAAATGACCCTAAGCACACAGCTAAAATAATAAAGGAGTGGCTTTGGAACAACTCTGTGACCATTCTTGACTGGCCCAGCCAGAGGCCTGACCTAAACCCAATTGAGCATCTCTGGAGAGACCTGAAAATGGCTGTCCACCAACGTTCACCATCCAACCTGACAGAACTGGAGAGGATCTGCAAGGAAGAATGGCAGAGGATCCCCAAATCCAGGTGTGAAAAACTTGTTGCATCATTCCCAATAAGACTCATGGCTGTACTAGCTCAAAAGGGTGCTTCTACTCAATACTGAGCAAAGGGTCTGAATACTTATGACCATGTGATATTTCAGTTTTTCTTTTTAAATTTGCAAAAATTTCTACATTTCTGTTTTTTTCTGTCAAGATGCGGTGCTGTGTACATTAATGAGAAATAAAATGAACTTTTTTTGATTTTAGCAAATGGCTGCAAAGAAACAAAGAGTGAAAAAATTAAAGGGGTCTGAATACTTTCCGTACCCACTGTATGTAGGCCAAACTAAGCACAGTCTCAAATTGAGAGTTGCTGAGTATAAGGCTGACATTAGAAATGGAAACATGGATTATGCCATGCCAGACACTACAAAGAGAAAAACCATTGGTCAGCTACTTCCCTAAAATTTATTGGCATTCATCTGATTAATCAGCTTTTAAGAAGGCAAGCATTTTGGGTTTTTTCAGGGTTCTTCTTTAATTTGTTACCATCTGTATATTAGACTGAAAGTGTTGTTATTATGGACTGAGCTCCAACAGGGGATTTATAAGGGAAACACAATATTCAGTCTAGCTTGTGCTATACTGTATATCCCAGTGCCATATCTATTTTATTGAGACAGACAAAGGAGTCAGTGTCTGGTACTGAGCATGTCTGTATCATAGACAGCCACACGTTGAAACCCAAACAAATCCAACTCAACACCACCCACCTGTAACTCTAGTTCAATTAAAATTCTATTCATTTTTTCCTTGCATCATATTGGCAAAGCTACTAATAATAAATGGAACAATATTGTCAAATTATCAAAGCAGCGTTGGTGTGAGTGTTGGATCTGAAGTTCAGGCACCAACTAAAGTGGCTTTTTTTTTTTCCTTTCCCTTTTCTTTTTTCTTTTTTTTCTTTTTTTGGACTCAAGTCAAGTGCTTTAAATTGAAGCGAGCCTTCGGGGCATAGATTGAGATGTATCCAGAATTTTAATGCTCCCTTTTCAATTGTTTAGTTTAGGGAGAGCTGCCAGGTTTCCCAGTATCTGTCTCTCACTTGCTCTATGTCTCTCTCTCTTCCTCTGTCTCTCTACATCTCTCGTAACAAGCTTTCTTTTTTCTTTCATCTGTTCTGTCTTATCTTCCCTCCTCACCAACTCTCTTTCTTTCTCCATTTGTTTTCTCTTTTTTATTTGGCAAACACACAGGCACATACTTACGCACATATAAACACTCACACACACACTGACAGTAATCTTTGTGTGTGTGTTGCAGGAATGTAAGCTCCGCAGGTGAGGAGGCAAGACGAAGGATGCGGGAGTGTGATGGCCTGACAGACGCTCTGCTCTACGTCATCCAGACATCTCTGGGCAGCAGTGAGATTGACAGCAAGGTGTGTGTGTGTGTGTGTGTGTGAGAGAGAGAGAGAGAGAGAGAGAGAGAGAGAGAGAGAAAGAGAGAGAGAAGCTTTAAACATTTCAGGTAGTGTTTATTTAATGTGGATGACTAAATTCATTCATGCTTTTACATGCTTTATTAAAACCACACTAGGCAAAATTATCACACAGTTAATTTGTATTTTCATACAAAATCACCATGTTAGGCTGCAAGAGAGGAAAGTGTCTCATTCCATCTTTTATAGACAGAAAAACTCAAAATCTTCTCAGTGCACAGAAGGTGAAAAAAAAAACAATGGCTCAACCTCACTCACTGCCAACAGCAGCCACAAGAAAGAGGAATTTTAGTTTTCAAGAAGCGTTCAATTCACTTCAGCTCATGTTTTATTTAGGGCAAATTAAACCCTCAATTTTAAAGTGTTGTGGCACTTCTTGCTGCCAATTTAGCTCTGCTAGTAGTCAAACTTGAGTGGCTTTATGTTCACTTTGTGTTTTTCTGTGTGAGGACATGTTCATGTTGGTGTACAGTGTATACAGCATGTGTGTTCATGACACACTATGTGTGGGCCAGTCAATACTACATTAACAGTGTTATGGATGACTGACTTCTCAAGGTCTCCCTGTCTCCCAGCCTTTCTAAATGGCCATCCTTAATCACTGTTTAACCGCCCGCCCCTCTCCACCATCTGACTGCAGTCACCAGAGGAGTGCTCAGTAACAAAGACTGATTGGCAGGTGAACCAGCAAGTGGTCACAGTTGCAGTGGTGATCACATTAGCCACATGCTCATTTTGTATTCTGTATGGCTTTTTGCCTTTTCTTCTTCTTTTTTGCTCATCTGCTTTGCCCAGACATGCTCCTCCTTACACTGTTTGCTCATCTGTTGGCAGACTGATGTGATCCATCATTAAAAATACTAGAAAGTAGATCTTGAGGATTGAACAATATATGATAAATACTGTATATATTAGCTCTACTTCACCAATACTTATTCATATATTTAAAAAAAGGTGTAGTTATAACATTGGTGTCTTAGAACAAGAAAGCAAAAAATTACTAAGAAACACAAGCTTGGGTTGTTCAAATAATATTATAATGGATTATAATAGACCAGCTCATGTGCCAATGCAGTTGTATAAGCAGTTTTGTCTCCATTATTGGCCTCACAAAAATTCCCCTCACTCTCATTCTATGGATTTTTCAGGACTTGGCTCTGTCCTCTCTGCCTTTCATGTTCACACGTCCAGACAGAAATGCACAAGTTCAGAGAAATATTCACCATATGAAATGTTACAATAATGTTTTATAGCTGATTGTCCCATTGAACACATTTTAAAGATTACTGCTATGACTCTGTAAGGAAGTTTTAGAGACTGTATATAATAGCACACAACTTAAAAGCAATCAACAGATAAATTAAAATGATTGACTAAGCACATCATTTTACATACATAACCAATATAATGCTGACATTTAATACATTATTTGATATTGTTATTTAACAGCATACAGCATACAGACAAAACCTTTCAGCAACAAAATGTCAGTCTTCTGTCATTAATATCTTTTGAAGATTATTATACAGAGGGTTTTTTTGTGTACCTGAGAAAGACCCTGAATCCCTTCCTAGTTGTGGGGCTGCTGTTCTGTAAGTGACACCAACCTCTGACCTTCCTGTGGAGAAGTACCATGTAATCATTTTGAAACTGAAATCAAGAACCTTTTTATTCCTTAAACCATGCAAGCGGAAAGAATAGGGTACGGAATAAGTGTGAAATAACAGATCGAAATACAAAATGTCACAGCAAATTGTAAATAAAATGCAACTTCTCCTACATCATTCTATAACAGCATGTGAATATAATTTCAGACATGACTGCAGCTCACTGGAGTGAGACATTGTTTTGTTTGTTGCGTCTCTCGAGGCTCTTCGATTACACTCCTTAGTTGCTTTTGTATAAACTAACAGTCAGACAGAGAGATTGATGATTCGTCTTTGTTAATTTCCACTCCGTTGACTCGATGACTCCCCCTTTTCAGTGATAATAAACACACACGCGCGCACATCCAAGTACACACTTAAGAATAGACAACATGCACTGTAAGAACTGTTTCCTCTCATTCAGAAACACACGCACAAACACACTCATACAGTATGTTCCCAGGCTGGTGGGTTCATCTCTAAACTTGGTGTTTAATGGGGTGTGATACGATACATTGGGCTTGTCATTTTTCCTCATTTACCTGAGTTTCTTCTAATCTCATTTGAAAGTCAGAGCTAACAAAATACAAAAGCATATTACCTATAAGATTATCTTTCTTCTCTCCTCTTTCTCTCTTTCTGTCTTCCGCTCTCTCCATCTGTCTGGCTCGTGGGTGGGGGTGGAAGGCTCATAGTGTAAAAGTGTGAGAGTGGGTGTTTTTATTAGCATGCTTTGACTTTGACTTTGTGCTGTGTTTTCATGCGAGATGTTTCATTAAATGGCATCAAACACAAATCTCCTGCCTCAGCTTTCACGCTTTATTCATTTATATCTCTTATTTCATCTCCTCTTCCTTCTTCCCACCCTCTCTTCCTCCTTCCTCACTTCATTTTTCATCTCTCCCATCTCACTTCATCTCCAGACTGTAGAGAACTGTGTTTGCATTCTGAGGAACCTATCGTACCGCTTGGCTGCCGAGACGTCCCAGGGCCAGCAGGGGGGGTTGGAGGAGCTGGATAGCCTGCTGTGTGATGCCAACGGTCGTGATGGAGAAAGCTCGGGCTGTTGGGGCAAGAAGAAGAAGAAAAAGAAGGGAGCTGACCAGGTGATGAAGGAGAATGGATGGGTGGATGGAGCAGGCGAAACTTTTACCCAGTTTTGTTTTTTGAAAAACCAACATGTATGAGTGTTGGGGCACCACATGCATCCAAAACAGCTTTCGTGAAGTGTGGTACTCTATTGGATGGATGAACACCATTGTTCTAAAATATTTGGTGTTTAGATGACAGTGAGAGTACTGTGTGATACAATCTCTCTCAATACAGTTGAGATTTGGTGAATGTGAAGACCACAGTATGTGATATCACAAGATCTCATATGAAAACCATTGAGTGACCCCTCATCCCCTGTATGGATGTGCTGTATGTGCACTCTATGTTTCTCCGCTTGTTTATTCAAATTTTTACTTTAATTTTCCCTCATCTGTGTATATACACATGGGTGCAAAGAGTAAAGAGGTCAGCTATCATGATGAAACAGGAATGAAGCATGAGTGGTTCAAGCAGCCTTGCCTTCAACAGGGACATGTGTGGTAAATAATGGAAAACAGGGATGAAAATCACAGATCACAGAGTATTGCGAAAGCTGTGTTGAAAAGGCTTCATTTATAATTTATTGGCTCATAAGCCAAATTTTTTTGATAATCACATAACACTTTTTAACCCCAACTTTTCTCATAAAAGCATCATGATTCTCTTTTTACTCCCTCCTCCGTGCTGTCTATTCTTTCATGCTTTTTTCAGGCTGTGAAGATAGAGGTAGACTTTCCCCCCTCATGTTTTCATGACGTCAGATGCATACCTGACCAGCATGCAGCATTCTTACACTAGGTTGTGAGTGTGTATGTTAGAATTGTCCATGGGCCCAATCCAAATTGATAATTGAGACCCAAAGTGATATATTCGATCCACTCCCGACTGGGCATTGTGTATTTACTTGCAATGCATGACATTCATGGATGATCATTGGCACAGTCAGAAAGAAAAAGAAAGAAATTGACAAATTGTTATGGAATTACTTTTGGAAATAACCAAACCTGTCTCTGGTCAAGCCAGAAAGGGACTTGAAGCTGATCTGAAACCAAGTAATGTGTCAGAACCCATCAGGTTCATGTCAGATAACACCTGTCTTTTTGCCTTAACTGTATATATGCTCTATATAAGCCTGGATTGAGGTATAGGCAGTAAAGCATAGCTTTATACAGACAGATAGCAACTAGACTGAACTCAGAGGTATTTGCCACAAATATGAGAGTAAGGGGTAGTGGTAAAAAAAAGAGAGACAAGCAGATGATGTGAGAAGAAACCAGACAAGAGAGAGAGACGGATAGGCAAGGAGAGAAAAACAAACAGTAAGACTGTAATGTAGTAATTATTTAGGTTCAGACAGTAAGGCCAAGCATAAATACTCCCAATCACCTGGAAGACATACACACATTTTCTTTCTATCAGGGATATTCAGTGGAATTCAGTTTTGGTAGATATTCAGCAGTCTCTTATATGTCTGCTCAAAAAATTAAGGGAATACTTAATCATGACAGTATAACAGTCAGTTAAACTTCAGGGATATCAATCTGTCCATTTAGGAAGCACAAGTGAATGTGGATCAATTTCACCTGCTATGGTGCAAATGAAAGTGACAACAGGTGCAATGGAGAGGCAAAAGCAAGACAATCCCCAAAAAGGGGGGTTCTCTCCTTATTATCCTTCCTGACTGTTTTGCCAGCATCCTTGTCACAACTGGTAGCATGAGGCAGAACCTGCAGCCCAATCAGGTTGCACAGGAAGTCCAGCTCCTCCAGGATGGCACATCCATACATGCAGTCGCAAGAAGGTTTGCTGTGTCTCCTAGCACAGTCTCAAGAGCATGGAGGAGATACCAGGAGACCGGCCGTTACATGAGGAAAGCTGGACAGAGCTGTAGAAGGGCATCAACCCAGCAACAGGACCAATACCTGCTCTTTTGTGCGAGGAGGAACCGGAGGAGCACTGCCAAAGCCCTACAAAATGACCTCCACCAGGCTACTGGTGTGCATGTTTCTGACCAAACTATAAGAAACGGACTCCATGAGGGTGGCATGAGGGCCCATCATCCTCTAATGGTACCTGTGCTAACATAGCACCGTGCAGCTCGAATGGCATTCGCCCGAGAACACCAGAATTGGCAGATCGGCCATTGGCACCCTATTTTCTTCACAGATGAGAGCAGGCTCACACTGAGCACATGTGACAGACATGAAGTCTGGAGTGTATATATTCCTTTTCCTCTTCTTTTTTTTTTAAAGAGCTTCTAGTGTTGTAAATGGGAAACAGTGTTTTAATCCAGCTATCTCACCAGATAACTACTTTCCTGGCATTGGTAAACAGAGCAGGTGTAACCCAGCGAGTAGATCAGTTTTTCCATAGAAGAATATGTAGAGCTTGAAGCTCTGAGAATTTAGCAGTTTTAGTGTTTTACAATTCTTAACCACGCAGATACAGGATAGAAAAAAAAGATATATCAGTCAAATGGACAGTATGGAATTCACCTTTTTATAATAAAAAGCTTGTAAGCTGCATATGAAATTGTTTCTCATACTGAAACAAATACAATTGAACATGTTTGATTTACTACTTATTTTTCAGAGAATTTTAGATACGCTAATGAAAATTATACATTCATATTTAGTATTTAGGATGTCTCTAGGCAACCAAAAGTAGAAGCAGTTGATGCCCCTTGTTGTAGTACCTCTACAGACTTCAAACTATAAGAATGCTTTGATTTTATGATCAGAGAATCTATGTATAGATAAAATCATGCACGCATGCGCACACATTCCACAGCACCTCTCTCAAGACACACACTAGCCTAGTTTACCTTGAGACAAGGCAAAGAGGAGGGGAAGCAGTAGAGCGAAAACGAGAGGGTCGATAGGGAAGAGGAAAAAATCAGAACTGGAGTGAGGAGGATGGAAACAGAATAAGTAAATAGGGAGAGAGGAGTATATGGAGAGGTAGGCAAACAAGAAAGAAAGGGAGAAACAAATCAAAAAAAGAGAGAAAGAAGCAACAAGTGAGAAAAGTTGGGCAAGATATAAATGACAAGCAGCAGAGAAAAGAGAGGAGAGACGTAGAAATAAAAGAGAAGAGAGAGATGGCTGTGGGTTCATGCTCACATAAAAGCAGTGTGGGCATATCACTCAATAAACATGTTCAAACATCAGGAGGAGAGGGGGAGGATGGAGGTAAAGGAAGAAATGGGGTGTGACACTTTAGCTTTCCTGCTCAAAGCAAAAGTAGGAGTGAAATATTGTCTCATAGTCTCTCTTTCAAATGCGTCTCTTTTCTGTTTATGCTTTGTCCTTTCCTCTCCATCACCACTTTCTTACATAACAGGTGTACAGGGAGTGATTTACACTCTCTCAATGTCTTTGACATTTTAATAGGTTGGAGTGTATATTGTGGAGAAGTAGTTTGTTGTCAGACACACATGCAATCATTGTGACATAACACAAGCACTTAGACACGAGAATATACAGTATACTTATCCACAGATATCTTTCATGAATATAGCAAGTGTGGAATCAGATCATATGGTAAAAGCAAATGGGAAGACTAGGAAAAATGAATGAACAGTGTTCTCTGCCCCTTCAAAACGTGTTTAAAGGGTTTTAAGAGTAACTGCTCACCCCCTTGTTTTAGCTGACCTACAGTGCTTTAAGTTTTCGCCTTTCTGCAGTCATGTACAGGTTTAATCCAGAACATTGTGACATCACACATAAGCCTATGAAACTATGCTTTTCAGCCTGGTGTTATTCTGTAAGCGAAGTACAAAGCTGTGTAAATGCAAAAAATTGTTATTATTGAAAAAGAGTTTACAATGTTCACTCAGCTATCTCATCATGACAAGGATTTAACATAAAAAGTCTGTCCCAATCTGTCTCCTATCTCCCACAGTGGGATGGTGTGGGCCCTTTTCCAGACACGGCAGAGCCTCCCAAAGGGGTTCAGATGCTGTGGCACCCCACCATCGTCAAGCCCTACCTCACCCTGCTGTCTGAATGCTCAAATCCCGACACCCTGGAGGGAGCAGCTGGGGCTCTACAGAACCTGGCCGCAGGCAGTTGGAAGGTAACAGCTTGATTTAAAAAGCTTTCCAAACTGTTTATCTTCTTATTTCTCTTTTTTTTTTCTCTCCAATGTTTATTTATCAAATCTCAAATAAACAAATACAAGTAGAAATAAAGGTCTTTTTCCTGTTCCAACCCCAAATGTCATCTGAAAAGTTAAAACCTAAGTCCTGTTTAGTTCTGATAGTCGACAAGGGGGAGCAGTTTAAGTTTGAAATGAAAGAATACACACCTGAGATCGATCCTTTTAGGGTAGGGTTTAAAGACAGAAATATGTCAACAGGGTTGTGAGGCAGGTTTTCCTGGACACAAAATATCTGACTTGTAGCTAGCTGAAAAAGTGGGTCCTGGGTATAATAAATTTATCTGTTAGTTGAGCGAAAGATGCAAAACATTTATTGATTGAGGTTTTAAAAACATTTTGAGCCCTTATTATGCCAAGACTGGAATCAGCCATCAAGAGTGGAGTTAGCAAAGAAATGGACGGCTGCAATGGGATTATGAAGAGAGGGAGCTTAAAAAAAATGTTTTTCTGAAACTGAGTTCAAATTCACAGGGATGACTGATAACTGGGTGGCCTTTTGGTATGTCTGAGGCAAGGCCAAGTGCTGCATGCAGTAGCATCCATAAAGATCCAGGCTGGACATTAAGGTTCCAGATGAAAATGCATCCAGTAGGACGAGCAACAAGGGTCTTGAAGAAAAGACATTGAAAGACAATGAAAAAGATAAAGAAACTCAGACAGAAGTGTTATCTTAACAGAGTTTATTCGCCCACTGAGAGAATGATGACCATTTGGCAAAGAGCTGTTTTGCTTGGTCCAGTAAAACAGAGTTTCATCTCCGTTTGTAACTGTAAAATTGACTGAAAAATTTCAACGATTCTAGGGTGGTTATCAGAGAATTGGCAGGCTTAGAGAGATAAAGAAGCAAGTCATCAGCATACAATGAAACTTTATACCCCCCCCCCCCCCTATCGCAATAACAAACATTCATAATAACAAAGGCTGAAGGGATATATATATTGATTCAATCAAAGACACAAAACATGAACCAAAACTAAATCTTTCAGAAGTCCATAAAAAGATAACTCCAGTCTCCTCAATCAAGTGCCTTCTTTGTGTCCATAGAGAAAAGGCATTTAGATTTATAAGGTTTTGCAGAGTATAACATATTAAAGACATTAAATAACCAACAAATATTTAAGAATGAGTGCTTATATTTTTATGAATCCAGTTTAATGGGGTTGGCTTTTCAGACACAGCCGGCAAACCAGTGGTGTAACTTCAGCACTTAGCCATGTGGCATTCGGCTGACCAATGGTGTAATTTCATCAGTCAGTCAGTCAGTCAGTCATTCAATCCATCAGTCAGTATGGTTGCGGTCCAGCCAAAAACAGTTGAAATCCCCTCAGAGAATTAACAAGTGAGAGATAAAATCAGGGAGCAGAGAGAAACAAATGTTAAAAACTAAAACATCATCCGACTTAGGGGCATACAAATTAGCCAGAGGTACAGCCTTGCTGAAGAGTTTTCCCAAGACAATAATAAAATGCCTGCTTTTATCTGAGATAGTATTGGATGGTTAAAATGGTATAATCCCATCAGTGAAAATAGCTGTTCCCCTAGCCTTGGCCCCAAACTGAGAATGAAAAAGCTGCCCTCACCATCAATTGCCCAGACGCCACAGATCAGCATTATGCAGGCCTCTTGAGGAAAGGCCACACTCAGGATGATTTAGTCCCTTGCTATTAAAGCTAATAAAATTGAGATTACCACTCATACAGTTGTATAAAGGGTCTGTAAGAACTGAAAACGCAGCAAAGCCTCACTGTGCTTCTAACAGGGGATGAAACAAAGATAAACAATAAAACAGAATAAAAAAATTGCAAATAAAAAATGCAAGGACAGAAAGGCAAAAAATGAAACAGAGAAAAAAACGTATAACAGAACCAATGGCCATCTTAACACTCCTCCCATGTCCCACCCTTCTATTCCCCATCGTTCCCTCCCTGTTTCCGAACCACAGTAATGCTCAAAAAAAGAGCAAAATCCACTGTATTTGAAAAGTAAAGACCAAAATCAACCCTGTTATAAGGGATTTACAGGGGTCTAGAGCAAGTCACCCTACAAAGCAATAAACAGTGAAAAAAAGTTTTAACAAATTCATTGTGCAATTGTTCCAAGCAGGTTGTTAAATGTAAAACAAAAAGGATCATAGAACATGAAAGAAAGAAAGAAACATTCCTCATATTCCAAGAACAGACCTGAAACATAAATATCATAGAAGCCAGGAGTATAATAATGAAAATATACTGTTAACCTCATTCAAAGCAAATTTACAAAGTGCTATTATGAATTATTTCTCAGGCACTGATGTTTTGAACTTAGAGTGTGTGACTTACTTTGGTTTACTTTTTACTTTTAGGTTTATTTTTTTGTGCTTTAATATGCATTGCATTGGCCATTTTTTTGTGAAAGGAATGTATTCCACAGATAAAACAGCTTATTCACATTGTACGAAGGACAAATTACTTGTGTGTGTGTGTGTGTTTGTACATATACATGAATGTTTGCATGCAATTATGTGTTAATTTGTGTAGGCTACCTATCTGATGACTAAGTCATAGACAGTTAAATGCAGCAATACTTGAGAAGTGTTCTGCTTCCTGACCAGTGGCGATTGCTCTAAGACTGCAAGGGAAGCTCAGCTTCCCCTAAAATGTCAACAAAATAAGTGGTCAAATATGTACTGTTGTGTGTACATTTCATTGACTAAATATGCACTAGAACACGTTCATCTTTTGTTCAGAATCAGCTACTTATCACAGGTAACCGACACGACTTCCTTCTCATTCATCCCCACAGCGCCACAGTGCTTTACACATTGTAGACGCCGAGCGTCTACTGACTTCAATGGGGAAGCATAGAGTGGGTTGTTCCACTGCTGCGAAACTAGACGGTCATTGGATAAATGCTGGGCATTGTCCCGCCCATCGGACGCTCAGCGTCTCTTGGGGTCTACGGGGCAGTGGGCTGGCCCGGACGCTCGGCTTCTGCATGATGATTGGATGATCTGTCTGAGGCTGAGTCCCTTTTTGATTGACAGCGAAATGAGCGAATCAGCGATCTTGAAGTATAAGCATCGGAGTTGATCTGGAGACGTTACTGATCCTCAGCGACTTTGTCTTTGTTAAAAATGACTAGCGTTGTGTTTGGCGACTCTCTTCTGTCACTCTGCGAATTTACATATAAATAAACAGACACATTTTATGATGTAGGCCGAAAATGAGCTTCCCCTCCTTATAAGACCAGCAGCCGCCACTGTTCCTGACCCTTAGTAAATGTGGTCCATTCACAGGAACGGATTTAGCACAAAACATCATGCTGATTTGTCTTGTGTTTACAGAAAAATAATATGGTATGGATACATTTTCTGTGAGAGACGATAATTTTACAGGATGGGTAAATGTAAATCAGAATCTGAATAACCTTTCAGAGTAATAAATGTAATTTCATGGCAGGCAAATATCCATTGAAATGGGTTTATGGCAGGTTAGGTGTTTTCACAAGCATTTTTTTAGACTGGATCATCTGGTTAAAGTTCAGTTCAGGTTTTATATAAATTTAAAGGCTTATCTGGTTGAATTAAATGCCACCGTGCAGTGGCATCATCATCAGTTGGAATAATGATGTATCTGCTCACCATACCACCCTGCTGACTTTGGAATATTTTGAGCACAAGCCCATGTTTTTATGTGTTCAAAAATATTGTTCAGTAGCAATGCAAATATTGTAATGATGTAAAGGCTCAAAGTCTGAACACTCCAGGGAGTACAGCTGGGTTCAACAGCCACTGATAGAAGCAGCAATGTAATAATGTATGAGTCATGCATTTATATTGGAGAGTGTGATGGTGAGGGCAGCTTTAGCCTTGAGGGAGGAGTATATATGGGTAAAAGGCAGACACTGTGAGGGCATAACCTTGGAATGATCTTGAAATCATAACACTGTATCCAACATTGCTAAATATGAATAAACTACACAGGAATGTTGATGGAAATGTTTATTTGCTCAAAAATGATTAGTCAGCAATTTACATGACAACAAACTCAGGAGGGATCATGAGACAGGCAACCACACTTTGAGAGGGATGTTGTGTTGACGTGTGAGGGAGTTATGTGTATCTGATTTTGGTATGATGAGGGATACCATTGGTAGGTGAAAAGAGAGAGAGCTACATAGGAAGACAAAGGAGAAGGAGGAAACGATGGGGGCAGGTGGTCTTCAGGAAATCACATTTTCTATTTTGGGCCTCACTGTGTGTGCGTGTGTGTGCTTTGTTGTGTCTCCTCTCAGCAAGCTCCCTCTCCTGGCTTTGAGAATACGGCTGCTAACAGTTTCCAATGAAGCTGTGTTGGCGTACTGCTGGCACACTCTGCTCACTAAGCTCTTGGCTAAGACATGTGATAATTTCCCTCTAAGGGTGAATTATTTCCTAAAATGATTATATGAACCATAGTTTGTCCATTTTGGTCTCTAAGAAAAACAATACTGTGCTTTAACCATAACATACCCTGGAAGGGTAAATTATGCTTTTGACAGAAACATCCAGCTTCCACTTCACTGACTGATATCCATTCTGGGGTGATGTTTAGCACCTCCCCAGTTTTCTACTGTTGACCCACAAGGCGGCACCACTTCAGCCGTTTAAGGTCGAGTGGACCATTTAAGTGTACCTTGATAGTTGTTGAGGGAGGATAGAGTGGTCTCCAAGCTCCAAACCTTTCTCTCTGGTTCATATAATTCTCCATCTTGCAGTATATCACTTGTGAGTCAGTGTAATGCCTCAGTTGCTCTCATATTACCCCTGAATATAACATCTCCCATTTGACCTCACCCATTATGCTTCATCTGTCTCTCATCCCATTTTCCACTTTAATTCACAGCCAGTCTCTGGTTAAAAGAAAGAAAGAAAAAAATAGTCAACACAATGACAATAAAACAGTGGAAGGAAGAAAATGCATGGACTGAAACTCACTTTGACCACAGTGTGTCCATAGTAAGGTGAGCTAAAAAAGCATGGTGTCACTAGCAAATAGGAAAATAGTGTTGCTATTGTTGCAGTGCCCCTTCATTTGTTTGCCATGCTCTGTGGACACAAATTAATTGTTCTCTCAAGTGGATGCCTCACATCCCCATTATCTCATTCAAGAAATAAAATGGTATCACAGCTGTTAGGAATGATGAACAAGAGTGGAAAATTAAAACCTAGGTTGTTTTTTTCCAGTTGTGTCTGAGCTATTAACTGTTTATAGTTACAACTCCTACAATCTTCCTGTTGTGAAGAACACTGCAAAGTGTTTTTAATGGATCTGTAGGACCTTAACTGTAAATACAACCCTACTGTGGCCTGTTTTTTACTGTTTAGAAATCTTACCCCTACTTTCTCCCTGTCAGTGGTCTGTGTACATCCGGGCTGCTGTCCGCAAGGAGAAAGGCCTTCCCATCCTGGTGGAGTTACTGAGGATAGACAACGACAAAGTGGTGTGTGCCGTGGCTACCGCTCTCAGAAATATGGCCCTGGACATAAGAAACAAGGAGCTCATTGGTGAGTACTAATAAAGGCTTTTTCAAGGGCTTATATTTGGTGGTGAATCATCCCCCCATTTGTAAGACAAAGTCACTGAATGGATTCAATTCAACTGAATTCAATTGCCATGTTTGTAAAGAGCAACATGAAGCATATTTTCAGCTGTAATTCTATTGTCTCATAGCTATTTTACTGTGGTCTGTCTCTCCCGTTGTTCTCATTTCGAGTATGCAAGTCAAGCACTTGTGTTCAAGTGATGTAACACTAGGGTAAAGAGCCTGTAGCCAGTTGCATCAATTAGAAATGATTTAACACAAATGTTAGCCTGTAGTCACCTCTGCCTTTCAGCAGTAACATACTATAATGGCTTATTGGCTTGGTCCATGGTAACCAAGTGAAGAACTGATGTGTGATTTTGACTTATTAATTTGTTTGAGACAATTAATTGTAACAACAAACTATCAATTCTACATAATGAGATGAAATTTTAAGTAAGGCTTTACATGTGGGAACGGGATCTAAAATGTTAGCTCTAAAGTTGTCATACATTTTTACACGATGATGGTGAAAGCCTGAAGAACGGTTTGGTCGAAACAGTTTGGTTTTCTTTTTCTATCATTTTACATAATAATTTATCTAACTTAGGCCAAGGTGCGTCTGTTGGTGTGTGAAAGAATTAGGCTCAAATTGTTATTAGTATGTATTTGAGAAAGAAAGACTGAAGAAGGAGGAGAGTGTGGGTGAGAGATACTGTAGCAGAATGATGATCACTTCAAAGGTTTGCATGGGGCTTTGAAAAGTACGTTGTGGTAATGAGTGAGCCTCAGTCAGGCTTACTGACTGGTAGCATCACCACATCTAGGGACTAGGGATCACTAGTTAACCTGACACTTTGAGAGACTTTTATACTTTGTGTGTGTGCGTGCGTGCGTGCGTGCGTGCATGCATGCATTTGTGTGTGTGTGTGTGTGTGTGTGTGCTGGTGACTGTTTCTTTCTCTGTCTACGAATATAATTATGTGTGTGATGCTCTTTCTCTGTGGCCATATCTGTATAAACACACCACCCATGTACTGATATACAGTAATTGTATATTTATGTGTGTACTGTATGAAGACATGTGACATCAGCCTTCTATATCTGGTATAGCGGATTACCTCAGCTTCCAGGTTGGCTCAGTGGTTTCTATAGCAACCCTACTACCCTCAGTCTCAGGCGAGGGGCTTCTGGAACCTCTCTGGGTTTTTCCCAGAGTGTTGAAAGAATGACAAGGAATGCTGCCGGCAAACATACTGTGATGTTCTGGCTGGCACATGGCAGCAGATTCCAGGATAATTGAAGCATTGGCACAGACAAAAAATCTTATCAGTCTGATTTAAATGGTTTTTCCTCATGTGTGTTTTTTGTTTTGTTTTGTTCTTTTCTGAAACACTCCTGCAGATTTATCAGCATATCAATAACTATAAAGTTAGGTGGTGTAGAAAGAGAGCTTATACTCTTGATTAATGAGATTTAGAGCGTGTCTGCATAAAAATGTGGGTAAACTTTAAGGGGGCTATTTGTAAGTTTTCTCAGCCACAGAACATGGGCCAGGAGCAGGTGGCGCTTAACAAGAGCTCCGGCCATCGTCTATATAGAACAAAGGATTATAATTTGTCCTCTAAACAGTGCTACATCTTCAGTGCAGATTGGAGGCTACAGTGAGTTACTATAAGAACGTGACAAGATAGTTAGCATGCTAACTTCAGTAGAGGAAAAGAGGTGATAGAGACAAGAGTTTACATTGGTGTTGCTTTCCACCTCTACAGACAGCTCTTGGTGAGTAAAGGAATGAAGGGTGATGCTGAACTGTCTTTCTTTAAACTGGTAAGTAAACAGTTGTTAATGCTAGTGGCTATGTAGAACTAACAAAATTTACAAATAGCCCTTTAACCCTTCAAAAATTGTTCAGCTTACTGTCCAAATCTTTAGTCCCTGTGACAATATACATGATGATAAAATGCAAGAAGAAATCATTTAATTACACTTGAATAATATTGGTTACTATAAGATTTGTTGTTGTTGTTTTCTAATCTAATTGATACTAAACAACTGGCAAACACTGATCCATATCAACTCTCGCAAAATTGTTACTGCGGTGTGTTTCCCCTGCCACCAATTTAGTAATGTTATTGGTTTTAATAGAATAATGTAGTAGTCCAAGGTCAGGTTCAGATGTCTTTACATTAAGTTTGATGGAGCCATTTGCTCTTACATTGTTCAAATAATTGTTTCATTTGAATAAAATTGAAGAGAAAAACTGTCCATATACTGACACAATTTAATTAATTCCTCCATTTAACCTTTTAAAATGAGAATACTGCATGTTTTTGCTCTGGAAATCATTAACATGGTCTCTAATTGATTAAAATATTAGTGGTAATTGGTACATTTTTGCTTTTAGTCTTTTATAACCATTAGCTTCCTAAGCAGAGAAAGCTAAAGAGGAAAGTTTTGGAGAGAAAGGTAGAGACTGTAATGAATGTATGTGTCGTAGAGAGAAAGGCACAAGACTGATTGAATAATGTAATTACTTGTAAATTCACAGGGAAAATTAATTCAAATTTATTTGGCATTTTCATTTGAATACACACTTGACTTTTTCAGTTGCAGAATAACATGGTTTAAGTCCTGCTTATGATTAGTTCTCCCAAAATAATTCTTTAGATACAGACAATGAAATCACAGCAGGGTGATAGAGACACACAAGAAAATTCCTGAAGAAATTTTAAGTCTGCCTGCTGCTTGGTGCGTGTATTTCACTCCTCATGTTTAATCTGTGCAAAGGACGTTACTTTCAACTTCATTCATGTCATAGAGACTTATCCTTACACTGACCTCAGTCACTGGAGGTGTCCCTCGAAAGTCAATTGTAGCTGTCACGACTGGCCAAAATAACCTCACACTGATGGTATCAAGCCCAAATTTGCATGTATACACAGTTGATCTGCAATAAAGCTATACCATTACATCCCCATATAGACAATAGCTTCTAAGATCAAACTTTTATTACCTGCGTTACCTCTTACCTGTTTGAGACTCTTATGTGTGGTGTGTGTCTGTCAATGTGCGTGTGTGTATTGTTGTGTGTGGCAGTAGAGCTGTCTACTATAGAGCCTCCAAAAACCAGCTTTGTCCATTTCTCCGTACTATGTTAGTAGTATGTGTGTGTGTGTGTGTGTAGCTGTGTTTATAAACATCATAGAGATCAAAGAGTCTCTTAAAGAGCTGTTTCGAACAATTGTGTCTAGCTGGAAGACACAGAGTTGACACAGCTGAGTGAGATTTTGGCTCGGCGAGCCTCTCAAACAACTGCTATTTCTGAAAAAATGATAATTCCTATCAGAACCATGAGGGGACCATGCGCGGCACACATAAACTGTATATAAAAATGGACATGGTTTGGAAAAGGAAGCCAATGCGGAAGTGCCTTAAACTTTTATTCTATCGAATGACCATCAGGGTGCAACTCCACTGGTTGCAAAAAGAAGTGTGATTGTATTGAAGTCTATGGGAAAATGGGCCTACTTCTCACTTGATTTATTACCTCAGTAAACGTTTTCGTTATGTGTTTATGGTCTGAACTGCTAGTTTGAAGTTTCTTCAATACATCATGATGTTCATTTTTCAAATTATGGTCCTATTTAAAAGAAAATAGACAATAAAGTAGAGTGGTTTTAGGGCGTGATTGACACAAAGGGTGACCTGCCTATTAATCCAGATTGAGGCCAGAGCGATGTGTAGGACATTTGACACACACACACACACACACACACGCACACACACACACACACACACACACACACACACGCACACACACACATAATACTAATGTAGTAGGGAGAAATGGAAAAAGCTGATTCTTATTGACTAATTAGATTCATTAACTCTTACCATTATTACTCTCAACAATGAGAGCACCTTTAAGGCAAATCAGCACTGTGACTTTCTATGACCTTGAGGACAATTTTGTTTAGAACCCATTTTTGTACACATATATGTACATGCATATATTGGCAGACACACAAACCATCTCCACCTTTGGATATTCACCTTATAAAAAATCATCATTTTGGCATCAAATTTTTCAAAGCACTGTACTTTGGTTAATATGAGCTGCTTTTTCAACCATTTTAGCATTGTGGTGAGGTGATCTTTTCAATAGGACTAGATAGGAATAGATAGCAGTTTTCCCTCTGATATCCCATTTTCGAACACAAGTTTCATCTTAAAAGCTGTCTGCCTAGGGAGACAGAGGGTATCGTATTTCCCTCCTCGCCCTGGTGGCCATAGTCGCCAGTGGCAACCAGTGACTCAGCAGGTGTTACTGGACAGAAATGGGCAAAGCTGTTTCTGATTGGCTAATTAGACTCATTCATTCTTAGCTTTTTAACTCAGGTATGAGAGCAACTCTAAGATAAATAATTTAGGTCATCAGGTATTTGCGTTTACTTGTGTGTGCGTGCTGATGTATGGTTCTTTGCCAGTGCGTACATGTCTTTCTATAATTGTGAAGGCAATTTTGGTTAAACACCATTATTGTTAGAGATCGACCGATATGGTTTTTTCAGGGCCGATACCGATTATTAGTAGTCAAGGAGGCCGATAACCGATATTTGGAGCCGATATTTATTTGCAATAAAAGGGAAAATATTGGCGTGAAAATTTTGAATAATGGAAAAATTCCACTTAACTTTGTTCAAATGCCTTTAATCATATGTTTATTTAACAGCTTTTCAGATTTGCAACATGTTAAAGTTTTTTTTTTCTTAGACAATAGATATCTTTGTTTTAAAATTCTAACAAAAAATGCAGGGAGCTCCCAGGCTCAGCAGCATGTCTTATAAAGTTAAATGAAAACTTAAACAAATAAATAGCTCACTAAAGTTTTCTACAGTAAATAAAGTTTTCCAAAATTTCAATATAACTAAAATGTTAATCTTTCACTTATCTTTGTTTTAAGTTCAAACAAAAACAAAAAGTGCAAGGAGTTCCCAGGGTCAGCAGCATCTCTTATAAAGTTAACTGAAAATTTAAATAAATAAATAAATAGTTCCCTGAAGTTTGCAGTTTGAAGAATGCAGTTCATGTAGGCTTTATGATGCAGTTACATTATGTCTTAAGTCTTGAACAGCAATATCCTGCTCCTCTCTACAAGAAACTGTCAAAGACAGCTTCAGGACACACTTCATCTAACAATATGTCATTTTCTGCTGCTTGGGATCTCTCAATCAACACAGAAAAAGGTAAAGTACTTGGTAGTTAAACAGCCATTATTGCCCTACAGTTTTCTCTCAGACAGACGGTACTTGCTGTCAGTTTCTGCAGCTTCTCATGTGGCTTACACAAACACAAACACACACACACTATTCACTAGCCATCCCCTCAACGTGCTTCCCTGCAATCTCTCTCTCTCTCTGTGTCTCTCTTTCTCACACACACTTCTTACTTTTATAACTATTTCAGTATCAATGTTATCAGTAACCTTGTTTCAAGGGATTAAACACTAAATAGCCTAAAGCATCTTCACTTTAATAATCAGTGTTTATCGTAGGAACAGACAGCTGCCGCCAACGTATTGGGCCTCACAGTAACGTTAGTAGTCGTGAGTTGTAGAGTTTCTCATGTGACTTCCACACAAACACACACTATTCTCTACCATAACAGACATTCTCCCCATTGCTACAGTCTGCTGAGCATCTAGAGCCGCGGACCGATGGGTTAACGTTACGCTAAAAGCTAACCAGCCTTCACCTCGACGGGCTTCCCTGCAATAAAACCGGACATATCGATATTATCAGCAACCTTGTTTCAAGTGATTAACAGGCACGTCTGGAGGGACTGCGAGCGAGCAGAACTGCCGCTTATGTTTATATAACGTTAATGGGCTCACAGTAATCTTACTAGTAGTTGTCAGTTGTAGAGGACTGGGATTTTTATTACAATTTCGGGAAACTCTGCTGCCTTAACTTACCTTCAAAACAAGTATTTGCTCTCCGGACCTTCTCCACCGTGTGTGTAAGGACTGTTCATGCACAGCTTACACTGCTGATTGGCTGTTACCGTGGCTCTGCTTGTAACCAATCAGATGGTGCTGTGGGTGGGACAATGCTGGCGACAGAGTAGTGACAGCAGACAGAGAGGCGCGGCTGCATCAGAGCCAAAATAACCCAGTTTTAAATTGATCTCTTATCGGCTGTCGAATTTTAAAAAAGGCCGATGCCGATATGCGTCAAAATGCTGAATATCGGCGGCGATAATCGGCCCGGCCGATAATCGGTCGATCCCTAATTATTGTGAGGTCGTTTTGGCTGGTCCTGACAACTTCAAAGGGCTGTTTGAAGGTTAAGCTTATGCAGTTCCCAACACCACATACACACATACATTGAAAGACACACAAACACCATCACCACCTTATAGATATTAACTGCATGCCACACACAACAATACACACATGCACATCGACAGACACACAGAAACACCATCTTACTTTTATGATATTGACCTTCAAAATAAGACTCTCAACCAGGTAATAAGAACTTACAGGAGTTGGGCAGCTTTACCGCTACACACAAACACATACACACACACACACACACACACACACACACACATACACACACACATATATATATATATTGACAGAAACACACAAACACCATCTCCACGATTTTGATTAACCTTCAAAACCTTATGCAATTTATACTGCAAAACACAGAAGCACAGACACTTAAAAACAAGAGTCTCAAAAGAGTAAAAGGTAAGGTAGGTAATAAAAGTTCAATCTTAGAAGCTATCATCTATATGGGGATATAGTGGTATAGCTTTATTACAGATCAACTTCTGTAAGGGCATGTACATGTGTATATATGTCTTGCTATAGTTGTGGGGACAAATTTGGGTTCTGACATGCAGAAATTGAAAGTAACTCCTTTGTACAGATTAAACATGAGGTGTGAAGTACATGCACCAAGCAGCAGGCACATTCAAAATTTATCCAGGAATTTTCTAGTTAAGATATATAATAGAGATAGAAAGAATTCAGGGCATTGCAGATCATCATTCTCCCTTAGCAACTGTGGTTGGCACCATCAGGGATGTGTTGGCAGATTGAAGAAAACAGACATCTTGAGAAAGATTGTTATGGTTTTGACAGTCATGTCATTAACATTATTCTTTAAAGGAAACAGTTAATGAAATTAATAAGTAACAGTGAAAGAGCCCAGTCTTTATCACATTATTAGGACCAGCATATTAGTAAACAAGTGTACATATACTTTGTACTTAATGGAGTAAGAGTAACATGGCAATCCTATCCCATTGCTTGCTGAAAAATGTCAATATTTATTGGCATTTCTTCATGAACCACTCAGTTGGTATGTATCTCTATCTTTTTGGCTTAAAAATATTTAATATGAACTGACTTTGTGGTTCAACAGACTAGCAAACAAAAATAATGACCTAAAATCAGACAGAAAATGCATGGAGCTGCAGGGTGGATTGTGCATTCTGCGTGGGATAATCTTTACCAGCAACTTTCTCTGGGTTTCATTTGTTCATTATAAAAATTACCAATTAGTTACTGGCCCTAATGAGACTCTGTTTAGTCAGCTAACAGTGGAATCAATGATCAGTCAATTTCTTTTCCAAACTGTTGAGACAGCTCAATAGTAAATGAGACAGAAAGCGACTGTCAGAGTCAATGATACACAGTGATACGGAAAAAAAAAAAAGAAAGAAAGTCTGAAAAGTGAGAAGGATCAGTCAGGGTTGAGCTTTTGCTCTTGGCAAGGTGTGATGATACGTGTCGACAGAAAAGAAGTAGAGGCCAGGCACTACTAAGTGACAAGCCCCATTTGGCCCATGTTCGCAAGCTTTATTCACCACAGTGACTCTAACCTCTGAGTCCAACACTTTTGTCTTTACATCATGCACTTCTGAAAAACAACTGTTTAACCTGAAACGCCAAAGTGATTTCACAGAGCAGTTTAGGGGTCTTTGTGGGATCAAAGTTGCACGAAATTATAGTATCATTTCGCATGGCTAATCTAGAGAAAATCACCCCTTTCTAAAGCGCAAAAACCAAATCTTTGTCTCTTAAAACTCATGCAGTAGTGTGTCATAAGCTGTTAGTGCCGGTAGGTTTGGCAGCATCACCGTGGGGGAATGGTAGTTTGCATGAGACCTCAGCAGAGTGAGCAGAGATGAGAATCATCTTTCGCACACAATAACATCAGAGTGTCAAATCCTCTGGAAAGCACTGTATGATTGGACAGCAGTGAGACAAGCGAGAGAGAAGGAGCAAGAAAGGCACAAGGCCAGAGAAGGAAAGAGGGAAAAAGCAAAGAGAGGCCAAGACCAGCTTGGGAGACTGAATTTAGAGGGTGGAAGATGAAACAGAAGAGAGAGCAGTGACAGCTAGAATCCTAACAGCATATGTATGCTTATATTCCAATCCCTCTGTAATGTGATTTAGTGGCATATTGATGTCGCTGAGAATCATTCTTCTCATCTGTCAATGTTTTGGTCTCTCTCCTGATTTCTCCTCCTTCATAGTTTTTGATTTGCATAATGTACTGTACGCCTGTGTAGCAATAAATGAGTTGAATTCACTGATACACCGTCTGTCAGCGCAATTCTTCCCCATTTACTTACAGATGGTAATTTGACACACATGAATTGGGAACAGCACTTGAATGCCAAAAAGACTGCTTTTTTTTTTCTTCTCAAATACAGCAGCCATTTACGAAAGGTTCCCACTAAACACATGCTGTGCTTGCCACCAAACCAAAGTTAATGTTAAATGAAAAAGCGCTTAATACAAGAATCAGTATTCATTTAAGACATTTAATTAATTAATTGGATGTTTTTTTACTGCTTGCTGCTAAATCTAATTGAGTTTTTGGATTCTGCAGTTATAGGGTTTAATTTAATTTAAATTCCCAACATGAATTCCTAATATGAAGTCCTATAGTGGGGATTACATTAAACATGTCATGTATAGTAATATAAAGTTGGATGTGAAGGTATTAGTGCAAAAGTTTGACTTTTCAAGAAATACTTAAAAAAATAAAAGTGTATTCATTTGGGTTATTTAAATGACTCAAAGTTTTTAATCCTATACATGAATATTGCATTTGATTGTATATATTCATGATGTGCACATACATTCAAGAAGAATCACCGAAAGCTTAGGTTGACACAGAAACTATAAAAAGAAAGAAATCTGGGAAGGAAATATCACCGGATTTCTGACAGTAGTCCTGCAGTTGGTAGTATTTGACCTCCAACACCAAAAAAGCATATTGATGTCTATTTGTCAAAATCAAATCATCAATCAATCATTTGTGAAACCTCATATACATGATATGAATAAAAGCAATACTTCAGTTAGAGATCAGTAAGAAATCTACTTCTGGTTTCTCCTTTTCTTCTCTCTCCCTTTCCTCCATTCAGTTTCTTTGTCTTCCTTTCTTATGTCTTTTTATTGGCTTAAGCCTCATTTTCACTGTACAATGTAGTGCTCACCTTCTTGTCTACAACATGAATATAATACCGCTTTTCTTCCATCTCATTCTGCTTCTCGTTTCTCTTCCTTCTCCTCCTCTCATCCATTTATCCCACACCCACACCTCCCTCTCCGTCTCCATTCCGTGTCGTTTCAGACATGAGCTCATAATGCCTCACCTTCCCTCTCTCGCAGTGTCTCGCTCTTTGTGTCTTTGCATTGATGACATCAGTGCTGGGGGAGTGTTACTGTGGAAACCAAAGTAGTGCACCACAGGGATGTTGCTAATTGCATGATTGCAGATGTGTGTCTGTATGTGTGAGAGTGCATGTTCATTAGTGGTCAGACAGTGTTCATGTAAAAAAGGTGTGGAAAAGTCACTGGTTTCGTGCCCTTCATCTAAACATTTTATTCTCACATTCACAAACACACACATACATGCATACACTTACATTGTAGTACAAATTACATCACAAACTTATTCCAGTGGATTCATATTCAAACTAAAAAGTTTCAGATCAGCAGAGATGGTCCACTTTGTGTTTTTCCTCACCAGCATTAACTTTTACATATTTTGCCTCGGCAGACTTCTCCATGGTAACAGTAAACAACTTTAGAAGGGTAGCAGGCCGAACGACAAGACATGTCCACTGCCTCACACTAAACTGACACACACTCCTCTGTCCCTGCTGCCGCTGCACTTTATGAAATTTCTGTGTCGCCTTCAGGATGAATCCCTTGTGTATGAGGGGTCTGACATGTCTTTTATCAGCACACTTTGTTCTCTCCGGCATTCTTCATCCTCTGCTCCAGTGTGTCAGACTGGAAGCACATCTGACAGAAAAAAAAGAAATAGAGAGCAGTAAAGAGAAACAGAGAAGGGGAATGAAAGTGTTGTCATACAATGATGAGATACTTTTGGTCTGATAGCTCTCAGTCCAGGATCAGACTCAAACTCAAGTTCATCTCTGTCCTTGTGATTTGATTCAAGAAAATGCTTCTACTTCTCTCTCTAAGAACCAGAAGAGTATAATTTTATCTAACCAATTCTCTATTCTCTGCCACTGTGAGTGTGTGTATAATTGCAGCATGTTTGTGAGTGTGGATCTATACGTCTTCTCAAGCAGGCATCTTCTTCATGTCAGTAGAATGTCTTTAATGAAGCCACAGGTTCCTCACAGGGAAAAAAAACTCCTTACCTCTCCTCCCTCTCTCCCTCTTCTCTTCCTTGCTCTGTCTCTCTCCCCTTCCTCTGCAGTTTACGCTGTAAACCTGTCAACCGCAGACATCAAAGAGAGACACAGAGGGCGCGATGTAACTGGTGTGAAAAGCACCAAACACAGAAAGACAGAATATTTTATACCAGTGAAGCGACTGCATGCCACTTTCCAATTTACCTCCATTTCTGACCTCTATAAACCTGCGGTGTTTCATCTGTCTGTGCTTTCCTCTGTATTTAATTTTATATATTTATTTATTTATTTATTTATTCATAAGTTGAAAGGAATACACCTCACGCAGTGGGGGATCAGGCTGTCATTGGAGGTCAGTCATATCTTTTTTAGCTTGATGAGGATGTGAGGATGTTGATAATTGGTGTCTACAAGGTGTGTGTGTGTGTGTGTGTGTGCGTGTGTGTGTGTGTGTTTGTGTTTTCACCCTTGAGATCTGTGTGTGTATACAGTAGGTGATTTCTATTTCAACTCCTTTGTTGCTGCTTTATTGAGCCCATATCACAGAACCCATTACAATACTGCAGTTTTTTTTTAAAGATATGGATTATAATTAGAGGAAAATAAGTAAAGTTGGTGTCAATAAAATGCTCCCTCCCTCCTTCCTCAGTGACAATATTGATGTTTGAGAATATCTCCAGGGTTTGTGTGTTGAAGTAATTTTAGTGTATTGTCTCATATTCGGTTTGGAATCTCAGTGGCTGACACCCAAAGGCCATAAACACATGACTTTAATGTTTTCAATAAAGGAATAGTCCCACAGATTAGAAACCAAAACCCTGTTTCTTTGAATGTGGCGCCCCCTGCCGATAATGTAATGCACTGCTGATTAAATTAACCCTGGGAGTCAAATCACACAGAGACATTGAAACGTTAGTTTTGTCACTGGATACTGAATCTGAATCTGCAAATCAACACATTGACAAAACACAAATATATTTTCAAATATGATCATATAACACTTAAGTTATATACATGAATATATGAATGAAATTCAATTTTAAAAGTGTTCACAATGGGCCTTTAAGACAACAGTAATCATATTCTCAGTTTATTTTCTCACCACTCAAAATAGACTTCACAGCTGCCTATTGTTTGCCTGACTTTTATTCAGCCCAGAACATACTAAAGGACCTGGGAAGGTTTTAGAAATATAATATAACCAACAGCTTTTGTTACCAGCAAGCGTACAGCAGCCCACCTCAGATTCCCTAACCCAGTAACTGATAACTGTGTATTAACCATCCTTTATTTTCAGACAGTCGGACGCCACAACCAATCAAGCCATTTCATCTTTCTCCACATCTCCCTGAGACAATTACCTCCAATTTTGCTTCAATAACACTCTCCCTTCTCCGTCAGTAAACAATCAAATCACTCCATTGTCGAGGGTAATTGGATCTCTTTAAATCAAATCAGCCATTATGGCCCAGATGAAGCACGCCCTGCTCAGCGGGAGTTAGCAACACATGAGGAAATGCAGCACAGGAATACATTACCAGCTCTGCCTCCCAGGTGAAGATGGCTATATTGGGGGAGCTGTGTAATACAGGTTTATTAGACTTTGCCGTGATCAGCACAGGGCGTGTTTCTCTCCTTGAGGACATGTTCCAGGTGCAGCTCACATTTCAGTGACAGAGCAAGTAGATGTAAGAAGAAAGTCGAGATTGCACTCTACCATGTAGAGGTGCTGTTTGTGTCAAAGTGGGACTTTAAAACAGAGGGAGTCACCACTCACTCATAAAAAATCCATCTCAATTTCTTCCTCAGCTCTCTTAATTCTTCCTGTGTGACGACCTGTGATCACTGTGACATTACAGGAATAATTGTTATATGAAGTTCCTGGCATCTGGTTGCATGTATGGGGATTAATTATACTTTTTACACAGCTGTACTCATTCTAACACAGCCAGATTAGTTATTTGTCATTAAATACCTAAAACGTCTGAGATATGAATTGTATATTTAGTAGTAAATAAAACCTAGTATTTAACAAATAATGTCTTCATCCTGGTAATGAGCACATCAAAAGATTTAGGTTTTAAAATGTGTTGAATTTTGCATTGGTGTTAGGAAAGTGCAGAAACTCTCATTTATATTAATCTATAATTCATTAATACGCTGCTGTGTCATAGTATGTGGTTATGGAAAGGAGGACAGATTTTATTTGGCTAAAGTGGTGTCTGAGCACAGCTTTGCTTTAATTTACTCTAGACTAATTTATTTCTGTATAATAATATTTGTTCTATGATAAAATGCTGTAAGCTGATATTTAAAAAAAAACAATAAAAACCCCAAGAGACATAATTGACATTGTGAAGTTGAAAAAAAAATCACACTTCAAAACAAATAACTTTAAGAAACATCCCAAAAAACAAACTAAACAAAACAAAAACTGAAACAGAAACTGGGATAATGAGTACTATGTATGTTCAGATGAGATGTGTGTTGATGTGCACGTATGGCAGTGTATGTGTGTATTGTCAAGGTGTGGAGTGTGTGTGAGGCTCTCACTAATGCCTCTCAGCACTCAGTGATTATCAGGAGGCAGCGTCTTCCTCTAACAAGGTGTGTTATTAAAAGGGTTGGAAGTAACAAGGGCCTCTGTGTCTGAATCCTTCAGTTATGAAGATGCTGACATGTGTATATGAACTAGGCAAACCTTCTTTTTCTTTCCTCGGGTTGACTTTCCTTCAGTCATTCCTCCTGTTCGTATACTTTGTCTTCTCGTTAAAATGTGTGACTGGTGTTCTTTTCCCCACTCCTCTTCTAACCTATCTTCCCCTCTTTCCTTCCATATCATCTTTGCCCATTCTATGCTTACCCCCTGTAGGATGAATGTGATGACGTCGCAGAGACTGATAGGGATATGCATGCACGCACCTGTGTGCACTCACACACACAAACACATATGCAAGCATATTGTGTAATTTTTGGGATATGCTGACAGCAGTTTATCAGAGCATCTGTCTGTAAGCAGAAAACACACACACAAACGTACACGCACACACACACACACACACACACACACACACACAGATATATGCCTCCAACAGTTTTCCACATTTTTTCAGTATACTCCACACACACTCCTTTTGTTAACACTGGATTCCTTTCAGTCACTCAGTAGATAAATTAGTCACTCACTCAATCAGTCAGTCAGTCAATCAATAAATTGTCAAGTCATCCACGCAGTAAATTATCTGGCAGTCAGACAGTAAATTAGCCAGTCAGTAAATTAGTCATGCAGTCAGTCAGTGAATAATTCATTCTCTCACTCAGAAATTAGTCATATCATTTATAAAGTAAGATTATTCAGCCAGTCATCAGCCAGTAAATCAGTCAGGAAATGAGTCAGTCTGATTCAAGTCAGTCAAATAATGAGTCTTCCTCTTAGGACGTTGCTTAACTTTATCGTCACAGCCAAAAAACAATGACCTTTTAACCTGTGTGTTTTTGTGTGTGTGTGTGTGTGTGTGTGTGTGTATGTGTGTGTGTGTGTGTGTGTGTGTGTGTGTGTGTGTGTGTGTGTGTGTGTGAGAGTGTGAGAGAGAGAGAGAGAGAGACTGTGCATGCATGCATGCATGTGTGTGCATATCATTTTGTATCTGCATGTGTGCATTTGGGAATTCCAAGTGTTTGTTACAAGGACATATATACCAATCATGTAAATTCTCGTGTGTGTGAGAGAGTGTATGCTCCTTTACTTTATGAAGGTTGATGGCGTCATCTGATTTCCCTGCATTATGCATTGCTTTGCTGTTCTCAGCTATTCCCAAATCACTTAGATTTATTAGAGGTAATGTGAGCGAGGGATTTACCACAAGGCTGTAAGGGCTCCTTTGATATCACAGTGATGGATTGGCCTGGGAAAAACATCCAGCATTATGTAGAAGTGGGGAATTTCTGAAATACAGTGAGAAAAGATTGAATGATAAAAAGAAGGGAGAAAAGAAGGGGAAATGTCAAGCTCAGATTTGTTTCTGTATTCTACAAGTGCAGGAACAAATCTTTATCCTACCAGGATTTTTTTGTTCTTAGTTTTATTTTTCACCAAGACTTAGTAAATTCAATGTAGCACCATGGGCTGCAAAAGATCAAAACTTTGATGCAGAGCGGCAGTTAGATAAGTATTTGGTCATTTTGTACCATTGCTCCAAAACTGAGTTGTTCAGAAACATTATTTAACAACCAATGAAAAAACTCTCAGAGAAATCCAAAAGCATTTTGCATTTATTGCAAATGGAGTATTTTGGCCTCAGTTTTCTGTGCCGCCAGATAGGATGTAATGGTCCACTTGAAGATGATCCAACAGTGGATTTAACACTCACAGTAGCACATCCTGTTTTTTCATCTGCTTTATCTCATCCGACTCTTCTGTGGAGGACTTGCACTGTAAAAGGAGACAGTGACATACTGAGCAGCTTTTAAGTGTTGTATACACACAGAAACTGGCATACACTGTTTTAAACGGCATGCTTTGTCATTCCCAGTAACACATGTCACAGAGAGGGTAAACTGACTCATTCTCAAGGAGATGCTCAGTTGATTTAAGTGAGCCTTTTAGTGTGTGTCAGAGTAAAGAGGATTTGTCCTAGTGGTTCTATCGAGTGCATTTTGTTAAAAATTAACCACGTTTCAAGCACAGTCCATTATTCAACAACTACCTCTGCATCCAAATGAATGGTTCTTTACTTGAAACATGACCTGTGGGGTTTGTCCCAGGAGCTCAAGATGATTCAAGTGTAATTGACAGGTTTTATGATGGTCAAGGCATTTCTCACCCTTTCACTATCACTCATGTTTGATGCATATGCACACATCACTTCAGTCAGCACAATCTTTCCTTGCATCCTCCCCTGTCTCCATTCTTCCTCCCATCACCTATTTGCTCTGATCTCTCCTTTATTGGCCCCTCTCCTCAGTTGTCTTCATATCCGGTGTTCTCGCTCTGATGGGGAAACTCCACTGAGAGTTTCAGAGTAGTTCACTCACAATAGCCATTTGTTTCCTTATTACAGCCCATATGCCTCAAGTGTAATGATTACAAAATTAAGGAGAGAAATATTTGTGTAAATATATGCAAATATTAACATCCATATAGTCAACAAACTACCCTCATTTGAACTAAAACAAT
Source organism: Seriola aureovittata (assembly GCF_021018895.1). Lineage (NCBI taxonomy): Eukaryota > Metazoa > Chordata > Actinopteri > Carangiformes > Carangidae > Seriola > Seriola aureovittata. The sequence goes on from NC_079383.1 coordinate 9,928,994, forward strand.
CTATATTTTGCATGTGCTCCATCCTCTCACTAGTTGAGTTTGTGGGTCTGTGGGTTATCTGACAGCATCTCCTGCACTTTTTAATTACTACCTCTCTCCAGTGCTTCGACCTCTCTAACAACTCATTTTTGAATGTCATTTTTTTTCACATTTTCTTCTTATGCCAGCCTTTTCACCGAAATACCATGAGTCGCCCCTTTTATTGGATTCTCAGCATGTCTGCTTCAGTGTGTGTGTGTGTGTGTGTGTGTGTGTGTGTGTGTGTGTGTACATCAGAGGATTTAGAGTGTGCACTCTTAAACTAAAGCTCTATGGAGTGATCTGAACCACTCACTAGGCTTTACACTTTTGCTTTAAATAATAGTGTAAGGGAAATGTTAGTTTTATTACTTATAGGCGTTTAAGTATCTGTTAAGTATATTGTTGAGGTAGTTGTATGGATTTTTATGGTGTACCAGTCATCCACACTTACTAACCCTCACCCTCATACATAGTATCTCTGTTAACTGTAAATCAGAAATTATATACTCATATATAAGCTTTATAAGCTCAGTCCAGCCCCTCTAAATCTGTCCCTTCTGTTATTCACAAAAATCCATCCAAGGACAATTTTTAGAACAGCCTTTCAAGATGTTTCCAACAAAAGTGGCTATAGAGGATGTGCAGAGAATAAAATCTGACCAATAATTTTGTCCCTTTCCTTCATTTCCTTAATTTTCTCCACACACACCAGGTAAATATGCCATGAGAGATTTGATCCATCGGTTACCAGGCAGTAGTAGCAGCAGCCACAATAATGCCACCAGCACTGGGACCTCTAGAACCACAGGCCCTCCCAGCAAGGCCATGTCAGACGACACGGTAACTGCAATCTGCTGTGCACTGCATGAAGTCATCACAAAGAATATGGAGAATGCCAAAGCCCTACGCGATGCTGGTGGTATTGAAAAACTCATCGGCATCGCCCGCAGCAAAGGAGACAAGTAAGTTTTGAGTCCATAATATAAAATTGGGTTATTTTTTATCTGTACTAGTAAAATTGCAGATTTTTTTGATGACATTAACATTTAGGCACTGAACAGAATTCATATTTATCCAAACTTACTTTGAGGTTAACACTTTATCTTAAGAAGCTTTAAAGACAAGAAAGAAACCACAGTTTGTTTGTCTGCAACATTACAGAAAATGGCAAAACTCTAGATGTGCAGTGCATCAATCATAGAGACAGTTCTGCAAATGACAGCATAGCCTGTATTTTTAGAAACCCCTCGCACCTCTTGTAGGGTTGAAGAGTTGTTTTCAAGGAGAACATCAGTGGAAGGAATTACACAAGCGACTATGTAGTTGTGGGATTGTGTCTCAGGTGCATTTGAAAGAAAATGTGAAAAAAGCCTCATTAGCATCATCATCATCATTTAATTTGTAGGATGACTTTGGTACCATAGTACTTTTTTGTGGATGACACGTAATCAAAATCCATAATTTAAGCAACTTTATGAGCCAAGAACCCAGCTGCTTTTGCAGTGTCACAATTCTAACAACTCTAAACTATAGCATATCAGTTAGGCTCTAAAGTAAACTACCTGGGAGGAACCTCACTGCTGAAATGGATTCAGCAGAAATCCACAAGATCTGAACAGTTTATGGAAAAGTATGCCATACATGCATGTATTTATAATATAGGACAGATTTACCCTCACTGAAGTGGTTATTAGATCATAATGATGATGTATGCTTAGCATTCTTCCAGATTTAAGCAGGGGTAATTTTCTGCTCAGGAGGAGTGAAGAACACTTACTGTAACTCCCACAACATAAGCATTGGTTTCAGACAAAATAGAAATGAAAAAGAAAAACTGTACTTAATGCTACACTGCACATTTGTTTTTTTTGAGTTATTCACACATGTCTCAGAGAGAAAATTATGTTCTATTGCCAAAATAATCTCAGAATAATCAAGAAGACAAAATGATAAAACTCCCAAGGACAACCAGCTCTGAATAACTGCAGTAGTTTAAATAGTGAAATTTAATATAAAGACCAGGGGAAAAAAGCAAAACAGTCTCCTAATTGTATTGTGTGATACCTCAAGGAATCATTCAGTGCACTCACAACTGTCAGTACTGACCAGCTCCTTAATGTGGCTACACATCCATCATTCACAGCTACATCTGTTTTCCCTGTGGCCATTCATCCACAAAAGACAGCTGGAGAACAGCAAGGAAGATGCAGCAGGGATATAACTCCTGTCACCATGGGAGACTGAACAGGGTCTTCTGCCTAGCTGCTATAGCAACCAGTAGGTCAAGGGTTGCCATGACACCAGAGTGTTATCAGATGGAGGTCAAATGTTGATTTATTGTTATGGAGAGAGACTCATTCTATTTAGGAAACTGTGCTCAAGGGCACCATTACAGAGAGAGATGAGGTGCTGGAAGAAACCTCCAAAATTGCAAATTCCACAGTGAGTGTAGCTAGCTGCTAATAGCCCACACATCTTCATTTTCTCAGGACAGGGACACTGAGGATAAATGCTCCTTAGCAGCAGTGCCTTGCTGCACACACAATTACACACTTTTAAATTGGGAAAAGGCCCATTACAGTACAACCGTAAAGTGTCACTGTTTACCAACTATTTTTTTAAACAGAAGGACCTGAAAAATAGCATGAAATGAGAAAAGAATATTAGTTTCTCATGTACAGCTTTGAAACAGTATAGCCAAAACACATCTCCACCATGCAAAGAACAACATGGTTTGGCAGTGCCAGAAATGTTGCCGCATTTTCCAAAGCAATAAAGTTACACCTTGGTGCCTGTAATTTATTGCTGCAGTCAGATGCAACAAATGCAGTGAAGAATCAAAATCTTTTGTTGGTGGGGTTCAAATAGTGAAGCTACCAGGGTCCTTTAAGATTGTTGACTTGACTCATTATTTGAATATTTCATCGTGTCATAGTGGTTATTAGTTATTATGCAGTGGCATGCTATTTCCTAGGGATCAATGTATTTGTGTGTAACCATGATACATTCCAGTGCATTGTGTTTTTCTGTGCAGTGCCCCATTGATAGAATTACCCCATATGGCAATTTTCCAAAAACACTGTTCTTTTTACTGGGAAAGAATAAACCTGTTTGTAAGACGATTTTTGTTCATTTTTGTGAACAAATGCAAAATAGAACAAAATAACAAAGCAATATTATACAAAAAAAAATTCAGTATAAATAACTCTGTTTTTCTCTCTCCAGACACTCAGCTAAGGTGGTAAAGGCAGCCTCTCAGGTCCTCAGCAGCATGTGGCAGTATAGAGACCTGCGCTCCCTCTACAAGAAGGTAGGATGTACTCACACTTGTGTTGGTTTCAATTGAATTTGCACCATTTTTGTCCTTGTTCTATCATATTTCCTGTTGCTTGGCAGACACCACTTTCATTTGTGTACTCTCATACACATACAGTAACTCCAAGGTAAATGTTAATTTTCTACTTAGCAGTATCATGTTTGGTCAAGTTTGGCTACTGGTCTACTATGTTAAATAATGGATTAATAGCCATTCAGTTTGTTGTGGAATTTTAACAGTGTTTAACACTGCTATCCTATCAATCAAATGCTGTAATGATCATTTTAACATAAACCCAAAACACTGTTCTAAAACAGTTCAAAGAATCCCATCTTCACGTTGTCAGATGACTTGCTAGAAGCATATTGCTGAAAATTACACCTATCCATTAATTAATTGGTGCTTTCTAAATCTCCTCTCATAAAGGTTTCTGACATAGGGTAATTAATGCGTAGTGTGAAAAAAATATGAGCTATACCTGTGAAGGAGGTGGGAAAGTAGAAAAAAATTGGCTGGCAGTAATGATAATTGTTATACTTATTATATTAGGCTTTTCAAACAGCATCTTCATAATTAGAAAATTATTTAATGAACAAAGTTTAATGAAGCAAAGTGTAAGTTGACACTGTAATCTACAAAATAACTGTAAGTCTTAAAGGAAAGATGAATTGACTGGCAGAGACTAAAGTCATGTTAATTCTGTCCAAGGTAGATCTCCTTCTACACAAACTCCGAGTTATCATATTTATTCAGCAGACACTAGTTTGGAGACTGGCCACTCTATTTGGCAAAAAGTGAGAAAACCATACAAGTTATAGAGAAATTATGTGTGTGCTGTCCTCACACAGACACACACTTTTATCATTTTCTTTCTCTCTCACCAGACACACACACACACACACACACACACACACACACACACACACACACACACACACACACACACACACACACACAAACACACACACACACAAACACGGCTGAAGCCTCCTTTCTCCTCATTTCTCTTTCTTTTGTTACTTTTCAAATTATAGAAACTTGTACACACTTGCAATTTGATTAAAAGTAATGACAGATGTTCTGTTCCTTTCATTTGTCAGTAATGAGTGTTGCTGAGTGAATATCTGCCACCAAGGTTATCTACCATTCAGGGCACCAAAACTTTAAAAGGTCTAATCACTTAGTTTCAGTAAGATATTTAGAAATATTGAGCAACACATTCCAGGAAGGTGTCCTTGGCTTTGAATGTGTCTTTTTCATCTCCCTGTGGAGAGAAAAAAAACAAGAATGAAGGTGATAATTTATTTGAGCTGCACGTTTGTGTGAACAATTGTACACACACACGTAATAATCTAATGCTATTCAATGCAGCAACCCTATGACAAATTACACCTTTGTGATGCTTATAATGATCAATTTTCTTTGCTGTCCCTCTTATTTATTGAGTTTTGGGGGGCGAAGAAATATTTATATCATTCAATACTGTCACATTTTGGGCCATTACTGAGAAATCTTTCAAGAAATCTAGTTAATAGAACATAAAGAGAGACTATTTGAGCACTGCAACACAATTCACATCACATCATTTTATATTGTTATTTTTCTTGGATGATAAACTGTGGGATGTCATTCTTTCATTTCAAGTGCCCACACTTTTCAAAGATGTCCAACCTCAAAAGATCCTGAAACAAGATTGACGTGTTGTTCTTAGACATAATAAAAACATATATGAAAAATATCTTTTATTTATTAGAAAATAGTGAAAAAATCATTCAACCAAATTATACTTTTTACACCTGTTTCGAGAAGCAAACAAAAAGCATTAATCTCTGTCTAACTCAGTGACTTCCTTACATGAGGATTTTTTGATGTAGGCTCTCTGTCCAAGTTCAAGACTTCTCACTGTTGCTGCAGTCACTGCAGCTCAGGCCGCCCTGTGGCATCAGTGTGTCCTCGCCTCATCCTGACAACTATGCCACTCTCTTCATTCGTCATCCCCCCATATCCCAGTATTACACAGAACAGTATCCCCATGTGGCCCCCCAAGCCTCATCTGTTTCACACTTCTCTAATCATTGCCACTGGATAGCATTACACTCAACTAGATAGCATAGCACTCCAATGATCAGACATGGAGGACATTGGCTTTAAACAACAGGCACTACAAAGGTTGCTTCATTTTTTTTTTTTTTTTTTTCTATCCCCACCCATCTTTGCCTCAAATGACCCTCTTTTGCCAAACAATGATTTAATGAAGACATATATTAAAGGAAGGAAACAATATGCGCAACAACAGTCTCATTTGATCCATTATGATATCAACATTAATTCAACGTAGAAAAACAATCACCGAAAGACAATAAGGCAGCAAAACAGTTCATCTGTCATCCTGAACTGAAAAAGATATCATGTGCAGTCTGTCTTGCAGTAACATTTCCAGTTTTCTAACTCGTATGATTTTTAAAGCAGTTCAGTTAGTGAAGCTGCTGCATTATGCTATATACAGTCACTCTCAAAATTACTTTTAAAGGCTGATAGACAGCATACCTTACTATTTCCCTCCTAAATTGCATGAAGACAGCCTGGTAAGTGACAAAGAAACCAAATTTTATAACTGGAAATTATAGCTTTAGAGGATCCACACTTTGACTTTATCACCCGCATCCAGAGCTTGAAATAAGTGACTTTACTCTTAGTATCCCTGCATGACGTATTAGGTCATGGGTTTTAGGTGCAGCAAAAATCCTGTTAGCCTCCAATCCAAACATGGATTAGCATACAATTTAGACGAGAGAGGAGTTGGGTGTCTCTGCAAAATGTTTGAGAGCAAAGGGGAAAAAAAGAGACAGTGGCAAAAGAGGAGAAAGAAAGAGTGAGGTGAATTCTTCACTTATGAAATAAGCATACTTGAGTTATGTGTGTGTGTGTGTCTAGTTTTGGAAAATAGAGTGCAGGGTCAATAATGAGTCAGTTTGAGCTGTGTTAGCAAAGAGTTGTTTGCTTTGAAGTCTTGAAGTAATGAGAGCATTTTGAAACACACTTTCCAGCTGTGTGGAAGTTATGGGCGTGGGTACACGTGTATGTTTGTTTCTGTGTGAGTGCATATATCTTTGAAAATGTGTGTTTTTGTCAAACCGCAGTAAGAAGAGTTAATCACTTCCTACAGCAGTGCCATGGGAGCAGTCGAGGCTGAAAGAGAGGGAGAAAAGAGAAAAAATAATTGCAACAGAACGGGGGGCTGTGCTGCCCAGCAGTTTTTTTTTTTGAGCGCACTAAAACACACAGTTGAGAGCCCATATATAAACAGTAACTCCGTATGAAAATAGCATCTGAGATGATTTGAAAGATCAGTGTTGCAGCCGTCATTAATAAACCAAAGCCAAAATCTGTTTGTACAAACACTAGCACTAACTTAGGATAAATCCCATATAATAGTCTCCAGAGTGCAGTAAAACTCTACTTTTTCTTGTTTATTTGGAGTATTTGACAGGATCCTCATTCACTCCATGTGTTTGTGTATATGTGCTTCATCTACAGTTCCGAGGAGGGCAGTTGCAGGTCATCTCTTACGTAAACAACAAATGTGCAGTACTACTCAACAGGGGGTTTCTGTGGAAAACAACTTGTAACATATAAATAAACATTGTCGATAAAGCTCGTCTTAATAGGACCAGAAGGATCAAATTCTATGTCTTGCTGTGTTTGCTCACACATACATAAGCACTCTCTCTCTCTCTCTTGCACATTCACACACAAGCTAAACAGTAAATTTCATACTGTACATTCACAGTGATACACTTTGTCACATGCCTGTTCAGTGCATAATTTCTGTTGGCCTGCCGTGCCTCATTTCTTGATAAATTATCTAGCCTGGGCACTTAATCAGACTGTCTCTCTCTCTCTCTCTCTCTCTCTCTCTCTCTCTCTCTCACACACGCACACACACACATATACATGCACACATGTCATACTCATATCACACACAGGCATTACAAACACCACAAATCACAGAAACATACACACTCATATTACAGATGGGGTTCAGGGCCAGAGAGACGCTGTGTTTGTCACACGGGTGACAGATTTACAATATGTTTCAGGGATGTGTAATTCAGTACGTGGGTGTGTTTGTGTGATATGAGTGAGTGAGAGATTTGTGTCTGATTTGCACGTGTGAGGTCATTTATTGCACAGGATCATTGCACTATGCTCAGGGTGTTCCTGCAAATAAAATGAGTGCATTTGAAATAAAAAAACTTTAAGCTACAAATGTCATTTTGGTACTGACAAAACTGGTAAATCTTTCAATCCGTATTCCAAATGAGTTTTACTTTCAATTCAGTTGGTAAAGTAAAGTATGGGTCTGAGTCTAATTTTAGATTTTTTGCAAGACTAAAATGATGAGATGCTCTTCTTTGAGATAGGGCTAAAAATACTCCATCATCCAGTTCCACTGCCATACAGTGTAAACAAGAGAAGACAGCGAGATGGAGATGAGCGTTTGACAAACTTCAATAGACATCAAAACAACATCAGACCTCTGAAGCTGCCTCGATGTTTCGCCCTGGTGTCTCTCTGATGCTCACTCACCTCTATTACACAGGGAGAGACGGAAAGAGAGGAGATGGAGGTGCTTTGAGATATTCGGTCTCAATGCAAAGGCTAACAACAGTATTTTAGTGAGACAGAGGGGTAAAGTTGCAGCCCACTCTTACAGTATTCCGAGCTATTTGTGATAAATGCAAGAATAAAGGTCAATTCCTAAATAACCAGAATCATAGGCGATGAAAATAAAGAATGAACAAATAAAAGGCACATTATTTTCTGTTAGGAAAGGTGGATCGTGTGTGATTGAAGAGTATGCAACTGTAAAACTGAAAATGTGAGTGTGAAATGAGGGAGAGAGAGAAAAGGATTGAAGAGATGGAAAAATGACAATGTTCAGTTGTTGCCGAGGCCCAGAGGGGACCCACCACTCATCATGTATAACCACACACACACACACACACACACACACACACACACACACACACACAAACATACACCTCATTTGTTGGGGCAGTAAATCCTTTTTACCTTGCAGTCCCACAACCTTCAACTAACCATCAAGTGATGATGAGAGCAACAGGCAGAATAGTTCCCTAGCAACCACTTTTCTTTTTTTTCTCTCATTTTTACAGTAGGCTGAAAGGAGAGTTAGGGAGCTTGAGAGAGAAAGAGGAAGTGGGTAGAAAGAGTTGGAAAAAAAGGTAAGATGAGAATAGGTGAGAATCAGAAAGCCCAGATACCCTAGATGGAGCTGATGTGGCTGATGTCTGTAGGTGTGAAGACATATTGTTTGCGACAAAGGTAAGGTTTCATAGTACACACTGACACCGAAAAAGCAGAACAGGACCTTGGTGCAAAATGGTGCAAAAAGAGAAAGAGAGACTTCAGACCTGCAAGTGAAGTCTGATTTGGTCCCATATGAAAATTTAATGTTGATTTAATATTTATTTAACCTATTAAACCTTGCTGAATGGCTGATGGGTCAGACATTATAAACTGATGCTGTGCAGCCAATCATTGTTCAAACCCACAGAACAAACGTTCTGTCCCACAGTTTCCAAAGATACCAGGCTGAATTATGGGGAATCAAGGGTTTGAATATTTCACATTATAAACAACATTAAATCACTGAAGAGCTGGAACACGCTGATACAGAATATACAGTACATCATACTGTCACACAGTGTGGAATATAATGATTTTTCTAACCTTTATAGCTACTTAAGAGGAACAAGACAGGGACAAAGCAACCAGTGAGAAAAGTCCAACACTCAGCTGACTGAGGTGTAAAGTAGAAATACAATAAGTGGGAAATGTATGGTTCTGACTGCCATTTAAATACATTTAAGTATATTCTCTTCTATACCGTCAATTCTGATTATGACCATTCTCAAATTATTGTAAAATTCAACCTTTTCTTATTTTGCTTGGAGACAGCCCTTAAGAACCCTAACGGATTATTCCTTGACCGCATATGTGAACCACATTTATAGACAGCACACTGCATATATCACTCTAAATAATTCTTCCTTCAGGATTCAGTGACTATGTTCATATGAGCACCATGCCAGTGTGAGAGTGTCAAATTGTACAGAGGTCCATCATACCATAAGGAGGTTACGTAGTTTGTAATGAGATTTGTTGAGGGGAAAAGGAGAAAGCGAATGTGAAACAAGGTGAGTGAGAACACTGAAGGAGTGGTGGATAAATAGATGAAGTGGAAAAGAGAGAGGGACGGATGACAGAGACTGGAAGTGAGCTACCTTTGAACTACTACTGAGGATCCAGCTTTCTATTAGTCCTCAGTGTTCTGCCAGGAAATAGGAGTCAAGGGAGGACATGGGACTATGCTCACTCCAGCCTACTTCTCTCTCCCTGGCTGTCTCTCTACCTCTCCATCTGTACCTTTCCTTCTTGTTACCTCTCTCCTCCTCTTGCTATCTTTACTCTCCTGTCATTCATTTCTCTCCATCTCCCTCTCCTCCTTGCTCTCATTACTTACTGTCGTCTTTTGTCTTTCTCAGCTTCTACCCTGTCTGTTCTTCCTCCCTCTCTTTTTGCCTCCTTCATCGCTCCTCAGTTGTCTCATTCTCCTCCCCTTCGTCTCCTCGTCTCCTCCACTCAGGCCTAACTGTACTGAAGTGACTCACCTCTCCCATGTGCTCACAGTCACAGTTTCCCACTGCTTAACTGTGGCCCCCAGACAGCAAAGCTATGATAGAACATGTCTACATTATCTTTAATCATCAGCATGTGCTTTGCTTTCAGAGGTACCCAATTATCTTAATGCTAAATTGAATTTGGTTCCAGCTCTATGATTGTTGTTGACTCTCACAATCCAATTTTATGAAAAGGGCTTTGCTTCAATTACTGCTAAACTAATACAGATACAAAGTCACTGGCTTGGCAGTAATTATGCTTGTGGAGTTGTTAGTTGTATTATTTTTTTTCTACAAGGACAGTGGGATATTCAC